>NW_027459144.1:0-324406 GCF_050624435.1 Tenrec ecaudatus | reverse complement strand
CTAGCCTTTTCCTAAACCTAAGGGTGCCGTAGCCTAAGCCTCGGTGTGCCCTAGCCTGAGCCTCGGGGTGCCGAAGTATTAGGCTAGGAGAGCCCTAGCCTTAACCTAAGCCTAGGGGTGCCCTAGTCTAAGCCTAGGGGTGCCCTAGCCTGAGCCTAAGGGAGCCCTAGTCTTAGCATAATCTAGGATTGCCCTAGCCTAAGCTTAGGGTGCCCAAGCCTGAGTCTAGGGGTGCCCCTAGCCTGAGGCTAGGGGAGCCGTTGTCTTAGCCTAAGTCTAGGGGTGCCCTAGCCTAAGCCTAGGGGTGCCCTAGCCTAAGCCTAGGGGTGCCCTAGCCTTAGTCTAGGGGAGCCCTAGCCATATTCTAAGCCTAGGCGTGCCCTATCCTGAGCTTAGGGGTGCCCTAGCCTGAGCCTACGGGTGCCCTAGCCTGAGCCTACCGGTTCCCTAGGCCTGAGGCTAGGGGAGCCCTAGCCTTAGTCTAGCCTAGGATTGCCCTAGCCTAAGCCTAGGGTGCCATAGCCTGAGTCTAGGGGTGCACCAGCTGAGGCTAGGGGAGCCATAGCCTTAGCCTAAGCCTAGGGGTGCCCTAGCCTAAGCCTAGGGGTGCCCTAGCCTTAGGCCAGGGGAGCCCTAGCCTTAGCCTAAGCCTAGGGGCGGCCTAGCCAAAACCTAGGGGTGCCCTAGCCTAAGCTTAGGGCTGCCCTAACCTTAGGCTAGGGGAGCCCTAACGTTACCGTAAGCTAGGGGTGCCTTAGCCTAAGCCTTCGGGTGCCCTAGCCTAAGCATAGGTGTGCCCTAGCCTAAGCCTAGGGGTGCCCTAGCCTAAACCTAAGCCTAGGGATGCCCTAGCCTACGTCTAGGGGTGCCCTAGCCTAAGCCTACGGGTGCCCAAGCCTAAGCCTACGGGTGCCCTAGCCTAAGCCTAGGAGTGCCCTAGCCTAGCCTAATCCTAGGGGTGCCCTAGCCAAAGCCTAGGGGTGCCCTAGCCTTAGCCTAAGCCTACGGGTGCCCTAGCTTAAGCCTAGGGTTGCCCAGCCTAAGCCTAGGGGTGCCCTAGCCTTAGGCTAGGGTTGCCCTAGCCTTAGCCTAAGCCTAGGGGTGCCCTAGCTTAAGCCTAGGGTTGCCCAGCCTAAGCTTAGGGTTGCCCTAGCCTAAGCCTATAGGTGCCATAGCCTTAAGCTAGGGTAGCCCTAGTTTTAGTCTAAGCCTAGGGGTGCCCTAGCATCAGTTTAGGGATGCCCTAGCCTCAGCTTTGGGGTACCCTAGCCTAAGCCTAGGGGTGCCGTAGCCTAAGCCTAGGGGTGACCTAGCCCTAGCCTAAGCCTAGGGGTTCCCTAGCCTAAGCCTAGGGGTGCCCTAGCCTTAGGCTAGGACAGCCCTAGCCTTAGCCTAAGCCTAGGGGTGCGCTAGCCAAATCCTAGGGGTGCCCTAGCCTAAGCCTAGAGGTGCCCTAGCCTTAAGCTAGGGGAGCCCTAACCTTAGCGTAAGCCTAGGGGTGCCTTAGCCTAAGCCTTGGGGTGCCCTAGCCTAAGCCTAGGGGTGCCCTAGCCTTAGGCTAGGGGAGCCCAAGCCTTAGATTAAGCCTAGGGGTGCCCTAGCCTAATTCTACGGGTGCCCTACCTAAGTCTACGGGTGCCCTAGCCTAAACCTAGGAGTGCCCTAGCCTTAGGCTAGGGGATCCCTAGCCTTAGTCTAAGCCTAGGGGTGCCCTAGCTTAAGCCTCGTGGTGCTCTAGCCTAAGCCTAGGGGTGCCTTAGCCAAAGCCTAGGAGTGCCATAGCCTTAGGCTAGGGGAGCGCTAGCCTTAGCCTAAGCCTAGGGGCCCCTAACCTAAGCCTAGGGGTGCCGTAGCCTAAGCTTAGAAGTTCCCTATCCTAAGCCTAGGGGTGCCCTAGCCGAAGCCTAGGGGTGCCCGACCCTAAGCCTAGGGGTGCCCTAGCCTAAGCCTAGGGGTGCCCTACCCTAAGCCAAGAGGTGCCATAGCCTAAGCCTAGGGGTGCCTTTGCCTAAGCCTAGGATTGCCCTAGCCTAAGCCTAGGGGTGCCCTATCGTAAGCCTACGTGTGCCCTAGCCTAAGCCTAGGGGTGCCCTAGCCTAAGGCTAGGGGTGCCCTAGCCTAAGCCTAGGGGTGCCCTAGCCTTAGGCTAGGGGAGCCCTAGCCTTAGCCTAAGCCTAGGCGTGCCCTAGCCTAAGCCTAGGGGTGCCCTAGCCTAAGCTAACTGGTGCCCTAGCCTGAGTCTAGGGGTGCCCTTGCCTGAGGCTCGGGGAGCCATTGCCTTAGCCTAAGTGTAGGGGTGCCCTAGCCTAAGCCCAGGGGTGCCCTTGCCTAAGCCAAGGGTGCCCTAGCTTTAGTCTAGGGGTTCCCTAGCCTAAGCCTAGGGGTGCCCTAGCCTAAGCCTAGGTTAGCCCTAGCCTTATCCTAAGCCTAGGGGTGCCCTAGCCTAAGCCTAGGGTTTGCCTAGCCTAAGCTTAGGGGTGCCCTAGCCTAAGCTTAGGGGTGCTCTCGTCTTAGGCTAGGGGAGCCCTAGCCTTAGCCTAAGCTTAGGGGTGCCCTAGCATAAGCCTAGTGGTGCCCTAGCCTAAGCCTAGGGGTGCCCTTGCCTAAGCCTAGTGGTGCCCTAGCCTTAGGCTAGGGGAGCCCTAGCCTTTTCTTAAGCCTAGGGGTCCCCTAACATAAGCCTAGGTGTGCCCTAGTTTAAGTCTAGGGGTGCCCTAGACTGAGCCTAGGGGAGCCCTAGCGTTAGCCTAAGCCTAGGATTGCCCTAGCCTAAGCTTAGGGGTGTCCTAGCCTGAGTCTAGGGGTGCCCTAGCGTGAGGCTAGGGGAGCCGTTGCCTTAGCCTAAGTCTAGGGGTGCCCTAGCCTAAGCCTAGGGGTGCCATAGCCTAAGCCAAGGGGTGCCCTAGCCTTAGGCTAGGGGAGCCCTAGCCTTTTCCTAAGCCTAGGGGTGCCCTAGCCTAAGCCTAGGGGTGCCCTAGTTTAAGCCTAGGGGTGCCCTAGACTGAGCCTAGGGGAGCCCTAGCCTTAGCCTAAGCCTAGGTTTGCCCTAGCCTAAGCTTAGGGGTGCCCTAGCCTGAGTCTAGGGGTGCCCTAGCCTGAGGCTAGGGGAGCCGTTGCCTTAGCCTAAGTCTAGGGGTGCCCTAGCCTAAGCCTAGGGGTGCCCTAGCCTAAACCTAGGGGTGCCCTAGCCTTAGTCTAGGGGAGCCCTAGCCTAAGAGTAGGGGTGCCCTAGCCTAAGCCTTGGGGTGCCCTAGCCTAAGGCTAGTGGTGCCCAAGCCTAAGCCTAGGGCTGCCCTAGCCTAATCCTAGGGGTGCCCTAGCCTAAGCCTAGGGGTGCCCAAGCCTAAGCCTAGGGCTGCCCTAGCCTAAGGCTAGGAGTGCCCTAGCCTAAGCCTAGGGGTGCCCTAACCAAAGCCTAGGGTGCCCTAGCCTAAGCGTAGAGGTGCCCTAGCCTTAGGCTAGGGGAGCCCTAACCTTAGCGTAAGCCTAGGGGTGCCTTAGCCTAAGCCTTGGGTTGTCCTAGCCTAAGCCTAGGGGTGCCGTAGCCTAAGCCTAGGGGTGCGCTCGCCTAAACCTAAGCCTAGGGGTGCCCTAGCCTAAGTCTAGAGGTGCCCTAGCCTTAGCCTACGGGTGCCCTAGCCTAAGTCTAGGAGTGCCCTAGCCTTAGTCTAGGGGATCGCTAGCCTTAGCCTAAGCCTAGGGGTGCCCTAGCTTAAGCCTAGGGGTGCCCAACCTAAGCCTAGGGATGCCCTAAATTAAGCCTAGGGGTGCCCTAGCCTTAGGCTAGGGGAAGCATAGCCTTAGCCTAAGCCTAGGGGTGTCCTAGACTAAACTTAGAAGTTCCCTATCCTAAGCCTACGGGTGCCCTAGCCAAAGCATAGGGGTGCCCCAGCCTTAGGCTAGGGGAGCCCTAGCCTTAGCCTAAGCCTAGGGGTGCCCTAGTCTAAGCCTAGAGTTGCTCTAGCCTTAGGCTAGGGTAGCCCTAGCCTTAGCCTAAGCCTACAGGTGCCCTAGGCTTAGCCTTAGCCTTAGCCTAAGCCTAGGCGTGCCCTAGCCTAAGCCTAGGGGTGCCCTAGCCTAATCCAAGGGGTGCCCTAGCCTAAGCCTAGGGATGCCCTATCCTGAGTCTAAGGGTGCCCTAGCCTGAGCCTACGGGTGCCCTAGCCTGAAGCTAGGGAGGGGCCTAACGTTAGTCTAGCTTAGGATTGCCCTAGCCTAAGCCTAGGGTGCCATAGCCTGAGTCTAGGGGTGCACTAGCCTGAGGCAAGGGGAGCCCTAGCCTTAGCCTAAGCCTAGGCGTGCCCTATCCTGAGCCTACGGGGGCCTTGACTGAGCCTAAGGGAGCCCTAGCCTTAGCCTAAGTCTAGGTGTGCCCTAGACTAAGCCTAGGGGTGCCGTAGCCTAAGCCTAGGGGTGACCTAGCCTTAGTCTAGGGGAGCCCTAACCTTAGCCTAAGCCTAGGCGTGCCCTATCCTGAGCCTAGGGGTGCCTTAGCTTGAGCCTACGGGTGCCCTAGCCTGAGCCTACGGGTGCCCTAGCCTGAGGCTAGGGGAGCCCTAGCCTTAGTCTAGCCTAGGATTGCCCTAGCCTAAGCCTAGGGTGCCATAGCCTGAGTCTAGGGGTGCCCCAGCTGAGGCTAGGGGAGCCGTAGCCTTAGCCTAAGCCTAGGGGTGCCCTAGTCTAAGCCTAGGGGTGCCCTAGCCTAAGCCTACGGGTGCCCTAGCCTAAGCCTAGGAGTGCCCTAGCCTTAGCCTAATCCTAGGGGTGCCCTAGCCAAAGCCTAGGGGTGCCCTAGCCTTAGGCTAGGGGTGCCCTAGACTTAGCCTAAGCCTACGGGTGCCCTAGCTTAAGCCTAGGGTTGCCCAGCCTAAGCCTAGGGGTGCCCTAGCCTTAGGCTAGGGGAGCCCTAGCCTTAGCCTAATCCTAGGGGTGCCCTAGCCTAAGCCTATAGGTGCCATAGCCTTAAGCTAGGGTAGCCCTAGTTTTAGTCTAAGCCTAGGGGTGCCCTAGCCTCAGTTTAAGGGTGCCCTAGCCTCAGCTTTGAGGTACCCTAGCCTAAGCCTAGGGGTGCCTTAGCCTAAGCCTAGGGGTGCCCTAGCCTAAGCCTAGTGGTGCTTTAGCCTAAGCCTAGGGGTGACCTAGCCCTAGCCTAAGCCTAGGGGTTCCCTAGCCTAAGCCTAGGGGTGCCCTAGCCTTAGGCTAGGACAGCCCTAGCCTTAGCCTAAGCCTAGGGGTGCGCTAGCCAAAGCCTAGGGGTGCCCTAGCCTAAGCCTAGGAGTGCCCTAGCCTTAGGCTAGGGGAGCCCTAGCCTTAGCCTAAGCCTACGGGTGCCCTAGCTTAAGCCTAGGGGTGCCCTACCCTAAGCCTAGGGGTGCCCTAGCCTAAGCCAAGGGGTGCCCTAGCCTAAGCCTAGTGGTGCCTTAGCCTAAGCCTAGGGGTGACCTAGCCCTAGCCTAAGCCTAGGGGTTCCCTAGCCTAAGCCTAGAGTTGCCCTAGCCTTAGGCTAGGGTAGCCCTAGCCTTAGCCTAAGCCTACAGGTGCCCTAGGCTTAGCCTTAGCCTTAGCCTAAGCCTAGGGGTGCTCTAGCCTTAGGCTAGGGAAGCCTAGCCTTAGCCTAAGCCTAGGTGTGCCCTAGCCTAAGCCTAGGGGTGCCCTAGCCTAATCCAAGGGGTGCCCTAGCCTAAGTCTAGGGATGCCCTATCCTGAGTCTAAGGGTGCCCTAGCCTGAGCCTACGGGTGCCCTAACCTGAAGCTAGGGGAGCCCTAAAGTTAGTCTAGCTTAGGATTGCCCTAGCATAAGCCTAGGGTGCCATAGCCTGAGTCTAGGGGTTCACTAGCCTGAGGCAAGGGGAGCCGCAGCCTTAGCCTAAGCCTAGGGGAGCCCTAGCCTAAGACTAGGGGTGCCTTAGCCTAAGCCTTGGGGTGCCCTAGCCTTAGTCTAGGGGAGCCCTAGCCTTAGCCTAAGCCTAGGCGTGCCCTATCCTGAGCCTAAGGGGGCCTTGCCTGAGCCTAAGGGAGCCCTAGCCTTAGCCTAAGCCTAGGATTGCCCTAGCCTAAGCTTAGGGGTGCCCAAGACTGAGTCTAGGGGTGCCCTAGCCTGAGGCTAGGGGAGCCGTTGCCTTAGCCTAAGTCTAGGTGTGCCCTAGCCTAAGCCTAGGGGTGCCGTAGCCTAAGCCTAGGGGTGACCTAGCCTTAGTCTAGGGGAGCCCTAGTCTTAGCCTAAGCCTAGGCGTGCCCTATCCTGAGCCTAGGGGTGCCCTAGCTTGAGCCTACGCGTGCCCTAGCCTGAGCCTACGGGTGCCCTAGCCTGAGGCTAGGGGAGCCCTAGCCTTAGTCTAGCCTAGGATTGCCCTAGCCTAAGCCTAGGGTGCCATAGCCTGAGTCTAGGGGTGCCCCAGCTGAGGCTAGGGGAGCCGTAGCCTTAGCCTAAGCCTAGGAGTGCCCTAGCCTAAGCCTAGGGGTGCCCTAGCCTAAGCCTACGGGTGCCCTAGCCTAAGCCTAGGAGTGCCCTAGCCTTAGCCTAATCCTAGGGGTGCCCTAGCCAAAGCCCAGGAGTACCCTAGCCTTAGGCTAGGGGTGCCCTAGCCTTAGGCTAGGGGTGCCCTAGCCTTAGCCTAAGTCTATGGGTGCCCTAGCTTAAGCCTAGGGTTGCCCAGCCTAAGCCTAGGGGTGCCCTAGCCTTAGGCTAGGGGAGCCCTAGCCTTAGCCTAAGCCTAGGGGTGCCCTAGCCTAAGCCTATAGGTGCCATAGGCTTCAGCTAGGGTAGCCCAAGTTTTAGTCTAAGCCTAGGGCTGCCCTAGCCTCAGTTTGAGGGTGCCCTAGCCTCAGCTTTGGGGTACCCTAGCCTAAGCCTAGGGGTGCCCTAGCCTAAGCCTAGGGGTGCCCTAGCCTAAGCCTAGTGGTGCTTTAGCCTAACCCTAGGGGTGACCTAGCCCTAGCCTAAGCCTAGGGGTTCCCTAGCCTAAGCCTAGCGGTGCCCTAGCCTTAGGCTTGGACAGCCCTAGCCTTAGCCTAAGCCTAGGGGTGCGCTAGCCAAAGCCTAGGGGTGCCCTAGCCTAAGCCTAGGAGTGCCCTAGCCTTAGGCTAGGGGAGCCCTAGCCTTAGCCTAAGCCTACGGGTGCCCTAGCTTAAGACTAGGGGTGCCCTAGCCTAAGCCTAGGGGTGCCCTAGCCTAAGCCAAGGGGTGCCATAGCCTAAGCCTAGGGGTGCCTTTGCCTAAGCCTAGGATTGCCCTAGCCTAAGCCTAGGGGTGCCCTAGGCATAGGCTAGGGGAGCCCTTGCCTTAGGCTAAGCCTAAGGGTGCCCTAGCCTAATCCTAGGGGTGCCCTATCCTAAGCATAGGGGTGCCCTAGCCTAAGCCTAGGGTGCCCTAGCCTAAGCCTAGGGGTGCCCTAGCCTTAGGCTAGGGGAGCCTTAGCCTTAGCCTAAGCCTAGGGGTGCCCAAGCCTAAGCCTAGGGGTGCCCTAGCCTAAGCTTAGGGGTGCTCCAGCCTTAGGCTAGAGGAGCCTAGCATTAGCCTAAGCCTAGGGGTTTCCTAGCCTAAGCCTAGGGGTGCACTAGCCTGAGCCTACGGGTGCCCTAACCTGAGGCTAGGGGAGACCTAACGTTAGTCTAGCCTAGGATTGCCCTAGCCTAAGCCTAGGGGTGCCATAGCCTGAGTCTAGGGGTGCACTAGCCTGAGGCAAGGGGAGCCGCAGCCGTACCTTAGCCTAGGGAGCCCTAGCCTAAGCCTAGGGGTGCCCTAGCCTAAACCTAGGGGTGCCCTAGCCTGAGGATAGGGGAGCACTAGACTTAGCCTAAGACTCGGATTGCCCTAGCCTAAGCTAACTGGTGCCCTAGCCTGAGTCTAGGGGTGCCCTTGCCTGAGGCTAGGGGAGCCATTGCCTTAGCCTAAGTGTAGGGGTGCCCAAGCCTAATCCTATGGGTGCCCTTGCCTAAGCCTAGGGGTGCCCTAGCTTTAGTCTAGGGGTTCCCTAGCCTAAGCCTAGGGGTGCCCTAGCCTAAGCCTAGGTTAGCCCTAGCCTTATCCTAAGCCTAGGGGTGCCCTAGCCTAAGCCTAGGGTTGGCCTAGCCTAAGCTTAGGGTTGCCCTAGCCTAAGCTTAGAGGTGCTGTAGTCTTAGGCTAGGGGAGCACTAGCCTTAGCCTAAGCTTAGGGGTGCCCTAGCATAAGCCTAGGGGTGCCCTAGCCTAAGCTTTGGGGTGTCATAGCCTGAGTCTAGGGGTGCACTAGCCTGAGTCTAGGGGAGCCATAGCCTTAGACTATGCCTAGGGGAGCCCTAGCTTAAGCCTAGGGGTGCCCTAACCTAAGCCTAGGGGTGCCCTAGCCTAAGCCTAGAGGTGCCCTAGCCTTAGGCTAGGGGAGCCCTAGCCTTTTCCTAAGCCTAGGGGAGCCCTAGCCTTAGCCTAAGCCTAGGGGTGCCCTAGCCTAAGCCTATAGGTGCCATAGCCTTAAGCTAGGGTAGCCCTAGTTTTAGTCTAAGCCTAGGGGTGCCCTAGCCTCAGTTTAAGGGTGCCCTAGCCTCAGCTTTGGGGTACCCTAGCCTAAGCCTAGGGGTGCCCTAGCCTAAGCCTAGGGGTGCCCTAGCCTAAGCCTAGTGGTGCTTTAGCCTAAGCCTAGGGGTGACCTAGCCCTAGCCTAAGCCTAGGGGTTCCCTAGCCTAAGCCTAGGGGTGCCCTAGCCTTAGGCTAGGACAGCCCTAGCCTTAGCCTAAGACTAGGGGTGCGCTAGCCAAAGCCTAGGGGTGCCCTAGCCTAAGCCTAGGAGTGCCCTAGCCTTAGGCTAGGGGAGCCCTAGCCTTAGCCTAAGCCTACGGGTGCCCTAGCTTAAGCCTAGGGGTGCCCTAGCCTAAGCCTAGGGGTACCCTAGCATAAGCCAAGGGGTGCCATAGCCTAAGCCTAGGGGTGCCTTTGCCTAAGCCTAGGATTGCCCTAGCCTAACCCTAGGGGTGCCCTAGGGATAGGCTAGGGGAGCCCTTGCCTTAGGCTAAGCCTAAGGGTGCCCTAGCCTAATCCTAGGGGTGCCCTATCCTAAGCCTAGGGGTGCCCTAGCCTAAGCCTAGGGGTGCCCTAGCCTAAGCCTAGGGGTGCCCTAGCCTTAGGCTTGGGGAGCCGTTGCCTTAGCCTAAGCCTAGGGGTGCCCTAGCCTAAGCCTAGGGGTGCCGTAGCCTAAGCCTAGGGGTGACCTAGCCTTAGTCTAGGGGAGCCCTAGTCTTAGCCTAAGACTAGGTGTGCCCTATCCTGAGCCTAGGGGTGCCCTAGCTTGAGCCTACGGGTGCCCTAGCCTGAGCCTACGGGTGCCCTAGCCTGAGGCTAGGGGAGCCCTAGCCTTAGTCTAGCCTAGGATTGCCCTAGCCTAAGCCTAGGGTGCCATAGCCTGAGTCTAGGGGTGCCCCAGCTGAGGCTAGGGGAGCCGTAGCCTTAGCCTAAGCCTAGGAGTGCCCTAGCCTAAGCCTAGGGGTGCCCTAGCCTAAGCCTACGGGTGCCCTAGCCTAAGCCTAGGAGTGCCCTAGCCTTAGCCTAATCCTAGGGGTGCCCTAGCCAAAGCCTAGGAGTGCCCTAGCCTTAGGCTAGGGGTGCCCTAGCCTTAGGCTAGGGGTGCCCTAGCCTTAGGCTAGGGGTGCCCTAGCCTTAGCCTAAGTCTATGGGTGCCCTAGCTTAAGCCTAGGTTGCCCAGCCTAAGCCTAGGGGTGCCCTAGCCTTAGGCTAGGGGAGCCCTAGCCTTAGCCTATGCCTAGGGGTGCCCTAGCCTAAGCCTATAGGTGCCATAGCCTTAAGCTAGGGTAGCCCAAGTTTTAGTCTAAGCCTAGGGCTGCCCTAGCCTCAGTTTGAGGGTGCCCTAGCCTCAGCTTTGGGGTACCCTAGCCTAAGCCTAGGGGTGCCCTAGCCTAAGCCTAGGGGTGCCCTAGCCTAAGCCTAGTGGTGCTTTAGCCTAAGCCTAGGGGTGACCTAGCCCTAGCCTAAGCCTAGGGGTTCCCTAGCCTAAGCCTAGGGGTGCCCTAGCCTTGGGCTTGGACAGCCCTAGCCTTAGCCTAAGCCTAGGGGTGCGCTAGCCAAAGCCTAGGGGTGCCCTAGCCTAAGCCTAGGAGTGCCCTAGCCTTAGGCTAGGGGAGCCCTAGCCTTAGCCTAAGCCTACGGGTGCCGTAGCTTAAGCCTAGGGGTGCCCTAGCCTAAGCCTAGGGGTGCCCTAGCCTAAGCCAAGGGGTGCCATAGCCTAAGCCTAGGGGTGCCTTTGCCTAAGCCTAGGATTGCCCTAGCCTAAGCCTAGGGGTGCCCTAGGCATAGGCTAGGGGAGCCCTTGCCTTAGGCTAAGCCTAAGGGTGCCCTAGCCTAATCCTAGGGGTGCCCTATCCTAAGCATAGGGGTGCCCTAGCCTAAGCCTAGGGTGCCCTAGCCTAAGCCTAGGGGTGCCCTAGCCTTAAGCTAGGGGAGCCTTAGCCTTAGCCTAAGCCTAGGGGTGCCCAAGCCTAAGCCTAGGGGTGCCCTAGCCTAAGCTTAGGGGTGCTCCAGCCTTAGGCTAGAGGAGCCTAGCATTAGCCTAAGCCTAGGGGTGCCCTAGCCTAAGCCTAGGGGTGCCATAGCCTGAGTCTAGGGGTGCACTAGCCTGAGGCAAGGGGAGCCGCAGCCGTACCTTAGCCTAGGGAGCCCTAGCCTAAGCCTAGGGGTGCCCTAGCCTAAGCCTAGGGGTGCCCTAGCCTTAGTCTAGGGGAGCCCTAGCCTTAGCCTAAGCCTAGGCGTGCCCTATCCTGAGCCTAAGGGGGCCTTGCCTGAGCCTAAGGGAGCCCTAGCCTTAGCCTAAGCCTAGGATTGCCCTAGCCTAAGCTTAGGGGTGCCCAAGACTGAGTCTAGGGGTGCCCTAGCCTGAGGCTAGGGGAGCCGTTGCCTTAGCCTAAGTCTAGGTGTGCCCTAGCCTAAGCCTAGGGGTGCCGTAGCCTAAGCCTAGGGGTGACCTAGCCTTAGTCTAGGGGAGCCCTAGTCTTAGCCTAAGCCTAGGCGTGCCCTATCCTGAGCCTAGGGGTGCCCTAGCTTGAGCCTACGCGTGCCCTAGCCTGAGCCTACGGGTGCCCTAGCCTGAGGCTAGGGGAGCCCTAGCCTTAGTCTAGCCTAGGATTGCCCTAGCCTAAGCCTAGGGTGCCATAGCCTGAGTCTAGGGGTGCCCCAGCTGAGGCTAGGGGAGCCGTAGCCTTAGCCTAAGCCTAGGAGTGCCCTAGCCTAAGCCTAGGGGTGCCCTAGCCTAAGCCTACGGGTGCCCTAGCCTAAGCCTAGGAGTGCCCTAGCCTTAGCCTAATCCTAGGGGTGCCCTAGCCAAAGCCTAGGAGTACCCTAGCCTTAGGCTAGGGGTGCCCTAGCCTTAGGCTAGGGGTGCCCTAGCCTTAGCCTAAGTCTATGGGTGCCCTAGCTTAAGCCTAGGGTTGCCCAGCCTAAGCCTAGGGGTGCCCTAGCCTTAGGCTAGGGGAGCCCTAGCCTTAGCCTAAGCCTAGGGGTGCCCTAGCCTAAGCCTATAGGTGCCATAGGCTTCAGCTAGGGTAGCCCAAGTTTTAGTCTAAGCCTAGGGCTGCCCTAGCCTCAGTTTGAGGGTGCCCTAGCCTCAGCTTTGGGGTACCCTAGCCTAAGCCTAGGGGTGCCCTAGCCTAAGCCTAGGGGTGCCCTAGCCTAAGCCTAGTGGTGCTTTAGCCTAACCCTAGGGGTGACCTAGCCCTAGCCTAAGCCTAGGGGTTCCCTAGCCTAAGCCTAGCGGTGCCCTAGCCTTAGGCTTGGACAGCCCTAGCCTTAGCCTAAGCCTAGGGGTGCGCTAGCCAAAGCCTAGGGGTGCCCTAGCCTAAGCCTAGGAGTGCCCTAGCCTTAGGCTAGGGGAGCCCTAGCCTTAGCCTAAGCCTACGGGTGCCCTAGCTTAAGACTAGGGGTGCCCTAGCCTAAGCCTAGGGGTGCCCTAGCCTAAGCCAAGGGGTGCCATAGCCTAAGCCTAGGGGTGCCTTTGCCTAAGCCTAGGATTGCCCTAGCCTAAGCCTAGGGGTGCCCTAGGCATAGGCTAGGGGAGCCCTTGCCTTAGGCTAAGCCTAAGGGTGCCCTAGCCTAATCCTAGGGGTGCCCTATCCTAAGCATAGGGGTGCCCTAGCCTAAGCCTAGGGTGCCCTAGCCTAAGCCTAGGGGTGCCCTAGCCTTAGGCTAGGGGAGCCTTAGCCTTAGCCTAAGCCTAGGGGTGCCCAAGCCTAAGCCTAGGGGTGCCCTAGCCTAAGCTTAGGGGTGCTCCAGCCTTAGGCTAGAGGAGCCTAGCATTAGCCTAAGCCTAGGGGTTTCCTAGCCTAAGCCTAGGGGTGCACTAGCCTGAGCCTACGGGTGCCCTAACCTGAGGCTAGGGGAGACCTAACGTTAGTCTAGCCTAGGATTGCCCTAGCCTAAGCCTAGGGGTGCCATAGCCTGAGTCTAGGGGTGCACTAGCCTGAGGCAAGGGGAGCCGCAGCCGTACCTTAGCCTAGGGAGCCCTAGCCTAAGCCTAGGGGTGCCCTAGCCTAAACCTAGGGGTGCCCTAGCCTGAGGATAGGGGAGCACTAGACTTAGCCTAAGATTCGGATTGCCCTAGCCTAAGCTAACTGGTGCCCTAGCCTGAGTCTAGGGGTGCCCTTGCCTGAGGCTAGGGGAGCCATTGCCTTAGCCTAAGTGTAGGGGTGCCCAAGCCTAATCCTATGGGTGCCCTTGCCTAAGCCTAGGGGTGCCCTAGCTTTAGTCTAGGGGTTCCCTAGCCTAAGCCTAGGGGTGCCCTAGCCTAAGCCTAGGTTAGCCCTAGCCTTATCCTAAGCCTAGGGGTGCCCTAGCCTAAGCCTAGGGTTGGCCTAGCCTAAGCTTAGGGTTGCCCTAGCCTAAGCTTAGAGGTGCTGTAGTCTTAGGCTAGGGGAGCACTAGCCTTAGCCTAAGCTTAGGGGTGCCCTAGCATAAGCCTAGGGGTGCCCTAGCCTAAGCTTTGGGGTGTCATAGCCTGAGTCTAGGGGTGCACTAGCCTGAGTCTAGGGGAGCCATAGCCTTAGACTATGCCTAGGGGAGCCCTAGCTTAAGCCTAGGGGTGCCCTAACCTAAGCCTAGGGGTGCCCTAGCCTAAGCCTAGAGGTGCCCTAGCCTTAGGCTAGGGGAGCCCTAGCCTTTTCCTAAGCCTAGGGGAGCCCTAGCCTTAGCCTAAGCCTAGGGGTGCCCTAGCCTAAGCCTATAGGTGCCATAGCCTTAAGCTAGGGTAGCCCTAGTTTTAGTCTAAGCCTAGGGGTGCCCTAGCCTCAGTTTAAGGGTGCCCTAGCCTCAGCTTTGGGGTACCCTAGCCTAAGCCTAGGGGTGCCCTAGCCTAAGCCTAGGGGTGCCCTAGCCTAAGCCTAGTGGTGCTTTAGCCTAAGCCTAGGGGTGACCTAGCCCTAGCCTAAGCCTAGGGGTTCCCTAGCCTAAGCCTAGGGGTGCCCTAGCCTTAGGCTAGGACAGCCCTAGCCTTAGCCTAAGACTAGGGGTGCGCTAGCCAAAGCCTAGGGGTGCCCTAGCCTAAGCCTAGGAGTGCCCTAGCCTTAGGCTAGGGGAGCCCTAGCCTTAGCCTAAGCCTACGGGTGCCCTAGCTTAAGCCTAGGGGTGCCCTAGCCTAAGCCTAGGGGTACCCTAGCATAAGCCAAGGGGTGCCATAGCCTAAGCCTAGGGGTGCCTTTGCCTAAGCCTAGGATTGCCCTAGCCTAACCCTAGGGGTGCCCTAGGGATAGGCTAGGGGAGCCCTTGCCTTAGGCTAAGCCTAAGGGTGCCCTAGCCTAATCCTAGGGGTGCCCTATCCTAAGCCTAGGGGTGCCCTAGCCTAAGCCTAGGGGTGCCCTAGCCTAAGCCTAGGGGTGCCCTAGCCTTAGGCTTGGGGAGCCGTTGCCTTAGCCTAAGCCTAGGGGTGCCCTAGCCTAAGCCTAGGGGTGCCGTAGCCTAAGCCTAGGGGTGACCTAGCCTTAGTCTAGGGGAGCCCTAGTCTTAGCCTAAGCCTAGGTGTGCCCTATCCTGAGCCTAGGGGTGCCCTAGCTTGAGCCTACGGGTGCCCTAGCCTGAGCCTACGGGTGCCCTAGCCTGAGGCTAGGGGAGCCCTAGCCTTAGTCTAGCCTAGGATTGCCCTAGCCTAAGCCTAGGGTGCCATAGCCTGAGTCTAGGGGTGCCCCAGCTGAGGCTAGGGGAGCCGTAGCCTTAGCCTAAGCCTAGGAGTGCCCTAGCCTAAGCCTAGGGGTGCCCTAGCCTAAGCCTACGGGTGCCCTAGCCTAAGCCTAGGAGTGCCCTAGCCTTAGCCTAATCCTAGGGGTGCCCTAGCCAAAGCCTAGGAGTGCCCTAGCCTTAGGCTAGGGGTGCCCTAGCCTTAGGCTAGGGGTGCCCTAGCCTTAGGCTAGGGGTGCCCTAGCCTTAGCCTAAGTCTATGGGTGCCCTAGCTTAAGCCTAGGTTGCCCAGCCTAAGCCTAGGGGTGCCCTAGCCTTAGGCTAGGGGAGCCCTAGCCTTAGCCTATGCCTAGGGGTGCCCTAGCCTAAACCTATAGGTGCCATAGCCTTAAGCTAGGGTAGCCCAAGTTTTAGTCTAAGCCTAGGGCTGCCCTAGCCTCAGTTTGAGGGTGCCCTAGCCTCAGCTTTGGGGTACCCTAGCCTAAGCCTAGGGGTGCCCTAGCCTAAGCCTAGGGGTGCCCTAGCCTAAGCCTAGTGGTGCTTTAGCCTAAGCCTAGGGGTGACCTAGCCCTAGCCTAAGCCTAGGGGTTCCCTAGCCTAAGCCTAGGGGTGCCCTAGCCTTGGGCTTGGACAGCCCTAGCCTTAGCCTAAGCCTAGGGGTGCGCTAGCCAAAGCCTAGGGGTGCCCTAGCCTAAGCCTAGGAGTGCCCTAGCCTTAGGCTAGGGGAGCCCTAGCCTTAGCCTAAGCCTACGGGTGCCGTAGCTTAAGCCTAGGGGTGCCCTAGCCTAAGCCTAGGGGTGCCCTAGCCTAAGCCAAGGGGTGCCATAGCCTAAGCCTAGGGGTGCCTTTGCCTAAGCCTAGGATTGCCCTAGCCTAAGCCTAGGGGTGCCCTAGGCATAGGCTAGGGGAGCCCTTGCCTTAGGCTAAGCCTAAGGGTGCCCTAGCCTAATCCTAGGGGTGCCCTATCCTAAGCATAGGGGTGCCCTAGCCTAAGCCTAGGGTGCCCTAGCCTAAGCCTAGGGGTGCCCTAGCCTTAAGCTAGGGGAGCCTTAGCCTTAGCCTAAGCCTAGGGGTGCCCAAGCCTAAGCCTAGGGGTGCCCTAGCCTAAGCTTAGGGGTGCTCCAGCCTTAGGCTAGAGGAGCCTAGCATTAGCCTAAGCCTAGGGGTGCCCTAGCCTAAGCCTAGGGGTGCCATAGCCTGAGTCTAGGGGTGCACTAGCCTGAGGCAAGGGGAGCCGCAGCCGTACCTTAGCCTAGGGAGCCCTAGCCTAAGCCTAGGGGTGCCCTAGCCTAAGCCTAGGGGTGCCCTAGCCTGAAGATAGGGGAGCACTAGACTTACCCTAAGCCTAGGATTGCCCTAGCCTAAGCTAACTGGTGCCCTAGCCTGAGTCTAGGGGTGCCCATGCCTGAGGCTAGGGGAGCCATTGCCTTAGCCTAAGTGTAGGGGTGCCCTAGCCCAATCCTAGGGGTGCCCTTGCCTAAGCCTAGGGGTGCCCTAGCTTTAGTCTAGGGGTTCCCTAGCCTAAGCCTAGGGGTGCCCTAGCCTAAGCCTAGGTTAGCCCTAGCCTTATCCTAAGCCTAGGGGTGCCCTAGCCTAAGTTTAGGGTTGGCCTAGCCTAAGCTTAGGGTTGCCCTAGCCTAAGCTTAGAGGTGCTGTAGTCGTAGGCTAGGGGAGCACTAGCCTTAGCCTAAGCTTAGGAGTGCCCTAGCATAAGCCTAGGGGTGCCCTAGCCTAAGCTTTGGGGTGCCATAGCCTGAGTCTAGGGGTGCACTAACCTGAGTCTAGGGGAGCCATAGCCTTAGCCTATGCCTAGGGGAGCCCTAGCTTAAGCCTAGGGGTGCCCTAACCTAAGCCTAGGGGTGCCCTAGCCTAAGCCTAGAGGTGCCCTAGCCTTAGGCTAGGGGAGCCCTAGCCTTTTCCTAAGCCTAGGGGAGCCCTAGCCTTAGCCTAAGCCTAGGGGTGCCCTAGCCAAAGCCTATAGGTGCCATAGCCTTAAGCTAGGGTAGCCCTAGTTTTAGTCTAAGCCTAGGGGTGCCCTAGCCTCAGTTTAAGGGTGCCCTAGCCTCAGCTTTGGGGTACCCTAGCCTAAGCCTAGGGGTGCCCTAGCCTAAGCCTAGGGGTGCCCTAGCCTAAGCCTAGTGGTGCTTTAGCCTAAGCCTAGGGGTGACCTAGCCCTAGCCTAAGCCTAGGGGTTCCCTAGCCTAAGCCTAGGGGTGCCCTAGCCTTAGGCTAGGACAGTCCTAGCCTTAGCCTAAGACTAGGGGTTCGCTAGCCAAAGCCTAGGGGTGCCCTAGCCTAAGCCTAGGAGTGCCCTAGCCTTAGGCTAGGGGAGCCCTAGCCTTAGCCTAAGCCTACGGGTGCCCTAGCTTAAGCCTAGGGGTGCCCTAGCCTAAGCCTAGGGGTACCCTAGCATAAGCCAAGGGGTGCCATAGCCTAAGCCTAGGGGTGCCTTTGCCTAAGCCTAGGATTGCCCTAGCCTAACCCTAGGGGTGCCCTAGGCATAGGCTAGGGGAGCCCTTGCCTTAGGCTAAGCCTAAGGGTGCCCTAGCCTAATCCTAGGGGTGCCCTATCCTAAGCCTAGGGGTGCCCTAGCCTAAGCCTAGGGGTGCTTTAGCCTAAGCCTAGGGGTGACCTAGCCCTAGCCTAAGCCTAGGGGTTCCCTAGCCTAAGCCTAGGGGTGCCCTAGCCTTAGGCTAGGACAGCCCTAGCCTTAGCCTAAGACTAGGGGTGCGCTAGCCAAAGCCTAGGGGTGCCCTAGCCTAAGCCTAGGAGTGCCCTAGCCTTAGGCTAGGGGAGCCCTAGCCTTAGCCTAAGCCTACGGGTGCCCTAGCTTAAGCCTAGGGGTGCCCTAGCCTAAGCCTAGGGGTACCCTAGCATAAGCCAAGGGGTGCCATAGCCTAAGCCTAGGGGTGCCTTTGCCTAAGCCTAGGATTGCCCTAGCCTAACCCTAGGGGTGCCCTAGGCATAGGCTAGGGGAGCCCTTGCCTTAGGCTAAGCCTAAGGGTGCCCTAGCCTAATCCTAGGGGTGCCCTATCCTAAGCCTAGGGGTGCCCTAGCCTAAGCCTAGGGGTGCCCTAGCCTAAGCCTAGGGGTGCCCTAGCCTTAGGCTAGGGGAGCCCTAGCCTTAGCCTAAGCCTAGGGGTGCCCTAGCCTAAGCCTAGGGGTGCCCTAGCCTAAGCTTAGGGGTGCTCCAGCCTTAGGCTAGAGGAGCCTAGCATTAGCCTAAGCCTAGGGGTGCCCTAGCCTAAGCCTAGGGGTGCACTAGCCTGAGCTTACGGGTGCCCTAACCTGAGGCTAGGGGAGACCTAACGTTAGTCTAGCCTAGGATTGCCCTAGCCTAAGCCTAGGGGTGCCATAGCCTGAGTCTAGGGGTGCACTAGCCTGAGGCAAGGGGAGCCGCAACCGTACCTTAGCCTAGGGAGCCCTAGACTAAGGCTAGGGGTGCCCTAGCCTGAGGATAGGGGAGCACTAGACTTAGCCTAAGCCTAGGATTGCCCTAGCCTAAGCTAACTGGTGCCCTAGCCTGAGTCTAGGGGTGCCCTTGCCTGAGGCTAGGGGAGCCATTGGCTTAGCCTAAGTGTAGGGGTGCCCTAGCCTAATCCTAGGGGTGCCCTTGCCTAAGACTAGGGGTGCCCTAGCTTTAGTCTAGGGGTTCCCTAGCCTAAGCATAGGGGTGCCCTAGCCTAAGCCTAGGTTAGCCCTAGCCTTATCCTAAGCCTAGGGGTGCCCTAGCCTAAGCCTAGGGTTGGCCTAGCCTAAGCTTAGGGTTGCCCTAGCCTAAGCTTAGAGGTGCTGTAGTCTTAGGCTAGGGGAGCCCTGGCCTTAGCCTAAGCTTAGGGGTGCCCTAGCATAAGCCTAGGGGTGCCCTAGCCTAAGCTTAGGGGTGCCATAGCCTGAGTCTAGGGGTGCACTAGCCTGAGCCTAGGGGAGCCGTAGCCTTAGCCTATGCCTACGGGAGCGCTAGCTTAAGCCTAGGGGTGCCCTAACCTAAGCCTAGGGGTGCCCTAGTTTAAGCCTAGGGGTGCCCTAGACTGAGCCTAGGGGTGCCCTAGCCTGAGGCTAGGGGAGCCGTTGCCTTAGCCTAAGTCTAGGGGTGCCCTAGCCTAAGCCTAGGGGTGCCCTAGCCTAAGCCTAGTGGTGCCCTAGCCTAAACCTAGGTGTGCCCTAGCCTTAGTCTAGGGGAGCCATAGCCTGAGTCTAGGGGTGCACTTGCCTGAGGCAAGGGGAGCCGCAGCCTTAGCCTAAGCCTAGGGGAGCCCTAGCCTAAGACTAGGGGTGCCCTAGCCTAAGCCTTGGGGTGCCTTTGCCTAAGCCTAGGGGTGCCCTAGCCTAAGCCTAGCGGTGCCTTAGCCATAGGCTAGGGGAGCCCTTGCCTTAGCCTAAGCCAAGGGGTGCCCTAGCCTAAGCCTAGGGGTGCCCTAGCCCAAGCATAGGGGTGCCCTAGCCTTAGGCTAGGGGAGCCCTAGCCTTAGCCTAAGCCTAGGGGTGCGGTAGCCTAAGCCTAGGGGTGCCATAGCCTGAGCCTAGGAGTGCCCTAGCCTAAGCCTAGGGGTGCCCTAGCCTAAGCTTAGGGGTGCTCCAGCCTTAGGCTAGAGGAGCCTTGCATTAGCCTAAGCCTAGGGGTGCCCTAGCCTAAGCCTAGGGGTGCACTAGCCTGAGCCTACGGGTGCCCTAACCTGAGGCTAGGGGAGACCTAACGTTAGTCTAGCCTAGGATTGCCCTAGCCTAAGCCTAGGGGTGCCATAGCCTGAGTCTAGGGGTGCACTAGCCTGAGGCAAGGGGAGCCGCAGCCGTACCTTAGCCTAGGGAGCCCTAGCCTAAGCCTAGGGGTGCCCAAGCCTAAGCCTAGGGGTGCCCTAGCCTGAGGATAGGGGAGCACTAGACTTAGCCTAAGCCTAGGATTGCCCTAGCCTAAGCTAACTGGTGCCCTAGCCTGAGTCTAGGGTTGCCCTTGCCTGAGGCTAGGGGAGCCATTGCCTTAGCCTAAGTGTAGGGGTGCCCTAGCCTAATCCTAGGGGTGCCCTTGCCTAAGCCTAGGGTTGCCCTAGCTTTAGTCTAGGGGTTCCCTAGCCTAAGCCTAGGGGTGCCCTAGCCTAAGCCTAGGTTAGCCCTAGCCTTATCCTAAGCCTAGGGGTGCCCTAGCCTAAGCCTAGGGTTGGCCTAGCCTAAGCTTAGGGGTGCCCTAGCCTAAGCTTAGGGGTGCCATAGCCTGAGTCTAGGGGTGCACTAGCCTGAGTCTAGGGGAGCCGTAGCCTTAGCCTATGCCTAGGGGAGCCCTAACTTAAGCCTAGGGGTGCCCTAACCTAAGCCTAGGGGTGCCCTAGCCTAAGCCTAGGGGTGCCCTAGCCTTAGGCTAGGGGAGCCCTAGCCTTTTCCTAAGCCTAGGGGTGCCCTAGCCTAAGCCTAGGGGTGCCCTAGTTTAAGCCTAGGGGTGCCCTAGACTGAGCCTAGGGGAGCCCTAGCCTTAGCCTAAGCCTAGGATTGCCCTAGCCTAAGCTTAGGGGTGCCCAAGACTGAGTCTAGGGGTGCCGTAGCCTGAGGCTAGGGGAGCCGTTGCCTTAGCCTAAGTCTAGGTGTGCCTAGCCTAAGCCTAGGGGTGCCGTAGCCTAAGCCTAGGGGTGACCTAGCCTTAGTCTAGGGGAGCCCTAGCCTGAGCCTAAGCCTAGACGTGCCCTATCCTGAGCCTAGGGGTGCCCTAGCCTGAGCCTACGGGTGCCCTAGCCTGAGCCTACGGGTGCCCTAGCCTGAGGCTAGGGGAGCCCTAGTCTTAGTCTAGCCTAGGATTGCCCTAGCCTAAGCCTAGGGTGCCATAGCCTGAGTCTAGGGGTGCCCCAGCTGAGGCCAGGGGAGCCGTAGCCTTAGCCTAAGCCTAGGGGTGCCCTAGCCTAAGCCTAGGGGTGCCCTAGCCTAAGCCTACAGGTGCCCTAGCCTAAGCCTAGGAGTGCCCTAGCCTTAGCCTAATCCTAGGGGTGCCCTAGCCAAAGCCTAGGGGTGCCCTAGCCTTAGGCTAGTGGTGCCCTAGCCTTAGCCTAAGCCTACGGGTGCCCTAGCTTAAGCCTAGGGTTGCCCAGCCTAAGCCTAGGGGTGCCCTAGCATTAGGCTAGGGGAGCCCTAGCTTTAGACTAAGCCTAGGGGTGCCCTAGCCTAAGTCTGTAGGTACCATAGCCTTAAGCTAGGGTAGCCCTAGTTTTAGTCTAAGCCTAGGGGTGCCCTAGCCTCAGTTTAAGGGTGCCCTAGCCTCAGCTTTGGGGTACCCTAGCCTAAGCCTAGGGGTGCCCTACCCTAAGCCTAGGGGTGCCCTAGGCTAAGCCTAGTGGTGCTTTAGCCTAAGCATAGGGGTGACCTAGCCCTAGCCTAAGCCTAGGGGTTCCCTAGCCTAAGCCTAGGGGTGCCCTAGCCTTAGGCTAGGAGAGCCCTAGCCTTAGCCTAAGCCTAGGGGTGCGCTAGCCAAAGCCTAGGGGTGCCCTAGCCTAAGCCCTGGAGTGCCCTAGCCTTAGGCTTGGGGAGCCCTAGCCTTAGCCTAAGCCTACGGGTGCCCTAGCTTAAGCCTAGGGGTGCCCTAGCCTAAGCCTAGGGGTGCCCTAGCCTAAGCCAAGGGGTGCCATAGCCTAAGCCTAGGGGTGCCTTTGCCTAAGCCTAGGATTGCCCTAGCCTAAGCCTAGGGGTGCCCTAGGCATAGGCTAGGGGAGCCCTTGCCTTAGGCTAAGCCTAAGGGTGCCCTAGCCAAATCCTAGGGGTGCCCTATCCTAAGCCTAGGGGTGCCCTAGCCTAAGCTTAGGGGTGCCCTAGCCTAAGCCTAGGGGTGCCCTAGCCTTAGGCTAGGGGAGCCCTAGCCTTAGCCTAAGCCTAGGGGTGCCCTAGCCTAAGCCTAGGGGTCCCCTAGCCTAAGCTTAGGGGTGCTCCAGCCTTAGGCTAGAGGAGCCTAGCATTAGCCAAAGCCTAGGGGTGCCCTAGCCTAAGCCTAGGGGTGCACTAGCCTGAGCCTACGGGTGCCCTAACCTGAGGCTAGGGGAGACCTAACGTTAGTCTAGCCTAGGATTGCCCTAGCCTAAGCCTAGGGGTGCCATAGCCTGAGTCTAGGGGTGCACTAGCCTGAGGCAAGGGGAGCCGCAGCCGTACCTTACCCTAGGGAGCCCTAGCCTAAGCCTAGGGGTGCCCTAGCCTGAGGATAGGGGAGCACTAGACTTAGCCTAAGACTCGGATTGCCCTAGCCTAAGCTAACTGGTGCCCTAGCCTGAGTCTAGGGGTGCCCTTGCCTGAGGCTAGGGGAGCCATTGCCTTAGCCTAAGTGTAGGGGTGCCCAAGCCTAATCCTAGGGGTGCCCTTGCCTAAGCCTAGGGGTGCCCTAGCTTTAGTCTAGGGGTTCCCTAGCCTAAGCCTAGGGGTGCCCTAGCCTAAGCCTAGGTTAGCCCTAGCCTTATCCTAAGCCTAGGGGTGCCCTAGCCTAAGCCTAGGGTTGGCCTTGCCTAAGCTTAGGGTTGCCCTAGCCTAAGCTTAGAGGTGCTGTAGTCTTAGGCTAGGGGAGCCCTAGCCTTAGCCTAAGCTTAGGGGTGCCCTAGCATAAGCCTAGGGGTGCCCTAGCCTAAGCTTAGGGGTGCCATAGCCTGAGTCTAGGGGTGCACTAGCCTGAGTCTAGGGGAGCCGTAGCCTTAGCCTATGCCTAGGGGAGCGCTAGCTTAAGCCTAGGGGTGCCCTAACCTAAGCCTAGGGGTGCCCTAGCCTAAGCCTAGAGGTGCCCTAGCCTTAGGCTAGGGGAGCCCTAGCCTTTTCCTAAGCCTAGGGGTGCCCTAGCCTAAGCCTAGGGGTGCCCTAGTTTAAGCCTAGGGGTGCCCTAGACTGAGCCTAGGGGAGCCCTAGCCTTATCCTAAGCCTAGGGGTGCCCTAGCCTAAGCCTAGGGTTGGCCTATCCTAACCTTAGGGTTGCCCTAGCCTAAGCTTAGAGGTGCTGTAGTCTTAGGCTAGGGGAGCCCTAGCCTTAGCCTAAGCTTAGGGGTGCCGTAGCATAAGCCTAGGGGTGCCCTAGCCTAAGCCTACGGTGCCATAGCCTGCGTCTAGGGGTGCCCCAGCCTTAGGCTAGGGGAGCCCTAGCCTAAGCCTAGGGGTGCCTTAGCCTAAGCCTTGGGTTGCCCTAGCCTAAGCCTAGGGGTGCCCTAGCCTAAGCCTAGGGGTGCCCTAGCCTTAGCCTAAGCCTAGGGGTGCCCTAGCTTAAGCCTAGGGGTGCCCTAACCTAAGGCTAGGGGTGCCCTAGCCTAAGCCTAGGGGAGCCCTAGCCTTAGGCTAGGGGAGCCCTAGCCTTAACCTAAGCCTAGGGGTGCCCTAGCCTAAGCCTAGTGTTGTCCTAGCCTAAGCCTAGGGGTGCCCTAGATTAAGCCTAGGGGTGCCCTAGCCTAAGCCTAGGGGTGCCCTAGTATAAACCTAAGGGTGCCCTAGCCTTAGACTAGGGGTGCCCAAGCCTCAGCCTAAGCCTAGGAGTGCCCTAGCCTAAGCCTATGGGGGCCCTAGCCTAAGTCTAGGAGTGTCCTAGCCTAAGCCTAGGGGTGCCCTAGCCTTAGGTTAGGGAGCCCTAGCCTTAGCCTAATCCTAGGGATGCCGTAGCCTAAGTCTAGGGGTGTCCTAGCCCAAGCCTATGGGTGGCCTAGCCTTAGGTTAGGGGAGCCCTAGACTTAGCCTAAGCCTATGGCTGCCCTAGCCTAAGCCTAGGGTGCCCTAGCCTAAGCCTAGGGCTGCCCTAGCCTAAGCCTAGGAGTGCCTTAGCCTAAGCCTAGGGGTGCCCTAGCCTTAGGCTAGGGGAGACCTAGCCTTAGCCTAAACCTAGGGGTGCCCTAGCCAAAGCCTAGGGGTGCCCAAGCCTAAGCCGAGGGGTGCCCTAGCCTTAGGCTAGGGGAGCCCTAGCCTTAACCTAAGCCTTGGGGTGCCCTAGCTTAAGCCTAGGGGTGCCCTAGCCTAAGCCTAGTGTTGCCCTAGCCTAAGCCTAGGGGTGCCCTAGCCTAAGCCTAGGGCTGCCCTAGCCTAAGCCTAGGGGTGCCCTAGCCTAAGCCTTGGGTTGCCCTAGCCTAAGCCTAGGGGTGCCCTAGCCTAAGCCTAGGGGTGCTCTAGCCTAAACCTAAGACTAGGGGTGCCCTAGCCTAAGTCTAGGGGTGCCCTAGCTTAAGCCTACGGGTGCCCTTGCCTAAGCCTAGGAGTGCCCTAGCCTTAGGCTATGGGATCCCTAGCCTTAGCCTAAGTCTAGGGGTGCCGTAGCTTAAGCCTAGGGGTGCCCTAACCTAAGCCAAGGGGTGCCCTAGCCTAAGCCTAGGGGAGCCCTAGCCTTAGGCTAGGGGAGCCCTAGCCTTAACCTAAGCCTAGGGGTGCCCTAGCCTATGCCTAGTGGTGCCATAGCCTAAACCTAAGGGTGCCTTAGCCTTAGACTAGGGGAGCCCAAGGCTCTGCCTAAGCCTAGGAGTGCCCTAGTCTAAGCCTAGGGGTGCCCTAGCCTAAGCCTACGGGTGCCCTAGCTTTAGGCTCGGGGAGCCCAAGCCTTAGCCTAATCCTAGGAGTGCCGTAGCCTAAGCCTAGGGGTGTCCTAGCCCAAGTCTATGGGTGCCCTAGCTGTAGGCTAGGGGAGCCCTAGACTTAGCCTAAGCCTAGGGCTGCCCTAGCCTAAGCCTAGGGGTGCCCTAGCCTAAGCCTAGGGCTGCCCTAGCCTAAGCCTAGGAGTGCCCTACCCTTAGGCTACGGGAGCCCTAACCTTAGCCTAAGCCTAGGAGTACCCTAGCCTAAGCCTAGGGGTGCCCTAGCCTAAGACTATGGGTGCCCTAGCCTAAGCCTAGGGGTGCCCTAGCCAAAGCCTAGGGGTGCCCTAGCCTAAGCGTAGAGGTGCCCTAGCTTTAGGCTAGGGGAGCCCTAACCTTAGCGTAAGCCTAGGGGTGCCTTAGCCTAAGCCTAGGGGTGCCCTAGCCTAAACCTAAACTTAGGGGTGCCCTAGCCTAAGTCTAGGGGTGCCCTAGCCTAAGTCTACGGGTGCAGTAGCCTAAGCCTAGGAGTGCCCTAGCCTTAGGCTATGGGATCCCTAGCCTTAGCCTAAGCCTAGGGGTGCCCTAGCTTAAGCCTAGGGGTGCCCTAACCTAAGCCTAGGGGTGCCCTAGCCTAAGCCTAGGGGTGCCCTAGCCTAAGACTATGGGTACCCTAGCCTAAGCCTAGGGGTGCCCTAGCCAAAGCCTAGGGGTGCCCTAGCCTAAGCGTAGAGGTGTCCTAGCTTTAGGCTAGGGGAGCCCTAACCTTAGCGTAAGCCTAGGGGTGCCTTAGCCTAAGCCTAGGGGTGCCCTAGCCTAAACCTAAACTTAGGGGTGCCCTAGCCTAAGTCTAGGGGTGCCCTAGCCTAAGTCTACGGGTGCAGTAGCCTAAGCCTAGGAGTGCCCTAGCCTTAGGCTATGGGATCCCTAGCCTTAGCCTAAGCCTAGGGGTGCCCTAGCTTAAGCCTAGGGGTGCCCTAACCTAAGCCTAGGGGTGCCCTAGCCTAAGCCTAAGGGTGGCCTAGCCTTAGGCTAGGGGAGCCCTAGCCTTAGCCTAAGCCGAGGGGTGCCCTAGACTAAGCCTAGGGGTGCCCTAGCCTAAACTTAGAAGTTCCCTATCCTAAGTCTAGTGGTGCCCTAGCCAAAGCCTAGGAGTTCCCTTGCCTTAGGCTAGGGGTGCCCTAGCCTTAGCCTAAGCCTACGGGTGCCCTAGCTTAAGTCTAGGGGTGCCCTAGCCTAAGCCTACGGGTGCCCTAACCTTAGGCTAGGGGAGCCCTAGCCTTAGCCTAAGCATAGGGGTGCCCTAGCCTAAGCCTAGAGTTGCCCTAGCCTTAGGCTAGGGTAGCCCTAGCCTTAGCCTAAGCCTAGAGGTGCCCTAGCCTCAGCTTAGGGGTACCCTAGCCTCAGCCTTGGTGTGCCCTAGCCTAAGCCTAGGGGTGCCCTAGCCTAAGTATAGGGGTGACCTAGCCTAAGCCTAAGCCTTGGGGTGCCTTAGCCTAAGACTAGTGGTGCCCTAGTCTTAGGCTAGGGGAGCCGTAACCTTCGCGTAAGCCTAGGGTTGCCTTTGCGTAAGCCTTGGGGTGCCCTAGAATAAGCCTAGGGGTGCACTAGCCTTAGGCTAGGCGAGCCTAGCACTAGCCTAAGCCTAGGGGAGCCCTAGCCTAAATCTAGGGGTGCCCTAGCCTAAGCCTAGGGGTGCCCTACCTAAGCTTAGAAGTTCCCTATCCTAAGCCTAGGGGTGCCCTAGCCAAAGCCTAGGGGTGCCCTAGCCTTAGCCTAAGCCTAGGGGTGCCCTAGCTTAAGCCTAGGGGTGCCCTAACCTAAGGCTAGGGGTGCCCTAGCCTAAGCCTAGGGGTGCCCTAGCCTAAGCCTAGGGGTGCCCTAGCTTAAGCCTAGGGGTGCCCTAACCTAAGGCTAGGGGTGCCCTAGCCTAAGCCTAGGGGAGCCCTAGCCTTAGGCTAGGGGAGCCCTAGCCTTAACCTAAGCCTAGGGGTGCCCTACCCTAAGCCTAGTGTTGTCCTAGCCTAAGCCTAGGGGTGCCCTAGATTAAGCCTAGGGGTGCCCTAGCCTAAGCCTAGGGGTGCCCTAGTCTAAACCTAAGGGTGCCCTAGCCTTAGACTAGGGGTGCCCAAGCCTCAGCCTAAGCCTAGGAGTGCCCTAGCCTAAGCCTATGGGGGACCTAACCTAAGTCTAGGAGTGTCCTAGCCTAAGCCTAGGGGTGCCCTAGCCTTAGGTTAGGGGAGCCCTAGCCTTAGCCTAATCCTAGGGATGCCGTAGCCTAAGTCTAGGGGTGTCCTAGCCCAAGCCTATGGGTGGCCTAGCCTTAGGTTAGGGGAGCCCTAGACTTAGCCTAAGCCTATGGCTGCCCTAGCCTAAGCCTAGGGTGCCCTAGCCTAAGCCTAGGGCTGCCCTAGCCTAAGCCTAGGAGTGCCTTAGCCTAAGCCTAGGGGTGCCCTAGCCTTAGGCTAGGGGAGACCTAGCCTTAGCCTAAACCTAGGGGTGCCCTAGCCAAAGCCTAGGGGTGCCCAAGCCTAAGCCTTGGGGTGCCCTAGCCTTAGGCTAGGGGAGCCCTAGCCTTAGCCTAAGCCTTGGGGTGCCCTAGCTTAAGCCTAGGGGTGCCCTAGCCTAAGCCTAGGGTTGCCCTAGCCTAAGCCTAGGGGTGCCCTAGCCTAAGCCTAGGGCTGCCCTAGCCTAAGCCTAGGGGTGCCCTAGCCTAAGCCTTGGGTTGCCCTAGCCTAAGCCTAGGGGTGCCCTAGCCTAAGCCTAGGGGTGCTCTAGCCTAAACCTAAGACTAGGGGTGCCCTAGCCTAAGTCTAGGGGTGCCCTAGCTTAAGCCTACGGGTGCCCTTGCCTAAGCCTAGGAGTGCCCTAGCCTTAGGCTATGGGATCCCTAGCCTTAGCCTAAGTCTAGGGGTGCCGTAGCTTAAGCTTAGGGGTGCCCTAACCTAAGCCTAGGGGTGCCCTAGCCTAAGCCTAGGGGAGCCCTAGCCTTAGGCTAGGGGAGCCCTAGCCTTAACCTAAGCCTAGGGGTGCCCTAGCCTATGCCTAGTGGTGCCATAGCCTAAACCTAAGGGTGCCTTAGCCTTAGACTAGGGGAGCCCAAGGCTCTGCCTAAGCCTAGGAGTGCCCTAGTCTAAGCCTAGGGGTGCCCTAGCCTAAGCCTACGGGTGCCCTAGCCTAAGCTTAGGAGTGTCCTAGCCTAAGCCTAGGGGTGCCCTAGCTTTAGGCTCGGGGAGCCCAAGCCTTAGCCTAATCCTAGGGGTGCCGTAGCCTAAGCCTAGGGGTGTCCTAGCCCAAGCCTATGGGTGCCCTAGCTGTAGGCTAGGGGAGCCCTAGACTTAGCCTAAGCCTAGGGCTGCCCTAGCCTAAGCCTAGGGGTGCCCTAGCCTAAGCCTAGGGCTGCCCTAGCCTAAGCCTAGGAGTGCCCTACCCTTAGGCTACGGGAGCCCTAGCCTTAGCCTAAGCCTAGGAGTACCCTAGCCTAAGCCTAGGGGTGCCCTAGCCTAAGACTATGGGTGCCCTAGCCTAAGCCTAGGGGTGCCCTAGCCAAAGCCTAGGGGTGCCCTAGCCTAAGCGTAGAGGTGCCCTAGCTTTAGGCTAGGGGAGCCCTAACCTTAGCGTAAGCCTAGGGGTGCCTTAGCCTAAGCCTAGGGGTGCCCTAGCCTAAACCTTAACTTAGGGGTGCCCTAGCCTGAGTCTAGGAGTGCCCTAGCCTAAGTCTACGGGTGCAGTAGCCTAAGCCTAGGAGTGCCCTAGCCTTAGGCTATGGGATCCCTAGCCTTAGCCTAAGCCTAGGGGTGCCCTAGCTTAAGCCTAGGGGTGCCCTAACCTAAGCCTAGGGGTGCCCTAGCCTAAGCCTAAGGGTGGCCTAGCCTTAGGCTAGGGAGCCCTAGCCTTAGCCTAAGCCGAGGGGTGCCCTAGACTAAGCCTAGGGGTTCCCTAGCCTAAACTTAGAAGTTCCCTATCCTAAGTCTAGTGGTGCCCTAGCCAAAGCCTAGGAGTTCCCTTGCCTTAGGCTAGGGGTGCCCTAGCCTTAGCCTAAGCCTACGTGTGCCCTAGCTTAAGTCTAGGGGTGCCCTAGCCTAAGCCTAGGGGTGCCCTAACCTTAGGCTAGGGGAGCCCTAGCCTTAGCCTAAGCCTAGGGGTGCCCTAGCCTAAGCCTAGAGTTGCCCTAGCCTTAGGCTAGGGTAGCCCTAGCCTTAGCCTAAGCCTAGAGGTGCCCTAGCCTCAGCTTAGGGGTACCCTAGCCTCTGCCTTGGTGTGCCCTAGCCTAAGCCTAGGGGTGCCCTAGCCTAAGTATAGGGGTGACCTAGCCTAAGCCTAAGCCTAGGGGTGCCCTAGCCTAAGACTAGGGGTGCCCTAGTCTTAGGCTAGGGGAGCCGTAACCTTCGCGTAAGCCTAGGGTTGCCTTTGCGTAAGCCTTGGGGTGCCCTAGAATAAGCCTAGGGGTGCACTAGCCTTAGGCTAGGCGAGCCTAGCACTAGCCTAAGCCTAGGGGTGCCCTAGCCTAAATCTAGGGGTGCCCTAGTCTAAGCCTAGGGGTGCCCTACCTAAGCTTAGAAGTTCCCTATCCTAAGCCTAGGGGTGCCCTAGCCAAAGCCTAGGGGTGCCCTAGCCTAAGCCTAGGGGTGCCCTAGCCTTAGGCTATAGGAGCCCTAACCTTAGCCTAAGCCTACGGGTGCCCTAGCTTTAGCCTAGGGGTGCCCTAGCCTTAGGCTAGGTTAGCCCTAGCCTTAGCCTAAGCCCAGGGGTGCCCTAGTCTCTGCTTAGGGGTGCCCTAGCCTCAGCCTAGTGGTGCACTAGCCTAAGCCTAGGGGTGCCCTAGCCTAAGCCTTGTGGTGCCTTATCCTAAGCCTAGGGGTGACCTAGCCTTAGGCTAAGCCTAGGGGTGCCCTGGCCTAAGCCTAGGGGTGCCCTAGCCTAAGGCTAGGGGTGCCCTAGCCTAAGACTAGGGGTGCCGTCGCCTTAGAGTAGGGGAGCCCTAACCTTAGCCTAAGCCTAGGGGTGCCCTAGCCTAAGCCTAGGGGTGCCGTAGCCTTAGGCTAGGGGAGCCCGAGCCATAGCCTACGCCTAGGGGTGCCCTAGCCTAAGCCTCTGGGTGCCCTAGCCTAAGCCTAGGGGTGCCCTAGCCTGAGCCTACGGGTGCCCAAGCCTGAGGCTAGGGGAGCCCTAGCCTTAGTCTAGCCTAGGATTGGCCTAGCCTAAGCCTAGGGGTGCCATAGCCTGAGTCTAGGAGTGCCCTAGCCTGAGGCTAGGGGAGCCGTAGCCTTAGCCTAAGCCTAGGGGTGCCCTAGCCTAAGCCTAGGTGTGCCCTATCCTAAGACTAGGGGTGCTCTAGCCTAAGTCTAGGGGTGCCCTAGCCTAAGCCTAGGGGTGCCCTAGCCTTAGGCTAGGGGAGCCCTAGCCTTAACCTAAGCCTAGGGGTGCCCTAACCGAAGCCTAGGGGTGCCCTGGCCTAAGCCTACGGGTGCCCTAGCCTAAGCCAATGGGTGCCCTAGCCTTAGGCTAGGGGAGCCCTAGCCTTAACCTAAGCCTAGGCGTGCCCTAGCCTAAGCCTAGGGTGCTCTAGCCTTAGGCTAGGGGAGCCCTAGCCTTAGCCTAAGCTTAGGGGTGCCCTAGCCTAAGCCTAGGGGTGACCTAGCCTGAGGCTAGGGGAGCCCTAGCCTGAGGATAAGGGAGCCCTAGCGTTAGTCTAGCCTAGGATTACCCTAGCCTAAGCCTAGGGGTGCTCTAGCCTAAGGCTAGGGGAGCCCTAGTCTTAGCCTAAGCCTAGGGGTTCCCTAGCCTAAGCATAGGGGTGCCGTAGCCTTAGGCGCGGGGAGCCCGAGCCTTAGTCTAGCATAGGATTGCCCTAGCCTAAGCCTAGGGGTGCCATAGCCTGAGCCTAGGGGTGCCCTAGCCTAAGCCTAGGTGTGCCCTAGCCTAAGCCTAGGGGTGCCCTAGACTAAGCCTAGGGATGCCCTGGCCAAAGCCTAGGGGTGCCCTGGGCTAAGCCTAGAGGTGCCCTGGCCTAAGCCTAGGGGTGACCTAGCCTTAGGCTAGGGGATCCCTAGACTTAGCCTAAGCCTAGGGGTGCCCTAGCTTAAGCCTAGGGGTGCTCTAGCCTAAGCCGAGGGGTGCCCTAGCCAAAGCCTAGGGGTGCCCTAGCCTTAGGCTAGGGGAGCTTTATCCTTAGCCTAAGCCTAGGAGTGCCCTAGCCTTAGGCTAGGGTAGCCCTAGCCTTAGCCTAAGCCTACGGGTGCCGTAGCTTTAGCCTAGGGGTGCCCCAGCCTAAGCCTAGGGGTGCCCTAGCCTTAGGCTAGGGTAGCCCTAGCCTTAACCTAAGCCTAGGGGTGCCCTAGCCTAAGCCTAGGGGTGCCCTAGCCTTAGGCTAGGGTAGCCCTAACCTTAGCTTAAGCCCAGGGGTGCCCTAGCCTTAGCTTAGGGGTGCTCTAGCCTTAGACTAGGGGTGCCTTAGCCTAAGCATTGTGGTGCCCTAGCCTAAGCCTAGGGGTGCCCTAGCCTTAGGCTAGGGGAGCCCTAGCCTTAGCCTAAGCCTAGGGGTGCCCTAGTCTAAATATAGGGGTGCCCTAGCCTAAGCCTACGGGTGCCCTAGCCTAAGCCTAGGATTTCCATAGCCTTAGGCTAGGAGATCCCTAGCCTTAGCCTAAGCCTAGGGGTGCCCTAGCTTAAGCCTAGGGGTGCTCTAGCCTAAGCCTGGGGGTGCCCTAGCCAAAGCCTAGGGGTGCAATAGACTTAGGCTAGGGGAACCCTAGCCTTAACCTAAGCCTTGGTGTGCCCTAGCCTAAGCCTAGGGGCGCCCTAGCCTAAGCTTAGAAGTTCCCTATCCTAAGCCTAGGGGTGCCCTGGACAAAGCCTAGGGGTGCCCGAGCCTTAGGCTAGGGGAGCCCTAGCCTTAGCCTAAGCATACGGGTGCGCTACCTTAAGCCTAGGGGTGCCCCAGCATAAGCCTAGGGTTGCCCTAGCCTTAGGCTAGGGGAGCCCTAGCCTTAGCCTAAGCCCAGGGGTGCCCTAGCCTCTGCTAAGGGGGGCCCTAGCCTCAGCCTAGGTTTGCCCTAACCTAAACCTAGGGCTGCCCTAGCCTAAGCCTAGTGGTGCCTTATCCTAAGCCTAGTGGTTACCTAGCCTAAGCCTAAGCCTAGGGGTGCCCTAGCCTAAGCCTAGGGGTGCCCTAGCCTAAGCCTATGGATGCCCTAGCCTAAGACTAGGGGTGCCCTAGCCTGAGCCTACGGGTGCCCTAGCCTTAGGCTAGGGGAGCCCTAGCCTTAGTCTAGCCTAGGATTGCCCTAGCCTAAGCCTAGAGGTGCCCTAGCCGAAGCCTAGGGGTGCCCTAGCCTAAGCCTAGGGGTGCTCTAGCCTAAGGCTAGGGGTGCCCTAGCCTTAGGCTAGGGGAGCCCTAGACTTAGCCTAAGCCTAGGGGTGCCCTCGCCTAAGCCTAGGGGTGCCCTAGCCTTAGGCTTGGGGAGCCCTAGCCTTAACCTAATCCTATGGGTGGCCTAGCCGAATACTTGGGGTGCCCTGGCCTAAGCCTAGGGGTGCCCTAGCCTAAACCTAGGGGTGACCTAGCCTGAGGCTAGGGGAGCCCTAGCCTGAGGATAAGGGAGCCCTAGCGTTAGTCTAGCCTAAGATTACCCTAGCCTAAGCATAGGGGTGCTCTAGCCTTAGGTTAGGGGAGCCCTAGCCTTAGCCTAAGCCTATGGGTGCCCTAGCCTAAGCCTAGGGGTGCCCTAGCCTGAGCTTTGGGGTGCCGTAGCCTTAGCATAAGCCTAGGGGTGCCCTAGTCTAAACCTAGGGGTGCCCTAGCCTGAGCCTATTGGTGCCCAAGCCTGAGGCAAGGGAAGCCCTAGCCTTAGCCTAAGCCTAGGGGTGCCCTAGCCTAAGCCTATGGGTGACCTAGCCTAAGCCTACGGGTGCCCTAGCCTAAGCCTAGGATTGCCCTAGCCTTAGGCTAGGGGATCCCTAGACTTAGCCGAAGCCTAGGGGTGCCCTAGCTTAAGCCTAGGGGTGCTCTAGCCTAAGCCTAGGGGTGCCCTAGCCAAAGCCTAGGGGTGTCCTAGCCTTACGCTAGGGGAGCTTTAGCCTTAGCCTAAGCCTAGGGGTGCCCTAGCCTAAGCCTAGGGGTGCCCTACCTAAGCTTAGAAGTTCCCTATCCTAAGCCTAGGGGTGCCCTAGCCAAAGCCTAGGGGTGCCCTAGCCTAAGCCTAGGGGTGCCCTAGCCTTAGGCTAGGGGAGCCCTAACCTTAGCCTAAGCCTACGGGTGCCCTAGCTTTAGCCTAGGGGTGCACCAGCCTAAGCCTATGGGTGCCCTAGCCTTAGGCTAGGGGAGCCCTAGCATTAGCCTAAGCCTAGGGGTGCCCTGCCTAAGCCTAGGGGTGCCCTAGCCTTAGGCTAGGGTAGCCCTAGCTTAGCCTAAGCCCAGGGGTGCCCTAGCCTCTGCTTAGGGGTGCCCTAGCCTCAGCCTAGTGGTGCACTAGCCTAAGCCTAGGGGTGCCCTAGCCTAAGCCTTTTGGTGCCTTATCCTAAGCCTAGGGGTGACCTCGCCTTAGCCTAAGCCTAGGGGTGCCCTAGGCTAAGCCTAGGGGTGCCCTAGCCTAAGGCTAGGGGTGCCCTAGCCTAAGACTAGGGGTGCCGTCGCCGAAGCCTAGGAGTCCCTTAGCCTTAGCCTAAGCCTAGGGGTGCCCTAGCCTAAGCCTATGGGTGCCTAACGCTAAGCCTAGGGGTGCCCTAGCCTTAGACTAGGGGAGCCCTAACCTTAGCCTAAGCCTAGGGTTGCCGAGCCTAAGCCTAGGGGTGCCCTAGCCTAAGCCTAGGGGTGCCGTAGCCTTAGGCTAGGGGAGCCCGAGCCTTAGCCTACGCCTAGGGGTGCCCTAGCCTAAGCCTTGTGGTGCCCTAGCCTAAGCCTCTGGGTGCCCTAGCCTAAGCCTAGGGGTGCCCTAGCCTTAGCCTACGGGTGCCCTAGCCTGAGGCTAGGGGAGCCCTAGCCTTAGTCTAGCCTAGGATTGGCCTAGCCTAAGCCTAGGGGTGCCATAGCCTGAGTCTAGGAGTGCCCTAGCCTGAGGCTAGGGGAGCCGTAGCCTTAACCTAAGCCTAGGGGTGCCCTAGCCTAGGCCTAGGTGTTGCCTATCCTAAGACTAGGGATGCTCTAGCCTAAGCCTAGGGGTGCCCTAGCCTAAGCCTAGGGGTGCCCTAGCCTTAGGCTAGGGGAGACCTAGCCTTAACCTAAGCCTAGGGGTGCCCTAGCCAAAGCGTAGGGGTGCCCTGGCCTAAGCCTAGGGGTGCCCTAGCCTAAGCCTATGGGTGCCCTAGCCTTAGGCTAGGGGAGCCCTAGCCTTAACCTAAGCCTAGGCGTGCCCTAGCCTAAGCCTAGGGTGCTCTAGCCTTAGGCTAGGGGAGCCCTAGCCTTAGCCTAAGCCTAGGGGTGCCTTAGCCTAAGCCTAGGGGTGACCTAGCCTGAGGCTAGGGGAGTCCTAGCCTGACGATAAGGGAGCCCTAGCGTTAGTCTAGCCTAGGATTACCCTAGCCTAAGCCTAGGGGTGCTCTAGCCTTAGGCTAGTGGAGCCCTAGCCTTAGCCTAAGCCTAGGGGTTCCCTAGCCTAAGCCTAGGGGTGCTCTAGCCTGAGGCTAGGGGAGCCCTAGCCTTAGCCTAAGCCTAGGGGTGCCCTAGCCTAAGCCTAGGGGTTCCCTAGCCTGAGCCTAGGGGTGCCCTATCATGAGCCTACGGGTGTCATAGCATGAGGCTAGGGGAGCCCTAGCATTTTCCTAAGCCTAGGGGTGCCCTATCCTAAGCCTAGGGGTGCCCTAGCCTGAGCCTAGGGGTGCCGTAGCCTTAGGCTAGGGGAGCCCTAGCCTTAGTCTAGCCTAGGATTGCCCTAGCCTAAGCCTAGGGGTGCCACAGCCTGAGCCTAGGGGTGCCCTAGCCTAAGCCTAGGTGTGCCCTAGCCTAAGCCTACGGGTGCCCTATCCTAAGCCTAGGGGTGCCCTAGCCTGAGCCTAGGGGTGCCGTAGCCTTAGGCTAGGGGATCCCTAGACTTAGCCTAAGCCGAGGGGTGCCCTAGCTTAAGCCTAGGGGTGCTCTAGCCTAAGCCTAGTGGTGCCCTAGCCAAAGCCTAGGGGTGCCCTAGCCTTAGGCTAGGGGAGCTTTATCCTTAGCCTAAGCCTAGGGGTGCCCTAGCCTAAGCCTAGGGGTGCCGTAGCCTAAGCCTAGGGGTGCCCTAGCCTTAGGCTAGGGTAGCCCTAACCTTAGCCTAAGCCCAGGGGTGCCCTAGCCTTAGCTTAGGGGTGCTCTAGCCTTAGACTAGGGGTGCCTTAGCCTAAGCATTGCGGTGCCCTAGCCTAAGCCTAGGGGTGCCCTAGCCTTAGGCTAGGGGAGCCCTAGCCTTAGCCTTAGCCTAGGGGTGCCCTAGCTTAAGCCTAGGGGTGCTCTAGCCTAAGCCTAGGGGTGCCCTAGCCAAAGCCTAGGGGTGCATTAGACTTAGGCTAGGGGAACCCTAGCCTTAACCTAAGCCTTGGTGTGCCCTAGCCTAAGCCTAGGGGCGCCCTAGCCTAAGCTTAGAAGTTACCTATCCTAAGCCTAGGGGTGCCCTGGACAAAGCCTAGGGGTGCCCGAGCCTTAGGCTACGGGAGCCCTAGCCTTAGCCTAAGCATACGGGTGCCCTACCTTAAGCCTAGGGGTGCCCCAGCATAAGCCTAGGGGTGCCCTAGCCTTAGGCTAGGCGAGCGTTAACCTTAGCCTAAGCCTAGGGGTGCCCTAGTCTAAACCTAGGGGTGCCCTATCCTGAGCCTATGGGTGCCTGATTCTGAGGCTAGGGGAGCCCTAGCCTTAGCCTAAGCCTAGGATTGGCCTAATCTAAGCTTAGGGGTGCCCTAGCCTGAGTCTAGGGGTGCCCTAACCTGAGGCAATTGGAGCCGTTGCCTTAGCCTAAACCTAGGGGTGCCCTAGCCTAATCCTAGGGGTGCCCTAGCCTAAGCCTAGGGGTGCTCTAGCCTTAGGCTAGGGGTTCCCTAGCCTAAGCCTAGGGGTGCCCTAGCCTAAGCCTTGGGATGCCCTAGCTTTAGCCTAAGCCTAGGGTGCCTTAGCTAAAGCCTAGGGGTGCCCTAGCCCAAGCCTAGGCGTGCCCTAGCCTAAGCCTAGGGGTGACCTAGCCTAAGCCTATGGGTGCCCTAGCCTAAGCCTAGGGGTCCCCTAGCCTGAACTTAGGGGTGCCCTAGCCTGAGCCTACGGGTGCCATAGCCTGATGCTAGGGGAGCCCCAACATTTTCCTAAGCCTAGGGGTGCCCTAGCCTGAGCCGAGGGGTGCCGTAGTCTTAGGCTAGGGGAGCCTTAGCCTAAGTCTAGCCTAGGATTGCCCTAGCCTAAGCCTAGGGGTGCCATAGCCTGAGCCTAGGGGTGCCCTAGGTTAAGCCTAGGGGTGCCCTAGCCTAAGCCTAGGGAAGCCCTGGCCTAAGCCTAGGGGTGCCCTGGCCTAAGCCTAGGGGTGCCCTGCCCTAAGCCTGGGGGAGCCCTAGCCTAAGCCTAGGGGTGCCCTAGCCTAAGCCTATGGGTGCCCTAGCCTAAGCCTAGGGGTGCCCTAACCTTAGGCTAGGGGAGCCCTAGCCTTAGCCTAAGCCTAGGGGTGCCCTAGCCTAAGGCTAGGGGTGCCCTAGCCTAAGCCTAGGGGTGCCCTAGCCTTAGGCTAGGGGAGCCCTAGCCTTATCCTAAGTCTAGGGGTGCCCGAGCCTAAGCCTAGGTGTGCCCTAGCCTGAGCCTAGGGGTGCCCTAGCCTGAGCCTATGGGTGCCCTAGCCTGAGGCTAGGGGAGCCCCAGCCTTAGTCTAGCCTAGGATTGCCCTAGCCTAAGCCTAAGGGAGCCCTAGCCTGAGGCTAGGGGAGCCGTACCCTTAGCCTAAGCCTATGGGTGCTTTAGCCTAAGCCTAGGGGTGCCCTAGCCTGAGCCTAGGGGTGCCCTAGCCTTAGGTTAGGGGAACCCTAGCCTTAGCCTAAGCCTAGGGGTGCCCTAGCCTTAGCCTAAGCCTAGGGGTGCCCTAGCCTAAGCCTAGGGTTGGCCTATCCTAACCTTAGGGTTGCCCTAGCCTAAGCTTAGAGGTGCTGTAGTCTTAGGCTAGGGGAGCCCTAGCCTTAGCCTAAGCTTAGGGGTGCCGTAGCATAAGCCTAGGGGTGCCCTAGCCTAAGCCTACGGTGCCATAGCCTGCGTCTAGGGGTGCCCCAGCCTTAGGCTAAGGGAGCCCTAGCCTAGGCCTAGGGGTGCCCTAGCCTAAGCCTAGGGGTGCCTTAGCCTAAGCCTTGGGTTGCCCTAGCCTAAGCCTAGGGGTGCCCTAGCCTAAGCCTAGGGGTGCCCTAGCCTTAGCCTAAGCCTAGGGGTGCCCTAGCTTAAGCCTAGGGGTGCCCTAACCTAAGGCTAGGGGTGCCCTAGCCTAAGCCTAGGGGAGCCCTAGCCTTAGGCTAGGGGAGCCCTAGCCTTAACCTAAGCCTAGGGGTGCCCTAGCCTAAGCCTAGTGTTGTCCTAGCCTAAGCCTAGGGGTGCCCTAGATTAAGCCTAGGGGTGCCCTAGCCTAAGCCTAGGGGTGCCCTAGTCTAAACCTAAGGGTGCCCTAGCCTTAGACTAGGGGTGCCCAAGCCTCAGCCTAAGCCTAGGAGTGCCCTAGCCTAAGCCTATGGGGGCCCTAGCCTAAGTCTAGGAGTGTCCTAGCCTAAGCCTAGGGGTGCCCTAGCCTTAAGTTAGGGGAGCCCTAGCCTTAGCCTAATCCTAGGGATGCCGTAGCCTAAGACTAGGGGTGTCCTAGCCCAAGCCTATGGGTGGCCTAGCCTTAGGTTAGGGGAGCCCTAGACTTAGCCTAAGCCTATGGCTGCCCTAGCCTAAGCCTAGGGTGCCCTAGCCTAAGCCTAGGGCTGCCCTAGCCTAAGCCTAGGAGTGCCTTAGCCTAAGCCTAGGGGTGCCCTAGCCTTAGGCTAGGGGAGACCTAGCCTTAGCCTAAACCTAGGGGTGCCCTAGCCAAAGCCTAGGGGTGCCCAAGCCTAAGCCGAGGGGTGCCCTAGCCTTAGGCTAGGGGAGCCCTAGCCTTAACCTAAGCCTTGGGGTGCCCTAGCTTAAGCCTAGGGGTGCCCTAGCCTAAGCCTAGGGTTGCCCTAGCCTAAGCCTAGGGGTGCCCTAGCCTAAGCCTAGGGCTGCCCTAGCCTAAGCCTAGGGGTGCCCTAGCCTAAGCCTTGGGTTGCCCTAGCCTAAGCCTAGGGGTGCCCTAGCCTAAGCCTAGGGGTGCTCTAGCCTAAACCTAAGACTAGGGGTGCCCTAGCCTAAGTCTAGGGGTGCCCTAGCTTAAGCCTACGGGTGCCCTTGCCTAAGCCTAGGAGTGCCCTAGCCTTAGGCTATGGGATCCCTAGCCTTAGCCTAAGTCTAGGGGTGCCGTAGCTTAAGCCTAGGGGTGCCCTAACCTAAGCCTAGGGGTGCCCTAGCCTAAGCCTAGGGGAGCCCTAGCCTTAGGCTAGGGGAGCCCTAGCCTTAACCTAAGCCTAGGGGTGCCCTAGCCTATGCCTAGTGGTGCCATAGCCTAAACCTAAGGGTGCCTTAGCCTTAGACTAGGGGAGCCCAAGGCTCTGCCTAAGCCTAGGAGTGCCCTAGTCTAAGCCTAGGGGTGCCCTAGCCTAAGCCTACGGGTGCCCTAGCTTTAGGCTCGGGGAGCCCAAGCCTTAGCCTAATCCTAGGGGTGCCGTAGCCTAAGCCTAGGGGTGTCCTAGCCCAAGCCTATGGGTGCCCTAGCTGTAGGCTAGGGGAGCCCTAGACTTAGCCTAAGCCTAGGGCTGCCCTAGCCTACGCCTAGGGGTGCCCTAGCCTAAGCCTAGGGCTGCCCTAGCCTAAGCCTAGGAGTGCCCTACCCTTAGGCTACGGGAGCCCTAGCCTTAGCCTAAGCCTAGGAGTACCCTAGCCTAAGCCTAGGGGTGCCCTAGCCTAAGACTATGGGTGCCCTAGCCTAAGCCTAGGGGTGCCCTAGCCAAAGCCTAGGGGTGCCCTGGCCTAAGCGTAGAGGTGCCCTAGCTTTAGGCTAGGGGAGCCCTAACCTTAGCGTAAGCCTAGGGGTGCCTTAGCCTAAGCCTAGGGGTGCCCTAGCCTAAACCTAAACTTAGGGGTGCCCTAGCCTAAGTCTAGGGGTGCCCTAGCCTAAGTCTACGGGTGCAGTAGCCTAAGCCTAGGAGTGCCCTAGCCTTAGGCTATGGGATCCCTAGCCTTAGCCTAAGCCTAGGGGTGCCCTAGCTTAAGCCTAGGGGTGCCCTAACCTAAGCCTAGGGGTGCCCTAGCCTAAGCCTAGGGGTGCCCTAGCCTAAGACTATGGGTGCCCTAGCCTAAGCCTAGGGGTGCCCTAGCCAAAGCCTAGGGGTGCCCTAGCCTAAGCGTAGAGGTGCCCTAGCTTTAGGCTAGGGGAGCCCTAACCTTAGCGTAAGCCTAGGGTTGCCTTAGCCTAAGCCTAGGGGTGCCCTAGCATAAACCTAAACTTAGGGGTGCCCTAGCCTAAGTCTAGGGGTGCCCTAGCCTAAGTCAACGGGTGCAGTAGCCTAAGCCTAGGAGTGCCCTAGCCTTAGGCTATGGGATCCCTAGCCTTAGCCTAAGCCTAGGGGTGCCCTAGCTTAAGCCTAGGGGTGCCCTAACCTAAGCCTAGGGGTGCCCTAGCCTAAGCCTAAGGGTGGCCTAGCCTTAGGCTAGGGGAGCCCTAGCCTTAGCCTAAGCCGAGGGGTGCCCTAGACTAAGCCTAGGGGTGCCCTAGCCTAAACTTAGAAGTTCCCTATCCTAAGTCTAGTGGTGCCCTAGCCAAAGCCTAGGAGTTCCCTTGCCTTAGGCTAGGGGTGCCCTAGCCTTAGCCTAAGCCTACGGGTGCCCTAGTTAAGTCTAGGGGTGCCCTAGCCTAAGCCTAGGGGTGCCCTAACCTTAGGCTAGGGGAGCCCTAGCCTTAGCCTAAGCATAGGGGTGCCCTAGCCTAAGCCTAGGGGTACCCTAGCCAAAGCCTAGGGGTGCCCTAGCCTTAGCCTAAGCCTAGGGGTGCCCTAGCTTAAGCCTAGAGTTGCCCTAGCCTTAGGCTAGGGTAGCCCTAGCCTTAGCCTAAGCCTAGAGGTGCCCTAGCCTCAGCTTAGGGGTACCCTAGCCTCAGCCTTGGTGTGCCCTAGCCTAAGCCTAGGGGTGCCCTAGCCTAAGTATAGGGGTGACCTAGCCTAAGCCTAAGCCTTGGGGTGCCCTAGCCTAAGACTAGTGGTGTCCTAGTCTTAGGCTAGGGGAGCCGTAACCTTCGCGTAAGCCTAGGGTTGCCTTTGCGTAAGCCTTGGGGTGCCCTAGAATAAGCCTAGGGGTGCACTAGCCTTAGGCTAGGCGAGCCTAGCACTAGCCTAAGCCTAGGGGAGCCCTAGCCTAAATCTAGGGGTGCCCTAGCCTAAGCCTAGGGGTGCCCTACCTAAGCTTAGAAGTTCCCTATCCTAAGCCTAGGGGTGCCCTAGCCAAAGCCTAGGGGTGCCCTAGCCTTAGCCTAAGCCTAGGGGTGCCCTAGCTTAAGCCTAGGGGTGCCCTAACCTAAGGCTAGGGGTGCCCTAGCCTAAGCCTAGGGGTGCCCTAGCCTAAGCCTAGGGGTGCCCTAGCTTAAGCCTAGGGGTGCCCTAACCTAAGGCTAGGGGTGCCCTAGCCTAAGCCTAGGGGAGCCCTAGCCTTAGGCTAGGGGAGCCCTAGCCTTAACCTAAGCCTAGGGGTGCCCTAGCCTAAGCCTAGTGTTGTCCTAGCCTAAGCCTAGGGGTGCCCTAGATTAAGCCTAGGGGTGCCCTAGCCTAAGCCTAGGGGTGCCCTAGTCTAAACCTAAGGGTGCCCTAGCCTTAGACTAGGGGTGCCCAAGCCTCAGCCTAAGCCTAGGAGTGCCCTAGCCTAAGCCTATGGGGGACCTAACCTAAGTCTAGGAGTGTCCTAGCCTAAGCCTAGGGGTGCCCTAGCCTTAGGTTAGGGGAGCCCTAGCCTTAGCCTAATCCTAGGGATGCCGTAGCCTAAGTCTAGGGGTGTCCTAGCCCAAGCCTATGGGTGGCCTAGCCTTAGGTTAGGGGAGCCCTAGACTTAGCCTAAGCCTATGGCTGCCCTAGCCTAAGCCTAGGGTGCCCTAGCCTAAGCCTAGGGTGCCCTAGCCTTAGGCAAGGGGAGACCTAGCCTTAGCCTAAACCTAGGGGTGCCCTAGCCAAAGCCTAGGGGTGCCCAAGCCTAAGCCTTGGGGTGCCCTAGCCTTAGGCTAGGGGAGCCCTAGCCTTAGCCTAAGCCTTGGGGTGCCCTAGCTTAAGCCTAGGGGTGCCCTAGCCTAAGCCTAGGGTTGCCCTAGCCTAAGCCTAGGGGTGCCCTAGCCTAAGCCTAGGGCTGCCCTAGCCTAAGCCTAGGGGTGCCCTAGCCTAAGCCTTGGGTTGCCCTAGCCTAAGCCTAGGGGTGCCCTAGCCTAAGCCTAGGGGTGCTCTAGCCTAAACCTAAGACTAGGGGTGCCCTAGCCTATGTCTAGGGGTGCCCTAGCTTAAGCCTACGGGTGCCCTTGCCTAAGCCTAGGAGTGCCCTAGCCTTAGGCTATGGGATCCCTAGCCTTAGCCTAAGTCTAGGGGTGCCGTAGCTTAAGCATAGGGGTGCCCTAACCTAAGCCTAGGGGTGCCCTAGCCTAAGCCTAGGGGAGCCCTAGCCTTAGGCTAGGGGAGCCCTAGCCTTAACCTAAGCCTAGGGGTGCCCTAGCCTATGCCTTGTGGTGCCATAGCCTAAACCTAAGGGTGCCTTAGCCTTAGATTAGGGGAGCCCAAGGCTCTGCCTAAGCCTAGGAGTGCCCTAGTCTAAGCCTAGGGGTGCCCTAGCCTAAGACTACGGGTGCCCTAGCCTAAGCTTAGGAGTGTCCTAGCCTAAGCCTAGGGGTGCCCTAGCTTTAGGCTCGGGGAGCCCAAGCCTTAGCCTAATCCTAGGGGTGCCGTAGCCTAAGCCTAGGGGTGTCCTAGCCCAAGCCTATGGGTGCCCTAGCTGTAGGCTAGGGGAGCCCTAGACTTAGCCTAAGCCTAGGGCTGCCCTAGCCTAAGCCTAGGGGTGCCCTAGCCTAAGCCTAGGGCTGCCCTAGCCTAAGCCTAGGAGTGCCCTACCCTTAGGCTACGGGAGCCCTAGCCTTAGCCTAAGCCTAGGAGTACCCTAGCCTAAGCCTAGGGGTGCCCTAGCCTAAGACTATGGGTGCCCTAGCCTAAGCCTAGGGGTGCCCTAGCCAAAGCCTAGGGGTGCCCTAGCCTAAGCGTAGAGGTGCCCTAGCTTTAGGCTAGGGGAGCCCTAACCTTAGCGTAAGCCTAGGGGTGCCTTAGCCTAAGCCTAGGGGTGCCCTAGCCTAAACCTTAACTTAGGGGTGCCCTAGCCTAAGTCTAGGGGTGCCCTAGCCTAAGTCTACGGGTGCAGTAGCCTAAGCCTAGGAGTGCCCTAGCCTTAGGCTATGGGATCCCTAGCCTTAGCCTAAGCCTAGGGGTGCCCTAGCTTAAGCCTAGGGGTGCCCTAACCTAAGCCTAGGGGTGCCCTAGCCTAAGCCTAAGGGTGGCCTAGCCTTAGGCTAGGGGAGCCCTAGCCTTAGCCTAAGCCGAGGGGTGCCCTAGACTAAGCCTAGGGGTGCCCTAGCCTAAACTTAGAAGTTCCCTATCCTAAGTCTAGTGGTGCCCTAGCCAAAGCCTAGGAGTTCCCTTGCCTTAGGCTAGGGGTGCCCTAGCCTTAGCCTAAGCCTACGGGTGCCCTAGCTTAAGTCTAGGGGTGCCCTAGCCTAAGCCTAGGGGTGCCCTAACCTTAGGCTAGGGGAGCCCTAGCCTTAGCCTAAGCCTAGGGGTGCCCTAGCCTAAGCCTAGAGTTGCCCTAGCCTTAGGCTAGGGTAGCCCTAGCCTTAGCCTAAGCCTAGAGGTGCCCTAGCCTCAGCTTAGGGGTACCCTAGCCTCTGCCTTGGTGTGCCCTAGCCTAAGCCTAGGGGTGCCCTAGCCTAAGTATAGGGGTGACCTAGCCTAAGCCTAAGCCTAGGGGTGCCCTAGCCTAAGACTAGGGGTGCCCTAGTCTTAGGCTAGGGGAGCCGTAACCTTCGCGTAAGCCTAGGGTTGCCTTTGCGTAAGCCTTGGGGTGCCCTAGAATAAGCCTAGGGGTGCACTAGCCTTAGGCTAGGCGAGCCTAGCACTAGCCTAAGCCTAGGGGTGCCCTAGCCTAAATCTAGGGGTGCCCTAGCCTAAGCCTAGGGGTGCCCTACCTAAGCTTAGAAGTTCCCTATCCTAAGCCTAGGGGTGCCCTAGCCAAAGCCTAGGGGTGCCCTAGCCTAAGCCTAGGGGTGCCCTAGCCTTAGGCTATAGGAGCCCTAACCTTAGCCTAAGCCTACGGGTGCCCTAGCTTTAGCCTAGGGGTGCCCTAGCCTTAGGCTAGGTTAGCCCTAGCCTTAGCCTAAGCCCAGGGGTGCCCTAGTCTCTGCTTAGGGGTGCCCTAGCCTCATACTAGTGGTGCACTAGCCTAAGCCTAGGGGTGCCCTAGCCTAAGCCTTGTGGTGCCTTATCCTAAGCCTAGGGGTGACCTAGCCTTAGGCTAAGCCTAGGGGTGCCCTAGCCTCAGCCTAGGGGTGCCCTAGCCTAAGGCTAGGGGTGCCCTAGCCTAAGACTAGGGGTGCCGTCGCCTTAGAGTAGGGGAGCCCTAACCTTAGCCTAAGCCTAGGGGTGCCCTAGCCTAAGCCTAGGGGTGCCGTAGCCTTAGGCTAGGGGAGCCCGAGCCATAGCCTACGCCTAGGGGTGCCCTAGCCTAAGCCTCTGGGTGCCCTAGCCTAAGCCTAGGGGTGCCCTAGCCTGAGCCTACGGGTGCCCAAGCCTGAGGCTAGGGGAGCCCTAGCCTTAGTCTAGCCTAGGATTGGCCTAGCCTAAGCCTAGGGGTGCCATAGCCTGAGTCTAGGAGTGCCCTAGCCTGAGGCTAGGGGAGCCGTAGCCTTAGCCTAAGCCTAGGGGTGCCCTAGCCTAAGCCTAGGTGTGCCCTATCCTAAGACTAGGGGTGCTCTAGCCTAAGTCTAGGAGTGCCCTAGCCTAAGCCTAGGGGTGCCCTAGCCTTAGGCTAGGGGAGCCCTAGCCTTAACCTAAGCCTAGGGGTGCCCTAACCGAAGCCTAGGGGTGCCCTGGCCTAAGCCTACGGGTGCCCTAGCCTAAGCCAATGGGTGCCCTAGCCTTAGGCTAGGGGAGCCCTAGCCTTAACCTAAGCCTAGGCGTGCCCTAGCCTAAGCCTAGGGTGCTCTAGCCTTAGGCTAGGGGAGCCCTAGCCTTAGCCTAAGCCTAGGGGTGCCCTAGCCTAAGCCTAGGGGTGACCTAGCCTGAGGCTAGGGGAGCCCTAGCCTGAGGATAAGGGAGCCCTAGCGTTAGTCTAGCCTAGGATTACCCTAGCCTAAGCCTAGGGGTGCTCTAGCCTAAGGCTAGGGGAGCCCTAGTCTTAGCCTAAGCCTAGGGGTTCCCTAGCCTAAGCATAGGGGTGCCGTAGCCTTAGGCGCGGGGAGCCCTAGCCTTAGTCTAGCATAGGATTGCCCTAGCCTAAGCCTAGGGGTGCCATAGCCTGAGCCTAGGGGTGCCCTAGCCTAAGCCTAGGTGTGCCCTAGCCTAAGCCTAGGGGTGCCCTAGACTAAGCCTAGGGATGCCCTGGCCAAAGCCTAGGGGTGCCCTGGGCTAAGCCTAGAGGTGCCCTGGCCTAAGCCTAGGGGTGACCTAGCCTTAGGCTAGGGGATCCCTAGACTTAGCCTAAGCCTAGGGGTGCCCTAGCTTAAGCCTAGGGGTGCTCTAGCCTAAGCCTAGGGGTGCCCTAGCCAAAGCCTAGGGGTGCCCTAGCCTTAGGCTAGGGGAGCTTTATCCTTAGCCTAAGCCTAGGAGTGCCCTAGCCTTAGGCTAGGGTAGCCCTAGCCTTAGCCTAAGCCTACGGGTGCCGTAGCTTTAGCCTAGGGGTGCCCCAGCCTAAGCCTAGGGGTGCCCTAGCCTTAGGCTAGGGTAGCCCTAGCCTTAACCTAAGCCTAGGGGTGCCCTAGCCTAAGCCTAGGGGTGCCCTAGCCTTAGGCTAGGGTAGCCCTAACCTTAGCTTAAGCCCAGGGGTGCCCTAGCCTTAGCTTAGGGGTGCTCTAGCCTTAGACTAGGGGTGCCTTAGCCTAAGCATTGTGGTGCCCTAGCCTAAGCCTAGGGGTGCCCTAGCCTTAGGCTAGGGGAGCCCTAGCCTTAGCCTAAGCCTAGGGGTGCCCTAGTCTAAATATAGGGGTGCCCTAGCCTAAGCCTACGGGTGCCCTAGCCTAAGCCTAGGATTTCCATAGCCTTAGGCTAGGAGATCCCTAGCCTTAGCCTAAGCCTAGGGGTGCCCTAGCTTAAGCCTAGGGGTGCTCTAGCCTAAGCCTGGGGGTGCCCTTGCCTTAGGCTAGGGGTGCCCTAGCCTTAGCCTAAGCCTACGGGTGCCCTAGCTTAAGTCTAGGGGTGCCCTAGCCTAAGCCTAGGGGTGCCCTAACCTTAGGCTAGGGGAGCCCTAGCCTTAGCCTAAGCCTAGGGGTGCCCTAGCCTAAGCCTAGAGTTGCCCTAGCCTTAGGCTAGGGTAGCCCTAGCCTTAGCCTAAGCCTAGAGGTGCCCTAGCCTCAGCTTAGGGGTACCCTAGCCTCTGCCTTGGTGTGCCCTAGCCTAAGCCTAGGGGTGCCCTAGCCTAAGTATAGGGGTGACCTAGCCTAAGCCTAAGCCTAGGGGTGCCCTAGCCTAAGACTAGGGGTGCCCTAGTCTTAGGCTAGGGGAGCCGTAACCTTCGCGTAAGCCTAGGGTTGCCTTTGCGTAAGCCTTGGGGTGCCCTAGAATAAGCCTAGGGGTGCACTAGCCTTAGGCTAGGCGAGCCTAGCACTAGCCTAAGCCTAGGGGTGCCCTAGCCTAAATCTAGGGGTGCCCTAGCCTAAGCCTAGGGGTGCCCTACCTAAGCTTAGAAGTTCCCTATCCTAAGCCTAGGGGTGCCCTAGCCAAAGCCTAGGGGTACCCTAGCCTAAGCCTAGGGGTGCCCTAGCCTTAGGCTATAGGAGCCCTAACCTTAGCCTAAGCCTACGGGTGCCCTAGCTTTAGCCTAGGGGTGCCCTAGCCTTAGGCTAGGTTAGCCCTAGCCTTAGCCTAAGCCCAGGGGTGCCCTAGTCTCTGCTTAGGGGTGCCCTAGCCTCATATTAGTGGTGCACTAGCCTAAGCCTAGGGGTGCCCTAGCCTAAGCCTTGTGGTGCCTTATCCTAAGCCTAGGGGTGACCTAGCCTTAGGCTAAGCCTAGGGGTGCCCTAGCCTAAGCCTAGGGGTGCCCTAGCCTAAGGCTAGGGGTGCCCTAGCCTAAGACTAGGGGTGCCGTCGCCTTAGAGTAGGGGAGCCCTAACCTTAGCCTAAGCCTAGGGGTGCCCTAGCCTAAGCCTAGGGGTGCCGTAGCCTTAGGCTAGGGGAGCCCGAACCATAGCCTACGCCTAGGGGTGCCCTAGCCTAAGCCTCTGGGTGCCCTAGCCTAAGCCTAGGGGTGCCCTAGCCTGAGCCTACGGGTGCCCAAGCCTGAGGCTAGGGGAGCCCTAGCCTTAGTCTAGCCTAGGATTGGCCTAGCCTAAGCCTAGGGGTGCCATAGCCTGAGTCTAGGAGTGCCCTAGCCTGAGGCTAGGGGAGCCGTAGCCTTAGCCTAAGCCTAGGGGTGCCCTAGCCTAAGCCTAGGTGTGCCCTATCCTAAGACTAGGGGTGCTCTATCCTAAGTCGAGGGGTGCCCTAGCCTAAGCCTAGGGGTGCCCTAGCCTTAGGCTAGGGGAGCCCTAGCCTTAACCTAAGCCTAGGGGTGCCCTAACCGAAGCCTAGGGGTGCCCTGGCCTAAGCCTACGGGTGCCCTAGCCTAAGCCAATGGGTGCCCTAGCCTTAGGCTAGGGGAGCCCTAGCCTTAACCTAAGCCTAGGCGTGCCCTAGCCTAAGCCTAGGGTGCTCTAGCCTTAGGCTAGGGGAGCCCTAGCCTTAGCCTAAGCCTAGGGGTGCCCTAGCCTAAGCCTAGGGGTGACCTAGCCTGAGGCTAGGGGAGCCCTAGCCTGAGGATAAGGGAGCCCTAGCGTTAGTCTAGCCTAGGATTACCCTAGCCTAAGCCTAGGGGTGCTCTAGCCTAAGGCTAGGGGAGCCCTAGTCTTAGCCTAAGCCTAGGGGTTCCCTAGCCTAAGCATAGGGGTGCCGTAGCCTTAGGCGCGGGGAGCCCTAGCCTTAGTCTAGCATAGGATTGCCCTAGCCTAAGCCTAGGGGTGCCATAGCCTGAGCCTAGGGGTGCCCTAGCCTAAGCCTAGGTGTGCCCTAGCCTAAGCCTAGGGGTGCCCTAGACTAAGCCTAGGGATGCCCTGGCCAAAGCCTAGGGGTGCCCTGGGCTAAGCCTAGAGGTGCCCTGGCCTAAGCCTAGGGGTGACCTAGCCTTAGGCTAGGGGATCCCTAGACTTAGCCTAAGCCTAGGGGTGCCCTAGCTTAAGCCTAGGGGTGCTCTAGCCTAAGCCTAGGGGTGCCCTAGCCAAAGCCTAGGGGTGCCCTAGCCTTAGGCTAGGGGAGCTTTATCCTTAGCCTAAGCCTAGGAGTGCCCTAGCCTTAGGCTAGGGTAGCCCTAGCCTTAGCCTAAGCCTACGGGTGCCGTAGCTTTAGCCTAGGGGTGCCCCAGCCTAAGCCTAGGGGTGCCCTAGCCTTAGGCTAGGGTAGCCCTAGCCTTAACCTAAGCCTAGGGGTGCCCTAGCCTAAGCCTAGGGGTGCCCTAGCCTTAGGCTAGGGTAGCCCTAACCTTAGCTTAAGCCCAGGGGTGCCCTAGCCTTAGCTTAGGGGTGCTCTAGCCTTAGACTAGGGGTGCCTTAGCCTAAGCATTGTGGTGCCCTAGCCTAAGCCTAGGGGTGCCCTAGCCTTAGGCTAGGGGAGCCCTAGCCTTAGCCTAAGCCTTGGGGTGCCCTAGTCTAAATATAGGGGTGCCCTAGCCTAAGCCTACGGGTGCCCTAGCCTAAGCCTAGGATTTCCATAGCCTTAGGCTAGGAGATCCCTAGCCTTAGCCTAAGCCTAGGGGTGCCCTAGCTTAAGCCTAGGGGTGCTCTAGCCTAAGCCTGGGGGTGCCCTAGCCAAGGCCTAGGGGTGCAATAGACTTAGGCTAGGGGAACCCTAGCCTTAACCTAAGCCTTGGTGTGCCCTAGCCTAAGCCTAGGGGCGCCCTAGCCTAAGCTTAGAAGTTCCCTATCCTAAGCCTAGGGGTGCCCTGGACAAAGCCTAGGGGTGCCCGAGCCTTAGGCTAGGGGAGCCCTAGCCTTAGCCTAAGGATACGGGTGCGCTACCTTAAGCCTAGGGGTGCCCCAGCATAAGCCTAGGGTTGCCCTAGCCTTAGGCTAGGGGAGCCCTAGCCTTAGCCTAAGCCCAGGGGTGCCCTAGCCTCTGCTTAGGGGTGCCCTAGCCTCAGCCTAGGTTTGCCCTAACCTAAACCTAGGGCTGCCCTAGCCTAAGCCTAGTGGTGCCTTATCCTAAGCCTAGTGGTTACCTAGCCTAAGCCTAAGCCTAGGGGTGCCCTAGCCTAAGCCTAGGGGTGCCCTAGCCTAAGCCTAGGGGTGCCTTAGCCTAAGCCTAGGGGTGCCATAGCCTAAGCCTAGGAGTCCCCTAGCCTTAACCTAACCCTAGGTGTGCCCTAGCCTAAGCCTATGGGTGCCCAAACCTAAGCCTAGGGGTGCCCTAGCCTTAGGCTAGGAGAGCCCTAGCCTTAACCTAAGCCTAGGGGTGCCCTAACCGAAGCCTAGGGGTGCCCTGGCCTAAGCCTACGGGTGCCCTAGCCTAAGCCAATGGGTGCCCTAGCCTTAGGCTAGGGGAGCCCTAGCCTTAACCTAAGCCTAGGCGTGCCCTAGCCTAAGCCTAGGGTGCTCTAGCCTTAGGCTAGGGGAGCCCTAGCCTTAGCCTAAGCCTAGGGGTGCCCTAGCCTAAGCCTAGGGGTGACCTAGCCTGAGGCTAGGGGAGCCCTAGCCTGAGGATAAGGGAGCCCTAGCGTTAGTCTAGCCTAGGATTACCCTAGCCTAAGCCTAGGGGTGCTCTAGCCTAAGGCTAGGGGAGCCCTAGTCTTAGCCTAAGCCTAGGGGTTCCCTAGCCTAAGCATAGGGGTGCCGTAGCCTTAGGCGCGGGGAGCCCTAGCCTTAGTCTAGCATAGGATTGCCCTAGCCTAAGCCTAGGGGTGCCATAGCCTGAGCCTAGGGGTGCCCTAGCCTAAGCCTAGGTGTGCCCTAGCCTAAGCCTAGGGGTGCCCTAGACTAAGCCTAGGGATGCCCTGGCCAAAGCCTAGGGGTGCCCTGGGCTAAGCCTAGGGGTGCCCTAGCCTAAGCCTACGGGTGCCCTAGCCTAAGCCTAGGATTTCCATAGCCTTAGGCTAGGAGATCCCTAGCCTTAGCCTAAGCCTAGGGGTGCCCTAGCTTAAGCCTAGGGGTGCTCTAGCCTAAGCCTGGGGGTGCCCTAGCCAAGGCCTAGGGGTGCAATAGACTTAGGCTAGGGGAACCCTAGCCTTAACCTAAGCCTTGGTGTGCCCTAGCCTAAGCCTAGGGGCGCCCTAGCCTAAGCTTAGAAGTTCCCTATCCTAAGCCTAGGGGTGCCCTGGACAAAGCCTAGGGGTGCCCGAGCCTTAGGCTAGGGGAGCCCTAGCCTTAGCCTAAGCATACGGGTGCGCTACCTTAAGCCTAGGGGTGCCCCAGCATAAGCCTAGGGTTGCCCTAGCCTTAGGCTAGGGGATCCCTAGCCTTAGCCTAAGCCCAGGGGTGCCCTAGCCTCTGCTTAGGGGTGCCCTAGCCTCAGCCTAGGTTTGCCCTAACCTAAACCTAGGGCTGCCCTAGCCTAAGCCTAGTGGTGCCTTATCCTAAGCCTAGTGGTTACCTAGCCTAAGCCTAAGCCTAGGGGTGCCCTAGCCTAAGCCTAGGGGTGCCCTAGCCTAAGCCTAGGGGTGCCTTAGCCTAAGCCTAGGGGTGCCATAGCCTAAGCCTAGGAGTCCCCTAGCCTTAACCTAACCCAAGGTGTGCCCTAGCCTAAGCCTATGGGTGCCCAAACCTAAGCCTAGGGGTGCCCTAGCCTTAGATTAGGGGAGCCCTAACCTTAGCCTAAGCCTAGGTGTGCCCGAGCCTAAGCCTAGGGGTGCCCTAGCCTAAGCCTAGGGGTGCCGTAGCCTAAGCCTAGGGGTGCCATAGCCTAAGCCTAGGAGTCCCCTAGCCTTAACCTAACCCTAGGTGTGCCCTAGCCTAAGCCTATGGGTGCCCAAACCTAAGCCTAGGGGTGCCCTAGCCTTAGATTAGGGGAGCCCTAACCTTAGCCTAAGCCTAGGGGTGCCCTAGCCTAAGCCTAGGGGTGCCCTAGCCTAAGCCTATGGATGCCCTAGCCTAAGACTAGGGGTGCCCTAGCCTGAGCCTACGGGTGCCCTAGCCTTAGGCTAGGGGAGCCCTAGCCTTAGTCTAGCCTAGGATTGCCCTAGCCTAAGCCTAGGGGTGCCCTAACCTAAGCCTAGAGGTGCCCTAGCCGAAGCCTACGGGTGCCCTAGCCTAAGCCTAGGGGTGCTCTAGCCTAAGGCTAGGGGTGCCCTAGCCTTAGGCTAGGGGAGCCCTAGACTTAGCCTAAGCCTAGGGGTGCCCTCGCCTAAGCCTAGGGGTGCCCTAGCCTTAGGCTTGGGGAGCCCTAGCCTTAACCTAAGCCTATGGGTGGCCTAGCCGAATACTTGGGGTGCCCTGGCCTAAGCCTAGGGGTGCCCTAGCCTAAACCTAGGGGTGACCTAGCCTGAGGCTAGGGGAGCCCTAGCCTGAGGATAAGGGAGCCCTAGCGTTAGTCTAGCCTAGGATTACCCTAGCCTAAGCATAGGGGTGCTCTAGCCTTAGGCTAGGGGAGCCCTAGCCTTAGCCTAAGCCTATGGGTGCCCTAGCCTAAGCCTAGGGGTGCCCTAGCCTGAGCTTTGGGGTGCCGTAGCCTTAGCATAAGCCTAGGGGTGCCCTAGTCTAAACCTAGGGGTGCCCTAGCCTGAGCCTATTGGTGCCCAAGCCTGAGGCAAGGGAAGCCCTAGCCTTAGCCTAAGCCTAGGGGTGCCCTAGCCTAAGCCTATGGGTGACCTAGCCTAAGCCTACGGGTGCCCTAGCCTAAGCCTAGGATTGCCCTAGCCTTAGGCTAGGGGATCCCTAGACTTAGCCGAAGCCTAGGGGTGCCCTAGCTTAAGCCTAGGGGTGCTCTAGCCTAAGCCTAGGGGTGCCCTAGCCAAAGCCTAGGGGTGTCCTAGCCTTACGCTAGGGGAGCTTTAGCCTTAGCCTAAGCCTAGGGGTGCCCTAGCCTAAGCCTAGGGGTGCCCTACCTAAGCTTAGAAGTTCCCTATCCTAAGCATAGGGGTGCCCTAGCCAAAGCCTAGGGGTGCCCTAGCCTAAGCCTAGGGGTGCCCTAGCCTTAGGCTAGGGGAGCCCTAACCTTAGCCTAAGCCTACGGGTGCCCTAGCTTTAGCCTAGGGGTGCACAAGCCTAAGCCTATGGGTGCCCTAGCCTTAGGCTAGGGGAGCCCTAGCATTAGCCTAAGCCTAGGGGTGCCCTGCCTAAGCCTAGGGGTGCCCTAGCCTTAGGCTAGGGTAGCCCTAGCTTAGCCTAAGCCCAGGGGTGCCCTAGCCTCTGCTTAGGGGTGCCCTAGCCTCAGCCTAGTGGTGCACTAGCCTAAGCCTAGGGGTGCCCTAGCCTAAGCCTTGTGGTGCCTTATCCTAAGCCTAGGGGTGACCTAGCCTTAGCCTAAGCCTAGGGGTGCCCTAGGCTAAGCCTAGGGGTGCCCTAGCCTAAGGCTAGGGGTGCCCTAGCCTAAGACTAGGGGTGCCGTCGCCGAAGCCTAGGAGTCCCTTAGCCTTAGCCTAAGCCTAGGGGTGTCCTAGCCTAAGCCTATGGGTGCCTAACGCTAAACCTAGGGGTGCCCTAGCCTTAGACTAGGGGAGCCCTAACCTTAGCCTAAGCCTAGGGTTGCCGAGCCTAAGCCTAGGGGTGCCCTAGCCTAAGCCTAGGGGTGCCGTAGCCTTAGGCTAGGGGAGCCCGAGCCTTAGCCTACGCCTAGGGGTGCCCTAGCCTAAGCATTGTGGTGCCCTAGCCTAAGCCTCTGGGTGCCCTAGCCTAAGCCTAGGGGTGCCCTAGCCTTAGCCTACGGGTGCCCTAGCCTGAGGCTAGGGGAGCCCTAGCCTTAGTCTAGCCTAGGATTGGCCTAGCCTAAGCCTAGGGGTGCCATAGCCTGAGTCTAGGAGTGCCCTAGCCTGAGGCTAGGGGAGCCGTAGCCTTAACCTAAGCCTAGGGGTGCCCTAGCCTAGGCCTAGGTGTGCCCTATCCTAAGACTAGGGATGCTCTAGCCTAAGCCTAGGGGTGCCCTAGCCTAAGCCTAGGGGTGCCCTAGCCTTAGGCTAGGGGAGACCTAGCCTTAACCTAAGCCTAGGGGTGCCCTAGCCGAAGCGTAGGGGTGCCCTGGCCTAAGCCTAGGGATGCCCTAGCCTAAGCCTAGGGTGCTCTAGCCTTAGGCTAGTGGAGCCCTAGCCTTAGCCTAAGCCTAGGGGTTCCCTAGCCTAAGCCTAGGGGTGCTCTAGCCTGAGGCTAGGGGAGCCCTAGCCTTAGCCTAAGCCTAGGGGTTCCCTAGCCTAAGCCTAGGGGTGCTCTAGCCTGAGGCTAGGGGAGCCCTAGCCTTAACCTAAGCCTAGGGGTGCCCTAGCCTAAGCCTAGGGGTTCCCTAGCCTGAGCCTAGGGGTGCCCTATCATGAGCCTACGGGTGTCATAGCATGAGGCTAGGGGAGCCCTAGCATTTTCCTAAGCCTAGGGGTGCCCTATCCTAAGCCTAGGGGTGCCCTAGCCTGAGCCTAGGGGTGCCGTAGCCTTAGGCTAGGGGAGCCCTAGCCTTAGTCTAGCCTAGGATTGCCCTAGCCTAAGCCTAGGGGTGCCACAGCCTGAGCCTAGGGGTGCCCTAGCCTAAGCCTAGGTGTGCCCTAGCCTAAGCCTACGGGTGCCCTATCCTAAGCCTAGGGGTGCCCTAGCCTGAGCCTAGGGGTGCCGTAGCCTTAGGCTAGGGGATCCCTAGACTTAGCCTAAGCCGAGGGGTGCCCTAGCTTAAGCCTAGGGGTGCTCTAGCCTAAGCCTAGTGGTGCCCTAGCCAAAGCCTAGGGGTGCCCTAGCCTTAGGCTAGGGGAGCTTTATCCTTAGCCTAAGCCTAGGGGTGCCCTAGCCTAAGCCTAGGGGTGCCGTAGCCTAAGCCTAGGGGTGCCCTAGCCTTAGGCTAGGGTAACCCTAACCTTAGCCTAAGCCCAGGGGTGCCCTAGCCTTAGCTTAGGGGTGCTCTAGCCTTAGACTAGGGGTGCCTTAGCCTAAGCATTGCGGTGCCCTAGCCTAAGCCTAGGGGTGCCCTAGCCTTAGGCTAGGGGAGCCCTAGCCTTAGCCTAAGCCTAGGGGTGCCCTAGCTTAAGCCTAGGGGTGCTCTAGCCTAAGCCTAGGGTGCCCTAGCCAAAGCCGAGGGTGCATTAGACTTAGGCTAGGGGAACCCTAGCCTTAACCTAAGCCTTGGTGTGCCCTAGCCTAAGCTAGGGGCACCCTAGCCTAAGCTTAGAAGTTACCTATCCTAAGCCTAGGGGTGCCCTGGACAAAGCCTAGGGGTGCCCGAGCCTTAGGCTACGGGAGCCCTAGCCTTAGCCTAAGCATACGGGTGCCCTACCTTAAGCCTAGGGGTGCCCCAGCATAAGCCTAGGGGTGCCCTAGCCTTAGGCTAGGTGAGCCTTAACCTTAGCCTAAGCCTAGGGGTGCCCTAGTCTAAACCTAGGGGTGCCCCTATCCTGAGCCTATGGGTGCCTGATTCTGAGGCTAGGGGAGCCCTAGCCTTAGCCTAAGCCTAGGATTGGCCTAATCTAAGCTTAGGGGTGCCCTAGCCTGAGTCTAGGGGTGCCCTAACCTGAGGCAAGTGGAGCCGTTGCCTTAGCCTAAACCTAGGGGTGCCCTAGCCTAAGCCTAGGGGTGCCCTAGCCTAAGCCTAGGGGTGCCCAGCCTTAGGCTAGGGGTTCCCTAGCCTAAGCCTAGGGGTGCCCTATCCTAAGCCTTGGGATGCCCTAGCTTTAGCCTAAGCCTAGGGTGCCTTAGCTAAAGCCTAGGGGTGCCCTAGCCCAAGCCTAGGCGTGCCCTAGCCTAAGCCTAGGGGTAACCTAGCCTAAGCCTATGGGTGCCCTAGCCTAAGCCTAGGGGTTCCCTAGCCTGAACTTAGGGGTGCCCTAGCCTGAGCCTACGGGTGCCATAGCCTGATGCTAGGGGAGCCCCAACATTTTCCTAAGCCTAGGGGTGCCCTAGCCTGAGCCGAGGGGTGCCGTAGTCTTAGGCTAGGGGAGCCCTAGCCTAAGTCTAGCCTAGGATTGCCCTAGCCTAAGCCTAGGGGTGCCATAGCCTGAGCCTAGGGGTGCCCTAGGTTAAGCCTAGGGGTGCCCTAGCCTAAGCCTAGGGAAGCCCTGGCCTAAGCCTAGGGGTGCCCTGGCCTAAGCCTAGGGGTGCCCTGCCCTAAGCCTGGGGGAGCCCTAGCCTAAGCCTAGGGGTGCCCTAGCCTAAGCCTATGGGTGCCCTAGCCTAAGCCTAGGGGTGCCCTAACCTTAGGCTAGGGGAGCCCTAGCCTTAGCCTAAGCCTAGGGGTGCCCTAGCCTAAGGCTAGGGGTGCCCTAGCCTAAGCCTAGGGGGTGCCCTAGCCTTAGGCTAGGGGAGCCCTAACCTTATCCTAAGTCTAGGGGTGCCCGAGCCTAAGCCTAGGTGTGCCCTAGCCTGAGCCTAGGGGTGCCCTAGCCTGAGCCTATGGGTGCCCTAGCCTGAGGCTAGGGGAGCCCCAGCCTTAGTCTAGCCTAGGATTGCCCTAGCCTAAGCCTAAGGGAGCCCTAGCCTGAGGCTAGGGGAGCCGTACCCTTAGCCTAAGCCTATGGGTGCCTTAGCCTAAGCCTAGGGGTGCCCTAGCCTGAGCCTAGGGGTGCCCTAGCCTTAGGTTAGGGGAACCCTAGCCTTAGCCTAAGCCTAGGGGTGCCCTAGCCTTAGCCTAAGCCTAGGGGTGCCCTAGCCTTAGCCTAAGCCTAGGGGTGCCCTAGCCTAAGCCTAGGGGTGACCTAGCCTTAGGCTAGGGGAGCCCTAGCCTTAGCCTAAGCCTAGGGGTGCCCTAGCCTAAGCCTAGCGGTGCCCTAGCCTTAGGCTAGGGGAACCCAATCCTTAGCCTAAGCTTAGGGGTGCCCTAGCCTAAGCCTAGGGGTGCCCTAGCCTTAGGTTAGGGGAGCCCTAGCCTTAGCCTAAGCCTAGGGATGCCCTAGCCTTAGCCTAAGCCTAGGGGTGCCCTAGCCTAAGCCTATGGGTGCCCTAGCCTAAGCCGAGGGGTGCCCTAGCCTTAGGCTAGGGGAGCCCTAGCCTTAGCCTAAGCCTAGGGGTGCCCTAGCCTAAGCCTAGGGGTGCCATAGCCTAAGCCTAGGGGTGCCCTAGCCTAAGCCTAAGGGTGCCCTAGCCTAAGCCTAGGGGTGCCCCAGCCTAAGCCTAGGGGTGCCCTAGCCTTAGGCTAGGGGTGCCCTAACATTAGGCTAGGGTAGCCCTAGCCTTATCCTAAGCCTAGTTGTGCCTTAGCCTAAGCCTAGGGGTGCCCTAGCCTCAGCTTAGGGGTGCCCTATCCTCAGCCTAGGGGTGCCCTAACCTAAGCCTAGGGGTGCCCTAGCCTAAGCCTAGGGGTGCCCTAGCCTAAGCCTAGTTGTGCCTTAGCTTAAGCCTAGGGGTGACCTAGCCTTAGCCTAATCCTAGGGGTGCCCTATCCTTAGGCTAGGGGTGCCCTAGCCTAAGTCTAGGGGTGCCCTAACCTAAGCCTAGGGGTGCCCTAGCCTTAGGCTAGGGGAGCCCTATCCTTAGCCTAAGACTAGGGGTGCCCTAGCCTAAGCCTAGGGGTGCCCTAGCCTAAGCTAGGGGTGCCCTAGCCTAAGCCTAGGGGTGCCCTAGCCTTAGGCTAGGGGAGCCCTAGCCTTATCCTAAGTCTAGGGGTGCCCTAGCCTAAGCCTAGGTGTACCCTAGCCTGTGCCTAGGGGTGCCCTAGCCTGAGCCTATGGGTGCCCTAGCCTGAGGCTAGGGGAGCGCTAGCCTTAGTCTAGCCTAGGATTGACCTAGCCTAAGCCTAGGGGAGCCCTAGCCTGAGGCTAGGGGAGCCGTACCCTTAGCCTAAGCCTAGGGGTGCCTTAGCCTAAGCCTAGGGGTGCCCGACCCTGAGCCTAGGGGTGCCCTAGCCTTAGGTTAGGGGAGCCCTAGCCTAAGCCTAAGCCTAGGGGTGCCCTAGCCTTAGCCTAAGCCTAGGGGTGCCCTAGCCTAAGCCTAGGGGTGTCCTATCCTAAGCCTAGGGGTGCCCTAGCCTTAGGCTAGGGGAGCCCAATCCTTAGCCTAAGCTTAGGGGTGCCCTAGCCTAAGCCTAGGGGTGCCCTAGCCTTAGGTTAGGGGAGCCCTAGCCTTAGCCTAAGCCTAGGGGTGCCCTAGCCTTAGCATAAGCCTAGGGGTGCCCTAGCCTAAGCCTATGGGTGCCCTAGCCTAAGCCTAGGGGTGCCCTAGCCTTAGGTTAGGGGAGCCCTAACCTTAGCCTAAGCCTAGGGATGCCCTAGCCTAAGCCTAGGGGTTCCCTAGCCTAAGCCTAAGGGTGCCCTAGCCTAAGCCTAGGGGTGCCCAAGCCTAAGCCTAGGGGTGCCCTAGCCTTAGGCTAGGGGTGCCCTAGCCTTAGGCTAGGGTAGCCCTAGCCTTATCCTAAGCCTAGGGGTGCCCTATCCTCAGCCTAGGGGTGCCCTAGCCTAAGCCTAGGGGTGCCTTAGCCTAAGCCTAGTTGTGCCTTAGCCTAAGCCTAGGGGTGACCTAGCCTTAGCCTAAGTCTAGGGGTGCCCTATCCTTAGGCTAGGGGTGCCCTAGCCTAAGCCTAGGGGTGCCCTAGCCTGAGCCTAGGGGGGCCCTAGCCTGAGCCTAGGGTTGCCCTAGCCTGAGCCTACGGGTGCCCTAGCCTGAGGCTAGGGGAGCCCTAGCCTTAGTCTAGCCTAGGATTGCCCCAGCCTAAGCCTAGGGGTGCCATAGCCTGAGTTTAGGGGTGTCCTAGCCTGAGGCTAGTGGAGCCGTAGCCTTAGCCTAAGCCTAGGTGTGCCCTAGCCTAAGCCTAGGGGTGCCCTAGCCTTAGGCTAGGGGAGCCCTAACCTTATCCTACATCTAGGGGTGCCCTAGCCTAAGCCTAGGGGTAACCTAGCCTGAGCCTAGGGGTGCCCTAGCCTGAGCCTATGGGTGCCCTAACCTGAGGCTTGAGGACCCCTAGCGTTAGTCTAGCCTAGGATTGCCGTAGCCTAAACCTAGGCGTGCCATAGCCTGAGTCTAGGGGTGCCCTAGCCTGAGGCTAGGGGAGCCGTAGCATTAGCCTAAGCCTAGGGGTGCCCTACCCTAAGCCTAGGGGTGCCCTAGCCTGAGCCTAGGGGTGCCCTAGCCTAAGCCTAGGGATGCCCTAGAATAGCCTGGGGGTGACCTAGCCTAAGCCTACGGGTGCCCTAGCCTGAGGCTAGGGGAGCCCTAGCCTTAGTCTAGCCTAGGATTGCCCCAGCCTAAGCCTAGGGGTGCCATAGCCTGAGTTTAGGGGTGTCCTAGCCTGAGGCTAGTGGAGCCGTAGCCTTAGCCTAAGCCTAGGTGTGCCCTAGCCTAAGCCTAGGGGTGCCCTTGCCTAAGGCTATGGGTACCCTAGCCTAAACCTAGGGGTGACCTAGCCAAAGCCTAGGGGTTCCCTAGCCTAAGCCTAGGGGTGCCCTAGCCTTAGGCTAGGGGAGCCCAATCCTTATCATAAGCCTAGGGGTGCCATAGCCTCAGCCTAGGGGTGCCCTAGCCTAAGCCTAGGGGTGCCGTAGCCTAAGCCTAGGGGTTTCTTAGCCTAAGCCTAGGAGTCCCCTAGCCTTAGCCTAAGCCTAGGAGTCCCCTAGCCTTCGCCTAAGCCTAGGGGTGTCCTAGCCTAAGCCTAGGGGTGCCCTAGCCTGAGCCTAGGGGTACCCTAGCCTAAACCTAGGGGTGACCTAGCCAAAGCCTATGGGTTCCCTAGCCTAAGCTTAGGGGTGCCCAAGCCTTAGGCTAGGGGAGCCCTAGCCTTATCCTAAGTCTAGGGGTGCCCTAGCCTAAGCCTAGGTGTGCCCTAGCCTGAGCCTAGGTGTGCCCAAGCCTGTGCCTATGGGTGCCCTAGCCTGAGGCTAGGGGAGCCCTAGCCTTAGTCTAGCCTAGGATTGCCCTAGCCTAAGCCTAGGGGAGCCCTAGCCTGAGGCTAGGGGAGCCGTACCCTTAGCCTAAGCCTAAGGGTGCCTTAGCCTAAGCCTAGGGGTGCCCTAGCCTGAGCCTAGGGGTGCCCTAGCCTAAGCCTAGGGGTGCCCTAGCCTTAGGTTAGGGGAGCCCTAGCCTTAGCCTAAGCCTAGGGGTGGCCTAACCTTAGCCTAAGCCTAGAGGTGCCCTAGCCTAAGCATAGGGGTGCCCTTGCCTTAGGCTAGGGGAGCCCAATCCTTAGCCTAAGCTTAGGGGTGCCCTAGCCTAAGCCTAGGGGTGCCCTAGCCTTAGGCTAGGGGAGCCCTAGCCTTAGCCTAAGTCTAGGGGTGCCCTAGCCTCAGCTTAGGGGTGCCCTAGCCTCATCCTAGGGGTGCCCTAGCCTAAGCCTAGGGGTGCCGTAGCCTAAGCCTAGGGGTTTCTTAGCCTAAGCCTAGGAGTCCCCTAGCCTTAGACTAAGCCTAGGAGTCCCCTACCCTTCGCCTAAGCCTAGGGGTGTCCTAGCCTAAGCCTAGGGGTGCCGTAGCCTGAGCCTACGGGTGCCCTAGCCTGAGGCTAGGGGAGCCCTAGCCTTAGTCTAGCCTAGGATTGCCCCAGTCAAAGCCTTGGGGTGCCATAGCCTGAGTTTAGGGGTGCCCTAGCCTGAGGCTAGTGGAGCCGTAGCCTTAGCTAAGCCTAGGGGTGCCCTAGCCTAAGCCTAAGGGTGCCCTAGCCTAAGCCTAGGGGTACCCTAGCCTAAACCTTGGGGTGACCTAGCCAAAGCCTAGCGGTTCCCTAGCCTAAGCCTAGGGGTGCCCAAGCCTTAGGCTAGGGGAGCCCTAGCCTTATCCTAAGTCTAGGGGTGCCCTAGCCTAAGCCTAGGGGTGCCCTAGCCTGAGCCTAGGGGTGCCCTAGCCTGAGCCTATGGGTGCCCTAGCCTGAGGCTTGAGGACCCCTAGCGTTAGTCTAGCCTAGGATTGCCCTAGCCTAAGCCTAGGCGTGACATAGCCTGAGTCTAGGGGTGCCCTAGCCTGAGGCTAGGGGAGCCGTAGCATTAGCCTAAGCCTAGGGGTGCCCTACCCTAATCCTAGGGGTGCCCTAGCCTTAGGCTAGAGGAGCCCTAGCCTTAGACTAAGCCTAGGGGTGCCCTAGCCTTAGCCTAAGCCTAGGGGTGCCCTAGCCTAAGTCTAGGAGTGCCCTAGCATAAGCCTAGGGGTGCCCTAGCCTAAGCCTAGGGGTGCCCTAGCCTAAGCCTAGGGGTGCCCTAGCCTAAGCCTAGGGGTGCCCTAGCCTAAGCCTAGGGGTGCTCTAGCCTTAGGCTAGGGGTGCCCTAGCCTTAGGCTAAGGTAGCCCTAGCCTTATCCTAAGCCTAGGGGTGCCCTAGCCTCAGATTATGGGTGCCCTATCCTCAGCCTAGGGGTGCCCTAACTTAACCCTAGGGGTGCCCTAGCCTAAGCTTAGGGGTGCCCTATCCTTAGGCTAGGGGTGCCGTAGCCTAAGCCTAGTGGTGCCCTAGCCTAAGTCTAGGGGTGCCCTAGCCTTAGGCTAGGGGAGCCCTAGCCTTAGCCTAAGCCTAGGGGTGCACTAGCCTAAGCCTAGGGGTGCCCTAGCCTAAGCCGAGGGGTGCCCTAGCCTTAGGCTAGGGGAGCCCTAGCCTTATCCTAAGTCTAGGGGTGCCCGAGCCTAAGCCTAGGTGTGCCCTAGCCTGAGCCTAGGGGTGCCCTAGCCTGAGCCTATGGGTGCCCTAGCCTGAGGCTAGGGAAGCCCCAGCCTTAGTCTAGCCTAGGATTGCCCTAGCCTAAGCCTAAGGGAGACCTAGCCTGAGGCTAGGGGAGCCGTACCCTTAGCCTAAGCCTATGGGTGCCTTAGCCTAAGCCTAGGGGTGCCATAGCCTGAGCCTACGGGTGCCCTAGCCTTAGGTTAGGGGAACCCTAGCCTTAGCCTAAGCCTAGGGGTGCCCTAGCCTTAACCTAAGCCTAGGGGTGCCCTAGCCTTAGCCTAAGCCTAGGGGTGCCCTAGCCTAAGCCTAGGGGTGACCTAGCCTTAGGCTAGGGGAGCCCTAGCCTTAGCCTAAGCCTATGGGTGCCCTAGCCTAAGCCTAGCGGTGCCCTAGCCTTAGGCTAGGGGAACCCAATCCTTAGCCTAAGCTTAGGGGTGCCCTAGCCTAAGCCTAGGGGTGCCCTAGCCTTAGGTTAGGGGAGCCCTAGCCTTAGCCTAAGCCTAGGGATGCCCTAGCCTTAGCCTAAGCCTAGGGGTGCCCTAGCCTAAGCCTATGGGTGCCCTAGCCTAAGCCTAGGGGTGCCCTAGCCTTAGGCTAGGGGAGCCCTAGCCTTAGCCTAAGCCTAGGGGTGCCCTAGCCTAAGCCTAGGGGTGCCCTAGCCTAAGCCTAGGGGTGCCCTAGCCTAAGCCTAAGGGTGCCCTAGCCTAAGCCTAGGGGTGCCCCAGCCTAAGCCTAGGGGTGCCCCAGCCTTAGGCTAGGGGTGCCCTAACATTAGGCTAGGGTAGCCCTAGCCTTATCCTAAGCCTAGTTGTGCCTTAGCCTAAGCCTAGGGGTGACCTAGCCTTAGCCTAAGTCTAGGGGTGCCCTATCCTTAGGCTAGGGGTGCCCTAGCCTAAGCCTAGGGGTGCCCTAGCCTAAGCCTAGGGGTGCCCTAGCCTGAGCCTAGGGTTGCCCTAGCCTGAGCCTACGGGTGCCCTAGCCTGAGGCTAGGGGAGCCCTAGCCTTAGTCTAGCCTAGGATTGCCCCAGCCTAAGCCTAGGGGTGCCATAGCCTGAGTTTAAGGGTGCCCTAGCCTGAGGCTAGTGGAGCCGTAGCCTTAGCCTAAGCCTAGGGGTTCCCAAGCCTAAGCCTAGGGGTGCCCTAGCCTAAGGCTAGAGGTACCCTAGCCTAAACCAAGGGGTGACCTAGCCAAAGCCTAGGGGTTCCCTAGCCTAAGCCTAGGGGTGCCCTAGCTTTAGGCTAGAGGAGCCCTAGCCTTAGCCTAAGCCTAGGGGTGCCCTAGCCTTAGCCTAAGCCTAGGGGTGCCCTAGCCTTAGCCTAAGCCTAGGGGTGCCCTAGCCTAAGCCTAGGGGTGCCCTAGCCTAAACATAGGGGTGCCCTAGCCTTAGGCTAGGGGAGCCCTAGCCTTAACCTAAGTCTAGGGGTGCCCTAGCCTTAGGCTAGGGGAGCCCTAGCCTTATCCTAAGTTTAGGGGTGCCCTAGCCTAAGCCTAGGTGTGCCCTAGCTTGAGCCTTGGGGTGCCCTAGCCTGAGCCTAGGGGAGCCCTAGCCTTAGTTTAGCCTAGGATTGCCCTAGCCTAAGCCTAGGGGAGCCCTAGCCTGAGGCTAGGGGAGCCGTACCCTTAGCCTAAGCCTAGGGGTGCCTTAGCCTAAGCCTAGGGGTGCCCTAGCCTGAGCCTAGGGGTGCCCTAGCCTAAGCCTAGGGGTGCCCTAGCCTTAGGTTAGGGGAGTCCTAGCTTTAGCCTAAGCCTAGGGGTGCCCTAGCCTTAGCCTAAGCCTAGGGGTGCCCTAGCCTAAGCCTAGGGGTGCCCTAGCCTTAGGCTAGGGGAGCCCAATCCTTAGCCTAAGCTTAGGTGTGCCCTAGCCTATGCCTAGGGGTGCCCTAGCCTTAAGTTAGGGGAGCCCTAGCCTTAGCCTAAGCCTAGGGGTGCCCTAGCCTTAGCCTAAGCCTAGGGGTGCCCTAGCCTAAGCCTATGGGTGCCCTAGACTAAGCCTAGGTGTGCCCTAGCCTTAGGCTAGGGGAGCCCTAGCCTTAGCCTAAGCCTAGGGGTGTCCTATCCTAAGCCTAGGGGTGCCCTAGCCTAAGCCTATGGGTGCCCTAGCCTTAGGCTAGGGGAGCCCACTCCTTAGCATAAGCCTATGGGTGCCCTAGCCTAAGCCTAGGGGTGCCCTAGCCTTAGGCTAGGGTAGCCCTAGCCTTAGCCTAAGTCTAGGGGTGCCCTAGCCTCAGATTAGGGGTGCCCTAGCCTCAGCCTAGGGGTGCCCTAGCCTAAGCCTAGGGGTGCCGTAGCCTAAGCCTAGGGGTTTCTTAGCCTAAGCCTAGGAGTCCCCTAGCCTTAGCCTAAGCCTAGGAGTCCCCTAGCCTTCGCCTAAGCCTAGGGGTGTCCTAGCCTAAGCCTAGGGGTGCCCTAGCCTGAGCCTACGGGTGCCCTAGCCTGAGAGTAGGGGAGCCCTAGCCTTAGTCTAGCCTAGGATTGCCCCAGCCTAAGCCTAGCGGTGCCATAGCCTGAGTTTAGGGGTGCCCTAGCCTGAGGCTAGTGGAGCCGTAGCCTTAGCTTAAGCCTAGGGGTGCCCTAGCCTAAGCCTAAGGGTGCCCTAGCCTAAGCCTAGGGGTACCCTAGCCTAAACCTAGGGGTGACCTAGCCAAAGCCTAGGGGTTCCCTAGCCTAAGCTAGGGATGCCCAAGCCTTAGGCTAGGGGAGCCCTAGCCTTATCCTAAGTCTAGGGGTGCCCTAGCCTAAGCCTAGGGTTGCCCTAGCCTGAGCCAAGGGGTGCCCTAGCCTGAGCCTATGGGTGCCCTAGCCTTAGGCTAGTGTAGCCCTAGCCTTATCCTAAGCCTAGGGGTGCCCTAGCCTCAGCTTAGGGGTGCCCTATCCTCAGCCTAGGGGTGCCCTAACCTAAGCCTAGGGGTGCCCTAGCCTAAGCCTAGGGGTGCCCTAGCCTTAGGCTAGGGGTGCCCTAGCCTTAGGCTAGGGTAGCCCTAGCCTTATCCTAACCTAGGGGTGCCCTAGCCTCAGCTTAGGGATGCCCTATCCTCAGCCTAGGGGTGCCCTAACCTAAGCCTAGGGGTGCCCTAGCCTAAGCCTAGGGGTGCCCTAGCCTAAGCCTAGTTGTGCCTTAGCTTAAGCCTAGGGGTGACCTAGCCTTAGCCTAATCCTAGGGGTGCCCTATCCTTAGGCTAGGGGTGCCCTAGCCTAGCCTAGGGGTGCCCTAACCTAAGCCTAGAGGTGCCCTAGCCTTAGGCTAGGGGAGCCCTAGCCTTAGCCTAAGCCTAGGGGTGCCCTAGCCTAAGCCTAGGGGTGCCCTAGCCTAAGCTAGGGGTGCCCTAGCCTAAGCCTAGGGGTGCCCTAGCCTTAGGCTAGGGGAGCCCAGCCTTATCCTAAGTCTAGGGGTGCCCTAGCCTAAGCCTAGGTGTGCCCTAGCCTGAGCCTAGGGGTGCCCTAGCCTGAGCCTATGGGTGCCCTAGCCTGAGGCTAGGGGAGCGCTAGCCTTAGTCTAGCCTAGGATTGCCATAGCCTAAGCCTAGGGGAGCCCTAGCCTGAGGCTAGGGGAGCCGTACCCTTAGCCTAAGCCTAGGGGTGCCTTAGCCTAAGCCTAGGGTTGCCCGACCCTGAGCCTAGGGGTGCCCTAGCCTTAGGTTAGGGGAGCCCTAGCCTAAGCCTAAGCCTAGGGGTGCCCTAGCCTTAGCCTAAGCCTAGGGGTGCCCTAGCCTAAGCCTAGGGGTGTCCTATCCTAAGCCTAGGGGTGCCCTAGCCTTAGGCTAGGGGAGCCCTAGCCTTAGCCTAAGCCTAGGGGTGCCCTAGCCTAAGCCTAGGGGTGCCCTAGCCTTAGGCCAGGGGAGCCCAATCCTTAGCCTAAGCTTAGGGGTGCCCTAGCCTAAGTCTAGGGGTGCCCTAGCCCAAGCCTAGGGGTGCCCTACCCTAAGCCTAGGGGTGCCCTAGCCTTAGGCTAGGGGTGCCCTAGCCTTAGGCTAGTGTAGCCCTAGCCTTATCCTAAGCCTAGGGGTGCCCTAGCCTCAGCTTAGGGGTGCCCTATCCTCAGCCTAGGTGTGCCCTAACCTAAGCCTAGGGGTGCCCTAGCCTAAGCCTAGGAGTGCCCTAGCCTAAGCCTAGTTGTGCCTTAGCCTAAGCCTAGGGGTGACCTAGCCTTAGCCTAAGTCTAGGGGTGCCCTATCCTTAGGCTAGGGGTGCCCTAGCCTAAGCCTAGGTGTGCCCTAGCCTAAGCCTAGGGGTGCCCTAGCCTTAGGCTAGGGGAGCCCAATCCTTAGCCTAAGCTTAGGGGTGCCCTAGCCTAAGCCTAGGGGTGCCCTAGCCTTAGGTTAGGGGAGCCCTAGCCTTAGCCTAAGCCTAGGGGTGCCCTAGCCTTAGCATAAGCCTCGGGGTGCCCTAGCCTAAGCCTATGGGTGCCCTAGCCTAAGCCTAGGGGTGCCCTAGCCTTAGGCTAGGGGAGCCCTAACCTTAGCCTAAGCCTAGGGTTGCCCTAGCCTAAGCTTAGGGGTGCCCTAGCCTAAGCCTAGGGGTTCCCTAGCCTAAGCCTAAGGGTGCCCTAGCCTAAGCCTAGGGGTGCCCTAGCCTAAGCCTAGGGGTGCCCTAGCCTAAGCCTAGGGGTGCCCTAGCCTGAGCCTAGGGTTGCCCTAGCCTGAGCCTACGGGTGCCCTAGCCTGAGGCTAGGGGAGCCCTAGCCTTAGTCTAGCCTAGGATTGCCCCAGCCTAAGCCTAGGGGTGCCATAGCCTGAGTTTAGGGGTGTCCTAGCCTGAGGCTAGTGGAGCCGTAGCCTTAGTCTAAGCCTAGGTGTGCCCTAGCCTGAGCCTATGGGTGCCCTAACCTGAGGCTTGAGGACCCCTAGCGTTAGTCTAGCCTAGGATTGCCGTAGCCTAAGCCTAGGCGTGCCATAGCCTGAGTCTAGGGGTGCCCTAGCCTGAGGCTAGGGGAGCCGTAGCATTAGCCTAAGCCTAGGGGTGCCCTACCCTAAGCCTAGGGGTGCCCAAGCCTGAGCCTAGGGGTGCCCTAGCCTTAGGCTAGGGGAGCCCTAGCCTTAGCCTAAGCCTAGGGGTGCCCTAAACTTAGCCTAAGCCTAGGGGTGCCCTAGCCTAAGTCTAGGGGTGCCCTAGCATAAGCCTAGGTGTGCCCTAGCCTAAGCCTAGGGGTGCCTTAGCCTAAGCCTAGGGGTGCCCTAGCCTAAGCCTAGGGGAGCCCTAGCCTAAGCCTAGGGGTGCCTTATCCAAAGCCTAGGAGTCCCCTAGCCTTAGCCTAAGCCTAGGTGTGCCCTAGCCTAAGCCTATGGGTGCCTTAGCCTACGCTTAGGGGTGCCCTAGCCTAAGCCTAGAGATGCCCTAGAATAGCCTAGGGGGTGACCTAGACTAAGCCTACGGGTGCCCTAGCCTGAGGCTAGGGGAGCCCTAGCCTTAGTCTAGCCTAGGATTGCCCATGCCTAAGCCTAGGGGTGCCCTAGCCTAAACCTAGGTGTGAAATAGCCTAAGCCTAGGGGTGCCCTAGCCTAAGCCTAGGGGTGACCTAGCCTAAGCCTAGGGGTGCCCTAGCCTGAGCGTAGGGGTGCCCTAGCCTTAGGCTAGGGGAGCCCTAGCCTTAGCCTAAGCCTAGGGGTGCCCTAGCCTTAGTCTAAGCCTAGGGGTGCCCTAGCCTTAGTCTACGCCTACGGGTGCCCTAGCCTAAGCCTAGGGGTGCCCTAGCCTAAGCCTAGGGGTGCCCTAGCCTTAGGCTAGGGGTGCCCTAGCCTTAGCCTAAGCCTAGGGGTGCCCTAGCCTAAGCTTAGGGGTGCCCTAGCCTAAGCCTAGGGGTGCCCTATCCTTAGGCTAGGGGAGCCCTAGCCTTAGCCTAAGCCTAGGGGTTCCAGAGCCTAAGCCTAGGGGTGCCCTTGCATAAGCCTAGGGGTGCCCTAGCCTTAGGCTAGGGGAGCCCTAGCCTTAGCCTACGTCTAGGGGTGCCCTAGTCTAAGCCTAGGGGTGCCCTAGCCTGAGCCTACAGGTGCCCTAGCCTGAGGCTAGGGGAGCCCTAGCCTTAGTCTAGCCTAGGATTGCCCTAGCCTAGGACTAGAGGTGCCATAGCCTGAGTCTAGGGGTGCCCCAGCCTGAGGCTAGGGTAGCCGTAGCCTTAGCCTAAGCCTAGGGGTGCCCTAGCCTAAGCCTAGGGGTGCCCTAGCCTAAACCTAGGGGTGCCCTAGCCTTAGGCTAGGGGAGCCCTAGCCTTAACCTAAGCCTAGGGGTGCCCTAGCCTTAGGCTACGGGAGCCCTAGCCTTATCCTAAGTCTAGGGGTGCCCTAGCCTAAGCCTAGGTGTGCCCTAGCCTGAGCCTAGGGGTGCCCTAGCCTGAGCCTATGGGTGCCCTAGCCTGAGCCTAGGGTTGCCCTAGCCTGAGCCTACGGGTGCCCTAGCCAGAGGCTAGGGGAGCCCTAGCCTTAGTCTAGCCTAGGATTGCCCCAGCCTAAGCCTAGGGGTGCCATAGCCTGAGGCTAGTGGAGCCGTAGCCTTAGCCTAAGCCTAGGGGTTCCCAAGCCTAAGCCTAGGGGTGCCGTAGCCTAAGGCTAGAGGTACCCTAGCCTAAACCAAGGGGTGACCTAGCCAAAGCCTAGGGGTTCCCTAGCCTAAGCCTAGGGGTGCCCTAGCTTTAGGCTAGTGGAGCCCTAACCTTATCCTAAATCTAGGGGTGCCCTAGCCTAAGCCTAGGGGTGCCCTAGCCTGAGCCTAGGGGTGCCCTAACCTGAGGCATGAGGACCCCTAGCGTTAGTCTAGCCTAGGATTGCCCTAGCCTAAGCTTAGGCGTGCCATAGCCTGAGTCTAGGGGTGCCCTAGCCTGAGGCTAGGGGAGCCGTAGCATTAGCCTAAGCCTAGGGGTGCCCTACCCTAAGCCTAGGGGTGCCCTAGCCTGAGCCCAGGGGTGCCCTAGCCTTAGGCTAGGGGAGCCCTAGCCTTAGCCTAAGCCTAGGGGTGCCCTAGCCTTAGCCTAAGCCTAGGGGTGCCCTAGCCTAAGTCTAGGGGTGCCCTGGCATAAGCCTAGGTGTGCCCTAGCCTAAGCCTAGGGGTGCCTTAGCCTAAGCCTAGGGGTGCCCTAGCCTAAGCCTAGGGTAGCCCTAGCCTTAGCCTAAGCCTAGGGGTGCCCTAGCCTCAGCTTAGGGGTGCCGTAGCCTCAGCCTAGGGGTGCCCTAGCCTAAGCCTAGGGGTGCCCTAGCCTAAGCTTAGTTGTGCCTTAGACTAACCCTAGGGGTAACCTAGCCTTAGCCTAAGCCTATGGGTGCTCTACCCTAAGCCTAGGGGTGCCCTAGCCTAAGCCTAGGGGAGCCCTAGCCTAAGCCTAGGGGTGCCTTATCCTAAGCCTAGGAGTCCCCTAGCCTTAGTCTAAGCCTAGGGGTGCCCTAGCCTAAGCCTATGGGTGCCTTAGCCTACGCTTAGGGGTGCCCTAGCCTAAGCCTAGGGATGCCCTAGAATAGCCTGGGGGTGACCTAGCCTAAGCCTACGGGTGCCCTAGCCTGAGGCTAGGGGAGCCCTAGCCTTAGTCTAGCCTAGGATTGCCCCAGCCTAAGCCTAGGGGTGCCATAGCCTGAGTTTAGGGGTGTCCTAGCCTGAGGCTAGTGGAGCCGTAGCCTTAGCCTAAGCCTAGGTGTGCCCTAGCCTAAGCCTAGGGGTGCCCTTGCCTAAGGCTAGGGGTACCCTAGCCTAAACCTAGGGGTGACCTAGCCAAAGCCTAGGGGTTCCCTAGCCTAAGCCTAGGGGTGCCCTAGCCTTAGGCTAGGGGAGCCCAATCCTTATCATAAGCCTAGGGGTGCCATAGCCTCAGCCTAGGGGTGCCCTAGCCTAAGCCTAGGGGTGCCCTAGCCTAAACCTAGGGGTGCCCTAGCCTTAGGCTAGGGGAGCCCTAGCCTTAACCTAAGCCTAGGGGTGCCCTAGCCTTAGGCTACGGGAGCCCTAGCCTTATCCTAAGTCTAGGGGTGCCCTAGCCTAAGCCTAGGTGTGCCCTAGCCTGAGCCTAGGGGTGCCCTAGCCTGAGCCTATGGGTGCCCTAGCCTGAGCCTAGGGTTGCCCTAGCCTGAGCCTACGGGTGCCCTAGCCAGAGGCTAGGGGAGCCCTAGCCTTAGTCTAGCCTAGGATTGCCCCAGCCTAAGCCTAGGGGTGCCATAGCCTGAGGCTAGTGGAGCCGTAGCCTTAGCCTAAGCCTAGGGGTTCCCAAGCCTAAGCCTAGGGGTGCCGTAGCCTAAGGCTAGAGGTACCCTAGCCTAAACCAAGGGGTGACCTAGCCAAAGCCTAGGGGTTCCCTAGCCTAAGCCTAGGGGTGCCCTAGCTTTAGGCTAGTGGAGCCCTAACCTTATCCTAAATCTAGGGGTGCCCTAGCCTAAGCCTAGGGGTGCCCTAGCCTGAGCCTAGGGGTGCCCTAACCTGAGGCATGAGGACCCCTAGCGTTAGTCTAGCCTAGGATTGCCCTAGCCTAAGCTTAGGCGTGCCATAGCCTGAGTCTAGGGGTGCCCTAGCCTGAGGCTAGGGGAGCCGTAGCATTAGCCTAAGCCTAGGGGTGCCCTACCCTAAGCCTAGGGGTGCCCTAGCCTGAGCCCAGGGGTGCCCTAGCCTTAGGCTAGGGGAGCCCTAGCCTTAGCCTAAGCCTAGGGGTGCCCTAGCCTTAGCCTAAGCCTAGGGGTGCCCTAGCCTAAGTCTAGGGGTGCCCTGGCATAAGCCTAGGTGTGCCCTAGCCTAAGCCTAGGGGTGCCTTAGCCTAAGCCTAGGGGTGCCCTAGCCTAAGCCTAGGGTAGCCCTAGCCTTAGCCTAAGCCTAGGGGTGCCCTAGCCTCAGCTTAGGGGTGCCGTAGCCTCAGCCTAGGGGTGCCCTAGCCTAAGCCTAGGGGTGCCCTAGCCTAAGCTTAGTTGTGCCTTAGACTAACCCTAGGGGTAACCTAGCCTTAGCCTAAGCCTATGGGTGCTCTACCCTAAGCCTAGGGGTGCCCTAGCCTAAGCCTAGGGGAGCCCTAGCCTAAGCCTAGGGGTGCCTTATCCTAAGCCTAGGAGTCCCCTAGCCTTAGTCTAAGCCTAGGGGTGCCCTAGCCTAAGCCTATGGGTGCCTTAGCCTACGCTTAGGGGTGCCCTAGCCTAAGCCTAGGGATGCCCTAGAATAGCCTGGGGGTGACCTAGCCTAAGCCTACGGGTGCCCTAGCCTGAGGCTAGGGGAGCCCTAGCCTTAGTCTAGCCTAGGATTGCCCCAGCCTAAGCCTAGGGGTGCCATAGCCTGAGTTTAGGGGTGTCCTAGCCTGAGGCTAGTGGAGCCGTAGCCTTAGCCTAAGCCTAGGTGTGCCCTAGCCTAAGCCTAGGGGTGCCCTTGCCTAAGGCTAGGGGTACCCTAGCCTAAACCTAGGGGTGACCTAGCCAAAGCCTAGGGGTTCCCTAGCCTAAGCCTAGGGGTGCCCTAGCCTTAGGCTAGGGGAGCCCAATCCTTATCATAAGCCTAGGGGTGCCATAGCCTCAGCCTAGGGGTGCCCTAGCCTAAGCCTAGGGGTGCCGTAGCCTAAGCCTAGGGGTTTCTTAGCCTAAGCCTAGGAGTCCCCTAGCCTTAGCCTAAGCCTAGGAGTCCCCTAGCCTTCGCCTAAGCCTAGGGGTGTCCTAGCCTAAGCCTAGGGGTGCCCTAGCCTGAGCCTAGGGGTACCCTAGCCTAAACCTAGGGGTGACCTAGCCAAAGCCTATGGGTTCCCTAGAGTAAGCCTAGGGGTGCCCAAGCCTTAGGCTAGGGGAGCCCTAGCCTTATCCTAAGTCTAGGGGTGCCCTAGCCTAAGCCTAGGTGTGCCCTAGCCTGAGCCTAGGTGTGTCCAAGCCTGTGCCTATGGGTGCCCTAGCCTGAGGCTAGGGGAGCCCTAGCCTTAGTCTAGCCTAGGATTGCCCTAGCCTAAGCCTAGGGGAGCCCTAGCCTGAGGCTAGGGGAGCCGTACCCTTAGCCTAAGCCTAGGGGTGCCTTAGCCTAAGCCTAGGGGTGCCCTAGCCTGAGCCTAGTGGTGCCCTAGCCTAAGCCTAGGGGTGCCCTAGCCTTAGGTTAGGGGAGCCCTAGCCTTAGCCTAAGCCTAGGGGTGGCCTAACCTTAGCCTAAGCCTAGAGGTGCCCTAGCCTAAGCATAGGGGTGCCCTTGCCTTAGGCTAGGGGAGCCCAATCCTTAGCCTAAGCTTAGGGGTGCCCTTGCCTAAGCCTAGGGGTGCCCTAGCCTTAGGATAGGGGAGCCCTAGCCTTAGCCTAAGTCTAGGGGTGCCCTAGCCTCAGCTTAGGGGTGCCCTAGCCTCATCCTAGGGGTGCCCTAGCCTAAGCCTAGGGGTGCCGTAGCCTAAGCCTAGGGGTTTCTTAGCCTAAGCCTAGGAGTCCCCTAGCCTTAGACTAAGCCTAGGAGTCCCCTACCCTTCGCCTAAGCCTAGGGGTGTCCTAGCCTAAGCCTAGGGGTGCCGTAGCCTGAGCCTACGGGTGCCCTAGCCTGAGGCTAGGGGAGCCCTAGCCTTAGTCTAGCCTAGGATTGCCCCAGTCTAAGACTTGGGGTGCCATAGCCTGAGTTTAGGGGTGCCCTAGCCTGAGGCTAGTGGAGCCGTAGCCTTAGCCTAAGCCTAGGGGTGCCCTAGCCTCAGCTTAGGGGTGCCCTATCCTCAGCCTAGGGGTGCCTTAACCTAAGCCTAGGGGTGCCCTAGCCTAAGCCTAGGGGTGCCTTAGCCTAAGCCTAGTTGTGCCTTAGCCTAAGCCTAGGGATGACCTAGCCTTAGCCTAAGTCTAGGGGTGCCCTATCCTTAGGTTAGGGGTGCCCTAGCCTAAGCCTAGGGGTGCCATAGCCTAAGCCTAGGGGTGCCCTAGCCTGAGCCTAGGGTTGCCCTAGCCTGAGCCTACGGGTGCCCTAGCCTGAGGCTAGGGGAGCCCTAGCCTTAGTCTAGCGTAGGATTGCCCCAGCCTAAGCCTAGGGGTGCCATAGCCTGAGTTTAGGGGTGTCCTAGCCTGAGGCTAGTGGAGCCGTAGCCTTAGCCTAAGCCTAGGTGTGCCCTAGCCTGAGCCTATGGGTGCCCTAACCTGAGGCTTGAGGACCCCTAGCGTTAGTCTAGCCTAGGATTGCCGTAGCCTAAGCCTAGGCGTGCCATAGCCTGAGTCTAGGGGTGCCCTAGCCTGAGGCTAGGGGAGCCGTAGCATTAGCCTAAGCCTAGGGGTGCCCTACCCTAAGCCTAGGGGTGCCCAAGCCTGAGCCTAGGGGTGCCCTAGCCTTAGGCTAGGGGAGCCCTAGCCTTAGCCTAAGCCTAGGGGTGCCCTAGCCTTAGCCTAAGCCTAGGGGTGCCCTAGCCTAAGTCTAGGGGTGCCCTAGCATAAGCCTAGGTGTGCCCTAGCCTAAGCCTAGGGGTGCCTTAGCCTAAGCCTAGGGGTGCCCTAGCCTAAGCCTAGGGGAGCCCTAGCCTAAGCCTAGGGGTGCCTTATCCTAAGCCTAGGAGTCCCCTAGCCTTAGCCTAAGCCTAGGGGTGCCCTAGCCTAAGCCTATGGGTGCCTTAGCCTACGCTTAGGGGTGCCCTAGCCTAAGCCTAGGGATGCCCTAGAATAGCCTAGGGGGTGACCTAGACTAAGCCTACGGGTGCCCTAGCCTGAGGCTAGGGGAGCCCTAGCCTTAGTCTAGCCTAGGATTGCCCATGCCTAAGCCTAGGGGTGCCCTTGCCTAAACTTAGGTTGAAATAGCCTAAGCCTAGGGGTGCCCTAGCCTAAGCCTAGGGGTGCCCTAGCCTGAGCGTAGGGGTGCCCTAGCCTTAGGCTAGGGGAGCCCTAGCCTTAGCCTAAGCCTAGGGGTGCCCTAGCCTTAGTCTAAGCCTAGGGGTGCCCTAGCCTTAGTCTACGCCTACGGGTGCCCTAGCCTAAGCCTAGGGGTGCCCTAGCCTAAGCCTAGGGGTGCCCTAGCCTTAGGCTAGGGGTGCCCTAGCCTTAGCCTAAGCCTAGGGGTGCCCTAGCCTAAGCCTAGGGGTGCCCTAGCCTAAGCCTAGGGGTGCCCTAGCCTTAGGCTAGGGGATCCCTAGCCTTAGTCTAAGCCTAGGGGTGCCCTAGCCTAAGCGTAGGGGTGCCCTTGCCTAAGCCTAGGGGTGCCCCAGCCTTAGGCTAGGGGAGCCCTAGCCTTAGCCTAAGCCTAGGGGTGCCCTAGCCTAAGCCTAGGGGTGCCCTAGCCTAAGCTTAGGGGTGCCCTATCCTTAGGCTAGGGGAGCCCTAGCCTTAGCCTAAGAATAGGGGTTCCAGAGCCTAAGCCTAGGGGTGCCCTTGCATAAGCCTAGGGGTGCCCTAGCCTTAGGCTAGGGGAGCCCTAGCCTTAGCCTACGTCTAGTGGTGCCCTAGTCTAAGCCTAGGGGTGCCCTAGCCTGAGCCTACAGGTGCCCTAGCCTGAGGCTAGGGGAGCCCTAGCCTTAGTCTAGCCTAGGATTGCCCTAGCCTAGGACTAGAGGTGCCATAGCCTGAGTCTAGGGGTGCCCTAGCCTGAGGCTAGGGTAGCCGTAGCCTTAGCCTAAGCCTAGGGGTGCCCTAGCCTAAGCCTAGGGGTGCCCTAGCCTAAGCCTAGGGGTGCCCTAGCCTTAGGCTAGGGGAGCCCTAGCCTTAACCTAAGCCTAGGGGTGCCCTAGCCTTAGGCTACGGGAGCCCTAGCCTTATCCTAAGTCTAGGGGTGCCCTAGCCTATGCCTAGGTGTGCCCTAGCCTGAGCCTAGGGGTGCCCTAGCCTGAGCCTATGGGTGCCCTAGCCTGAGCCTAGGGTTGCCCTAGCCTGAGCCTACGGGTGCCCTAGCCAGAGGCTAGGGGAGCCCTAGCCTTAGTCTAGCCTAGGATTGCCCCAGCCTAAGCCTAGGGGTGCCATAGCCTGAGTTTAGGGGTGTCCTAGCCTGAGGCTAGTGGAGCCGTAGCCTTAGCCTAAGCCTAGGTGTGCCCTAGCCTAAGCCTAGGGGTGCCCTTGCCTAAGGCTAGGGGTACCCTAGCCTAAACCTAGGGGTGACCTAGCCAAAGCCTAGGGGTGCCCTAGCCTAAGCCTAGGGGTGCCCTAGCCTGAGGCTAGTGGAGCCGTAGCCTTAGCCTAAGCCTAGGGGTTCCCAAGCCTAAGCCTAGGGGTGCCGTAGCCTAAGGCTAGAGGTACCCTAGCCTAAACCAAGGGATGACCTAGCCAAAGCCTAGGGGTTCCCTAGCCTAAGCCTAGGGGTGCCCTAGCTTTAGGCTAGTGGAGCCCTAACCTTATCCTAAATCTAGGGGTGCCCTAGCCTAAGCCTAGGGGTGCCCTAGCCTGAGCCTAGGGGTGCCCTAGCCTGAGGCATGAGGACCCCTAGCGTTAGTCTAGCCTAGGATTGCCCTAGCCTAAGCCTAGGCGTGCCATAGCCTGAGTCTAGGGGTGCCCTAGCCTGAGGCTAGGGGAGCCGTAGCATTAGCCTAAGCCTAGGGGTGCCCTAGCCTAAGTCTAGGGGTGCCCTAGCATAAGCCTAGGGGTGCCCTAGCCTAAGCTTAGTTGTGCCTTAGACTAACCCTAGGGGTAACCTAGCCTTAGCCTAAGCCTAGGGGTGCTCTACCCTAAGCCTAGGGGTGCCCTAGCCTAAGCCTAGGGGAGCCCTAGCCTAAGCCTAGGGGTGCCTTATCCTAAGCCTAGGAGTCCCCTAGCCTTAGCCTAAGCCTAGGGGTGCCCTAGCCTAAGCCTATGGGTGCCTTAGCCTACGCTTAGGGGTGCCCTAGCCTAAGCCTAGGGATGCCCTAGAATAGCCTGGGGGTGACCTAGCCTAAGCCTACGGGTGCCCTAGCCTGAGGCTAGGGGAGCCCTAACCTTAGTCTAGCCTAGGATTGCCCCAGCCTAAGCCTAGGGGTGCCATAGTCTGAGTTTAGGGGTGTCCTAGCCTGAGGCTAGTGGAGCCGTAGCCTTAGCCTAAGCCTAGGTGTGCCCTAGCCTAAGCCTAGGGGTGCCCTTGCCTAAGGCTAGGGGTACCCTAGCCTAAACCTAGGGGTGACCTAGCCAAAGCCTAGGGGTTCCCTAGCCTAAGCCTAGGGGTGCCCTAGCCTTAGGCTAGGGGAGACCAATCCTTATCATAAGCCTAGGGGTGCCATAGCCTCAGCCTATGGGTGCCCTAGCCTAAGCCTAGGGGTGCCGTAGCCTAAGCCTAGGGGTTTCTTAGCCTAAGCCTAGGAGTCCCCTAGCCTTAGCCTAAGCCTAGGAGTCCCCTAGCCTTCGCCTAAGCCTAGGGGTGTCCTAGCCTAAGCCTAGGGGTGCCCTAGCCTGAGCCTAGGGGTACCCTAGCCTAAACCTAGGGGTGACCTAGCCAAAGCCTATGGGTTCCCTAGAGTAAGCCTAGGGGTGCCCAAGCCTTAGGCTAGGGGAGCCCTAGCCTTATCCTAAGTCTAGGGGTGCCCTAGCCTAAGCCTAGGTGTGCCCTAGCCTGAGCCTAGGTGTGCCCAAGCCTGTGCCTATGGGTGCCCTAGCCTGAGGCTAGGGGAGCCCTAGCCTTAGTCTAGCCTAGGATTGCCCTAGCCTAAGCCTAGGGGAGCCCTAGCCTGAGGCTAGGGGAGCCGTACCCTTAGCCTAAGCCTAGGGGTGCCTTAGCCTAAGCCTAGGGGTGCCCTAGCCTGAGCCTAGGGGTGCCCTAGCCTAAGCCTAGGGGTGCCCTAGCCTTAGGTTAGGGGAGCCCTAGCCTTAGCATAAGCCTAGGGGTGGCCTAACCTTAGCCTAAGCCTAGAGGTGCCCTAGCCTAAGCATAGGGGTGCCCTTGCCTCAGGCTAGGGGAGCCCAATCCTTAGCCTAAGCTTAGGGGTGCCCTAGCCTAAGCCTAGGGGTGCCCTAGCCTTAGGATAGGGGAGCCCTAGCCTTAGCCTAAGTCTAGGGGTGCCCTAGCCTCAGCTTAGGGGTGCCCTAGCCTCATCCTAGGGGTGCCCTAGCCTAAGCCTAGGGGTGCCGTAGCCTAAGCCTAGGGGTTTCTTAGCCTAAGCCTAGGAGTCCCCTAGCCTTAGACTAAGCCTAGGAGTCCCCTACCCTTCGCCTAAGCCTAGGGGTGTCCTAGCCTAAGCCTAGGGGTGCCGTAGCCTGAGCCTACGGGTGCCCTAGCCTGAGGCTAGGGGAGCCCTAGCCTTAGTCTAGCCTAGGATTGCCCCAGTCTAAGCCTTGGGGTGCCATAGCCTGAGTTTAGGGGTGCCCTAGCCTGAGGCTAGTGGAGCCGTAGCCTTAGCCTAAGCCTAGGGGTGCCCTAGCCTAAGCCTAAGGGTGCCCTAGCCTAAGCCTAGGGGTACCCTAGCCTAAACCTAGGGGTGACCTAGCCCAAGCCTAGCGGTTCCCTAGCCTAAGCCTAGGGGTGCCCAAGCTTTAGGCTAGGGGAGCCCTAGCCTTATCCTAAGTCTAGGGGTGCCCTAGCCTAAGCCTAGGGGTGCCCTAGCCTGAGCCTAGGGGTGCCCTAGCCTGAGCCTGTGGGTGCCCTAGCCTGAGGCTTGAGGACCCCTAGCGTTAGTCTAGCCTAGGATTGCCCTAGCCTAAGCCTAGGCGTGACATAGCCTGAGTCTTGGGGTGCCCTAGCCTGAGGCTAGGGGAGCCGTAGCATTAGCCTAAGCCTAGGGGTGCCCTACCCTAAGCCTAGGGGTGCCCTAGCCTGAGCCTAGGGGTGCCCTAGCCTTAGGCTAGAGGAGCCCTAGCCTTAGCCTAAGCCTAGGGGTGCCCTAGCCTTAGCCTAAGCCTAGGGGTGCCCTAGCCTAAGTCTAGGAGTGCCCTAGCATAAGCCTAGGGGTGCCCTAGCCTAAGCCTAGGTGTGCCCTAGCCTAAGCCTAGGGGTGCCCTAGCCTAAGCCTAGGGGTGCTCTAGCCTTAGGCTAGGGGTGCCCTAGCCTTAGGCTAGGGTAGCCCTAGCCTTATCCTAAGCCTAGGGGTGCCCTAGCCTCAGCTTATGGGTGCCCTATCCTCAGCCTAGGGGTGCCCTAACCTAAGCCTAGGGGTGCCCTAGCCTAAGCCTAGGGGTGCCCTATCCTTAGGCTAGGGGTGCCGTAGCCTAAGCCTAGTGGTGCCCTAGCCTAAGCCTAGGGGTGCCCTAGCCTTAGGCTAAGGGAGCCCTAGCCTTAGCCTAAGCCTAGGGGTGACCTAGCTTAAGCCTAGGGGTGCCCTAGCCTAAGCCTAGGGGTGCCCTAGCCTTAGGCTAGGGGAGCCCTAGCCTTATCCTAAGTCTAGGGGTGCCCGAGCCTAAGCCTAGGTGTGCCCTAGCCTGAGCCTAGGGGTGCCCTAGCCTGAGCCTATGGGTGCCCTAGCCTGAGGCTAGGGGAGCCCCAGCCTTAATCTAGCCTAGGATTGCCCTAGCCTAAGCCTAAGGGAGCCCTAGCCTGAGGCTAGGGGAGCCGTACCCTTAGCCTAAGCCTATGGGTGCCTTAGCCTTAGCCTAGGGGTGCCCTAGCCTGAGCCTAGGGGTGCCCTAGCCTTAGGTTAGGGGAACCCTAGCCTTAGCCTAAGCCTAGGGGTGCCCTAGCCTTAGCCTAAGCCTAGGGGTGCCCTAGCCTTAGCCTAAGCCTAGGGGTGCCCTAGCCTAAGCCTAGGGGAGCCCTAGCCTTAGGCTAGGGGAGCCCTAGCCTTAGCCTAAGCCTAGGGGTACCCTAGCCTAAGCCTAGCGGTGCCCTAGCCTTAGGCTAGGGGAGCCCAATCCTTAGCCTAAGCTTAGGGGTGCCCTAGCCTAAGCCTAGGGGTGCCCTAGCCTAAGCCTAAGGGTGCCCTAGCCTAAGCCTAGGGGTGCCCTAGCCTAAGCCTAGGGGTGCCCTAGCCTTAGGCTAGGGGTGCCCTAGCCTTAGGTTAGGGGAGTCCTAGCTTTAGCCTAAGCCTAGGGGTGCCCTAGCCTTAGCCTAAGCCTAGGGGTGCCCTAGCCTAAGCCTAGGGGTGCCCTAGCCTAAGCCTAAGGGTGCCCTAGCCTAAGCCTAGGGGTGCCCTAGCCTAAGCCTAGGGGTGCCCTAGCCTTAGGCTAGGGGTGCCCTAACATTAGGCTAGGGTAGCCCTAGCCTTATCCTAAGCCTAGTTGTGCATTATCCTAAGCCTAGGGGTGACCTAGCCTTAGCCTAAGTCTAGGGGTGCCCTATCCTTAGGCTAGGGGTGCCCTAGCCTAAGCCTAGGGGTGCCCTAGCCTAAGCCTAGGGGTGCCCTAGCCTGAGCCTAGGGTTGCCCGAGCCTGAGCGTACGGGTGCCCTAGCCTGAGGCTAGGGGAGCCCTAGCCTTAGTCTAGCCTAGGATTGCCCCAGCCTAAGCCTAGGGGTGCCATAGCCTGAGTTTAGGGGTGCCCTAGCCTGAGGCTAGTGGAGCCGTAGCCTTAGCCTAAGCCTAGGGGTTCCCAAGCCTAAGCCTAGGGGTGCCCTAGCCTAAGGCTAGAGGTACCCTAGCCTAAACCAAGGGGTGACCTAGCCAAAGCCTAGGGGTTCCCTAGCCTAAGCCTAGGGGTGCCCTAGCTTTAGGCTAGTGGAGCCCTAACCTTATCTTAATCTTGGGGTGCCCTAGCCTAAGCCTAGGGGTGCCCTAGCCTGAGCCTAGGGGTGCCCTAGCCTGAGCCTAGGGGTGCCCTAGCCTGAGGCATGAGGACCCCTAGCGTTTGTCTAGCCTAGGATTGCCCTAGCCTAAGCCTAGGCGTGCCATAGCCTGAGTCTAGGGGTGCCCTAGCCTGAGGCTAGGGGAGCCGTAGCATTAGCCTAAGCCTAGGGGTGCCCTACCCTAAGCCTAGGGGTGCCCTAGCCTGAGCCCAGGGGTGCCCTAGCCTTAGGCTAGGGGAGCCCTAGCCTTAGACTAAGCCTAGGGGTGCCCTAGCCTTAGCCTAAGCCTAGGGGTGCCCTAGCCTTAGCCTAAGCCTAGGGGTGCCCTAGCCTAAGCCTAGGGGTGCCCTAGCCTAAACCTAGGGGTGCCCTAGCCTTAGGCTAGGGGAGCCCTAGCCTTAACCTAAGTCTAGGGGTGCCCTAGCCTTAGGCTAGGGGAGCCCTAGCCTTATCTTAAGTTTAGGGGTGCCCTAGCCTAAGCCTAGGTGTGCCCTAGCTTGAGCCTAGGGGTGCCCTAGCCTGAGCCTAGGGGAGCCCTAGCCTTAGTCTAGCCTAGGATTGCCCTAGCCTAAGCCTAGGGGAGCCCTAGCCTGAGGCTAGGGGAGCCGTACCCTTAGCCTAAGCCTAGGGGTGCCTTAGCCTAAGCCTAGGGGTGCCCTAGCCTGAGCCTAGGGGTGCCCTAGCCTAAGCCTAGGGGTGCCCTAGCCTTAGGTTAGGGGAGTCCTAGCTTTAGCCTAAGCCTAGGGGTGCCCTAGCCTTAGCCTAAGCCAAGGGGTGCCCTAGCCTAAGCCTAGGGGTGCCCTAGCCTTAGGCTAGGGGAGCCCAATCCTTAGCCTAAGCTTAGGGGTGCCCTAGCCTATGCCTAGGGGTGCCCTAGCCTTAAGTTAGGGAAGCCCTAGCCTTAGCCTAAGCCTAGGGGTGCCCTAGCCTTAGCCTAATCCTAGGGGTGCCCTAGCCTAAGCCTATGTGTGCCCTAGACTAAGCCTAGGTGTGCCCTAGCCTTAGGCTAGGGGAGCCCTAGCCTTAGCCTAAGCCTAGGGGTGCCCTATCCTAAGCCTAGGGGTGCCCTAGCCTAAGCCTATGGGTGCCCTAGCCTTAGGCTAGGGGAGCCCAATCCTTAGCATAAGCCTATGGGTGCCCTAGCCTAAGCCTAGGGGTGCCCTAGCCTTAGGCTAGGGTAGCCCTAGCCTTAGCCTAAGTCTAGGGGTGCCCTAGCCTCAGATTAGGGGTGCCCTAGCCTCAGCCTAGGGGTGCCCTAGCCTAAGCCTAGGGGTGCTGTAGCCTAAGCCTAGGGGTTTCTTAGCCTAAGCCTAGGAGTCCCCTAGCCTTAGCCTAAGCCTAGGAGTCCCCTAGCCTTCGCCTAAGCCTAGGGGTGTCCTAGCCTAAGCCTAGGGGTGCCCTAGCCTGAGCCTACGGGTGCCCTAGCCTGAGAGTAGGGGAGCCCTAGCCTTAGTCTAGCCTAGGATTGCCCCAGCCTAAGCCTAGCGGTGCCATAGCCTGAGTTTAGGGGTGCCCTAGCCTGAGGCTAGTGGAGCCGTAGCCTTAGCCTAAGCCTAGGGGTGCCCTGGCCTAAGCCTAAGGGTGCCCTAGCCTAAGCCTAGGGGTACCCTAGCCTAAACCTAGGGGTGACCTAGCCAAAGTCTAGGGGTTCCATAGCCTAAGCCTAGGGATGCCCAAGCCTTAGGCTAGGGGAGCCCTAGCCTTATCCTATGTCTAGGGGTGCCCTAGCCTAAGCCTAGGGTTGCCCTATCCTGAGCCTAGGGGTGCCCTAGCCTGAGCCTATGGGTGCCCTAGCCTTAGGCTAGGGTAGCCCTAGCCTTATCCTAAGCCTAGGGGTGCCCTAGCCTCAGCTTAGGGGTGCCCTATCCTCAGCCTAGGGGTGCCCTAACCTAAGCCTAGGGGTACCCTAGCCTAAGCCTAGGGGTGCCCTAGCCTTAGGCTAGGGGTGCCCTAGCCTTAGGCTAGGGTAGCCCTAGCCTTATACTAAGCCTAGGGGTGCCCTAGCCTCAGCTTAGAGGTGCCCTATCCTCAGCCTAGGGGTGCCCTAACCTAAGCCTAGGGGTGCCCTAGCCTAAGCCTAGGGGTGCCCTAGCCTAAGCCTAGTTGTGCCTTAGCCTAAGCCTATGGGTGACCTAGCCTTAGCCTAAGCCTAGGGGTGCCCTAGCCTTAGGCTAGGGGAGCCCAATCCTTAGCCTAAGCTTAGGGGTGCCCTAGCCTAAGCCTAGGGGTGCCCTAGCCTTAGGTTAGGGGAGCCATAGCCTTAGGCTAGGGGAGCCCTAGCCTTAGCCTAAGCCTAGGGGTGCCCTAGCCTAAGCCTAGGGGTGCCCTAGCCTAAGCTAGGGGTGCCCTAGCCTAAGCCTAGGGGTGCCCTAGCCTTAGGCTAGGGGAGCCCTAGCCTTATCCTAAGTCTAGGGGTGCCCTAGCCTAAGCCTAGGTGTGCCCTAGTCTGAGCCTAGGGGTGCCCTAGCCTGAGCCTATGGGTGCCCAAGCCTGAGGCTAGGGGAGCGCTAGCCTTAGTCTAGCCTAGGATTGCCCTAGCCTAAGCCTAGGGGAGCCCTAGCCTGAGGCTAGGGGAGCCGTACCCTTAGCCTAAGCCTAGGGGTGCCTTAGCCTAAGCCTAGGGGTGCCCGAGCCTGAGCCTAGGGGTGCCCTAGCCTAAGGTTAGGGGAGCCCTAGCCTAAGCCTAAGCCTAGGGGTGCCCTAGCCTTAGCCTAAGCCTAGGGGTGCCCTAGCCTAAGCCTAGGGGTGTCCTATCCTAAGCCTAGGGGTGCCCTAGCCTTAGGCTAGGGGAGCCCTAGCCTTAGCCTAAGCCTAGGGGTGCCCTAGCCTAAGCCTAGGGGTGCCCTAGCCTTAGGCTAGGGGAGCCCAATCCTTAGCCTAAGCTTAGGGGTGCCCTAGCCTAAGCCTAGGGGTGCCCTAGCCTAAGCTAGGGGTGCCCTAGCCTAAGCCTAGGGGTGCCCTAGCCTTAGGCTAGGGTAGCCCTAGCCTGATCCTAAGCCTAGGGGTGCCCTAGCCTCAGCTTAGGGGTGCCCTATCCTCAGCCTAGGGGTGCCCTAACCTAAGCCTAGGGGTGCCCTAGCCTAAGCCTAGGAGTGCCCTAGCCTAAGCCTAGTTGTGCCTTAGCCTAAGCCTAGGGGTGACCTAGCCTTAGCCTAAGTCTAGGGGTGCCCTATCCTTAGGCTAGGGGTGCCCTAGCCTAAGCCTAGGTGTGCCCTAGCCTAAGCCTAGGGGTGCCCTAGCCTTAGGCTAGGGGAGCCCAATCCTTAGCCTAAGCTTAGGGGTGCCCTAGCCTAAGCCTAGGGGTGCCCTAGCCTTAGGTTAGGGGAGCCATAGCCTTAGCCTAAGCCTAGGGGTGCCCTAGCCTTAGCATAAGCCTAGTGGTGCCCTAGCCTAAGCCTATGGGTGCCCTAGCCTAAGCCTAGGGGTGCCCTAGCCTTAGGCTAGGGGAGCCCTAACCTTAGCCTAAGCCTAGGGTTGCCCTAGCCTAAGCCTAGGGGTGCCCTAGCCTAAGCCTAGGGGTTCCCTAGCCTAAGCCTAAGGGTGCCCTAGCCTAAGCCTAGGGGTGCCCTAGCCTAAGCCAAGGGGTGCCCTAGCCTTAGGCTAGGGGTGCCCTAGCCTTAGGCTAGGGTAGCCCTAGCCTTATCCTAAACCTAGGGGTGCCCTAGCCTCAGCTTAGGGGTGCCCTATCCTCAGCCTAGGGGTGCCCTAACCTAAGCCTAGGGGTGCCCTAGCCTAAGCCTAGGGGTGCCTTAGCCTAAGCCTAGTTGTGCCTTAGCCTAAGCCTAGGGGTGACCTAGCCTTAGCCTAAGTCTAGGGGTGCCCTATCCTTAGGCTAGGGGTGCCCTAGCCTAAGCCTAGGGGTGCCCTAACCTAAGCCTAGGGGTGCCCTAGCCTGAGCCTAGGGTTGCCCTAGCCTGAGCCTACGGGTGCCCTAGCCTGAGGCTAGGGGAGCCCTAGCCTTAGTCTAGCCTAGGATTGCCCCAGCCTAAGCCTAGGGGTGCCATAGCCTGAGTTTAGGGGTGTCCTAGCCTGAGGCTAGTGGAGCTTAGCCTTAGCCTAAGCCTAGGTGTGCCCTAGCCTGAGCCTATGGGTGCCCTAACCTGAGGCTTGAGGACCCCTAGCGTTAGTCTAGCCTAGGATTGCCGTAGCCTAAGCCTAGGCGTGCCATAGCCTGAGTCTAGGGGTGCCCTAGCCTGAGGCTAGGGGAGCCGTAGCATTAGCCTAAGCCTAGGGGTGCCCTACCCTAAGCCTAGGGGTGCCCAAGCCTGAGCCTAGGGGTGCCCTAGCCTTAGGCTAGGGGAGCCCTAGCCTTAGCCTAAGCCTAGGCGTGCCCTAGCCTTAGCCTAAGCCTAGGGGTGCCCTAGCCTAAGTCTAGGGGTGCCCTAGCATAAGCCTAGGTGTGCCCTAGCCTAAGCCTAGGGGTGCCTTAGCCTAAGCCTAGGGGTGCCCTAGCCTAAGCCTAGGGTAGCCCTAGCCTTAGCCTAAGCCTAGGGGTGCCCTAGCCTCAGCTTAGGTGTGCCCTAGCCTCAGCCTAGGGGTGCCCTAGCCTAAGCCTAGGGGTGCCCTAGCCTAAGCTTAGTTGTGCCTTAGCCTAACCCTAGGGGTAACCTAGCCTTAGCCTAAGCCTAGGGGTGCTCTACCCTAAGCCTAGGGGTGCCCTAGCCTAAGCCTAGGGGAGCCCTAGCCTAAGCCTAGGGGTGCCTTATCCTAAGCCTAGGATTCCCCTAGCCTTAGCCTAAGCCTAGGGGTGCCCTAGCCTAAGCCTATGGGTGCCTTAGCCTACGCTTAGGGGTGCCCTAGCCTAAGCCTAGGGATGCCCTAGAATAGCCTAGGGGGTGACCTAGCCTAAGCCTACGGGTGCCCTAGCCTGAGGCTAGGGGAGCCCTAGCCTTAGTCTAGCCTAGGATTGCCCATGCCTAAGCCAAGGGTGCCCTAGCCTAAACCTAGGTGTGAAATAGCCTAAGCCTAGGGGTGCCCTAGCCTAAGCTTAGGGGTGCCCTAGCCTGAGCGTAGGGGTGCCCTAGCCTTAGGCTGGGGGAGCCTTAGCCTTAGCCTAAGCCTAGGGGTGCCCTAGCCTTAGTCTAAGCCTAGGGGTGCCCTAGCCTTAGTCTACGCCTACGGGTGCCCTAGCCTAAGCCTAGGGGTGCCCTAGCCTAAGCCTAGGGGTGCCCTAGCCTCAGGCTAGGGGTGCCCTAGCCTTAGCCTAAGCCTAGGGGTGCCCTAGCCTAAGCCTAGGGGTGCCCTAGCCTAAGCCTAGGGGTGCCCTAGCCTTAGGCTAGGGGATCCCTAGCCTTAGTCTAAGCCTAGGGGTGCCCTAGCCTAAGCGTAGGGGTGCCCTTGCCTAAGCCTAGGGGTGCCCCAGCCTTAGGCTAGGGGAGCCCTAGCCTTAGCCTAAGCCTAGGGGTGCCCTATCCTAAGCCTAGGGGTGCCCTAGCCTAAGCTTAGGGGTGCCCTAGCCTAAGCCTAGGGGTGCCCTAACCTTAGGCTAGGGGAGCCCTAGCCATAGCCTAACCCTAGGGGTGCCATAGCCTAAGCCTATGGGTGCCCTAGCCTAAGCCTAGGGGTGCCCTAGCCTAAGCCTAGGGGTGCCCTAGCCTAAGCCTAGGGGTGCCCTATCCTTAGGCTAGGGGAGCCCTAGCCTTAGCCTAAGCCTAGGGGTTCCAGAGCCTAAGCCTAGGGGTGCCCTTGCATAAGCCTAGGGGTGCCCTAGCCTTAGGCTAGGGGAGCCCTAGCCTTAGCCTACATCTAGGGGTGCCCTAGTCTAAGCCTAGGGGTGCCCTAGCCTGAGCCTACAGGTGCCCTAGCCTGAGGCTAGGGGAGCCCTAGCCTTAGTCTAGCCTAGGATTGCCCTAGCCTAGGACTAGAGGTGCCATAGCCTGAGTCTAGGGGTGCCCTAGCCTGAGGCTAGGGTAGCCGTAGCCTTAGCCTAAGCCTAGGGGTGCCCTAGCCTAAGCCTAGGGGTGCCCTAGCCTTAGGCTACGGGAGCCCTAGCCTTAACCTAAGCCTAGGGGTGCCCTAGCCTTAGGCTACGGGAGCCCTAGCCTTATCCTAAGTCTAGGGGTGCCCTAGCCTAAGCCTAGGTGTGCCCTAGCCTGAGCCTAGGGGTGCCCTAGCCTGAGCCTATGGGTGCCCTAGCCTGAGCCTAGGGTTGCCCTAGCCTGAGCCTACGGGTGCCCTAGCCAGAGTCTAGGGGAGCCCTAGCCTTAGTCTAGCCTAGGATTGCCCCAGCCTAAGCCTAGGGGTGCCATAGCCTGAGTTTAGGGGTGCCCTAGCCTGAGGCTAGTGGAGCCGTAGCCTTAGCCTAAGCCTAGGGGTTCCCAAGCCTAAGCCTAGGGGTGCCGTAGCCTAAGGCTAGAGGTACCCTAGCCTAAACCAAGGGGTGACCTAGCCAAAGCCTAGGGGTTCCCTAGCCTAAGCCTAGGTGTGCCCTAGCTTTAGGCTAGTGGAGCCCTAACCTTATTCTAAATCTAGGGGTGCCCTAGCCTAAGCCTAGGGGTGCCCTAGCCTGAGCCTAGGGGTGCCCTAGCCTGAGGCATGAGGACCCCTAGCGTTAGTCTAGCCTAGGAATGCCCTAGCCTAAGCCTAGGCGTGCCATAGCCTGAGTCAAGGGGTGCCCTAGCCTGAGGCTAGGGGAGCCGTAGCATTAGCCTAAGCCTAGGGGTGCCCTACCCTAAGCATAGGGGTGCCCTAGCCTGAGCCCAGGGGTGCCCTAGCCTTAGGCTAGGGGAGCCCTAGCCTTAGCCTAAGCCTAGGGGTGCCCTAGCCTAAGTCTAGGGGTGCCCTAGCATAAGCCTAGGTGTGCCCTAGCCTAAGCCTAGGGGTGCCTTAGCCTAAGCCTAGGGGTGCCCTAGCCTAAGCCTAGGGTAGCCCTAGCCTTAGCCTAAGCCTAGGGGTGCCCTAGCCTCAGCTTAGGGGTGCCGTAGCCTCAGCCTAGGGGTGCCCTAGCCTAAGCCTAGGGGTGCCCTAGCCTAAGCTTAGTTGTGCCTTAGACTAACCCTAGGGGTAACCTAGCCTTAGCCTAAGCCTAGGGGTGCCTTATCCTAAGCCTAGGAGTCCCCTAGCCTTAGCCTAAGCCTAGGGGTGCCCTAGCCTAAGCCTATGGGTGCCTTAGCCTACGCTTAGGGGTGCCCTAGCCTAAGCCTAGGGATGCCCTAGAATAGCCTGGGGGTGACCTAGCCTAAGCCTACGGGTGCCCTAGCCTGAGGCTAGGGGAGCCCTAGCCTTAGTCTAGCCTAGGATTGCCCCAGCCTAAGCCTAGGGGTGCCATAGCCTGAGTTTAGGGGTATCCTAGCCTGAGGCTAGTGGAGCCGTAGCTTTAGCCTAAGCCTAGGTGTGCCCTAGCCTAAGCCTAGGGGTGCCCTTGCCTAAGGCTAGGGGTACCCTAGCCTAAACCTAGGGGTAACCTAGCCAAAGCCTAGGGGTTCCCTAGCCTAAGCCTAGGGGTGCCCTAGCCTTAGGCTAGGGGAGCCCAATCCTTATCATAAGCCTAGGGGTGCCATAGCCTCAGCCTAGGGGTGCCCTAGCCTAAGCCTAGGGGTGCCGTAGCCTAAGCCTAGGGGTTTCTTAGCCTAAGCCTAGGAGTCCCCTAGCCTTAGCCTAAGCCTAGGAGTCCCCTAGCCTTCGCCTAAGCCTAGGGGTGTCCTAGCCTAAGCCTAGGGGTGCCCTAGCCTGAGCCTAGGGGTACCCTAGCCTAAACCTAGGGGTGACCTAGCCAAAGCCTATGGGTTCCCTAGAGTAAGCCTAGGGGTGCCGAAGCCTTAGGCTAGGGGAGCCCTAGCCTTATCCTAAGTCTAGGGGTGCCCTAGCCTAAGCCTAGGTGTGCCCTAGCCTGAGCCTAGGTGTGCCCAAGCCTGTGCCTATGGGTGCCCTAGCCTGAGGCTAGGGGAGCCCTAGCCTTAGTCTAGCCTAGGATTGCCCTAGCCTAAGCCTAGGGGAGCCCTAGCCTGAGGCTAGGGGAGCCGTACCCTTAGCCTAAGCCTAGGGGTGCCTTAGCCTAAGCCTAGGGGTGCCCTAGCCTGAGCCTAGGGGTGCCCTAGCCTAAGCCTAGGGGTGCCCTAGCCTTAGGTTAGGGGAGCCCTAGCCTTAGCCTAAGCCTAGGGGTGGCCTAACCTTAGCCTAAGCCTAGAGGTGCCCTAGCCTAAGCATAGGGGTGCCCTTGCCTTAGGCTAGGGGAGCCCAATCCTTAGCCTAAGCTTAGGGGTGCCCTAGCCTAAGCCTAGGGGTGCCCTAGCCTTAGGATAGGGGAGCCCTAGCCTTAGCCTAAGTCTAGGGGTGCCCTAGCCTCAGCTTAGGGGTGCCCTAGCCTCATCCTAGGGGTGCCCTAGCCTAAGCCTAGGGGTGCCGTAGCCTAAGCCTAGGGGTTTCTTAGCCTAAGCCTAGGAGTCCCCTAGCCTTAGACTAAGCCTAGGAGTCCCCTACCCTTCGCCTAAGCCTAGGGGTGTCCTAGCCTAAGCCTAGGGGTGCCGTAGCCTGAGCCTACGGGTGCCCTAGCCTGAGGCTAGGGGAGCCCTAGCCTTAGTCTAGCCTAGGATTGCCCCAGTCTAAGCCTTGGGGTGCCATAGCCTGAGTTTAGGGGTGCCCTAGCCTGAGGCTAGTGGAGCCGTAGCCTTACCCTAAGCCTAGGGGTGCCCTAGCCTAAGCCTAAGGGTGCCCTAGCCTAAGCCTAGGGGTACCCTAGCCTAAACCTAGGGGTGACCTAGCCAAAGCCTAGCGGTTCCCTAGCCTAAGCCTAGGGGTGCCCAAGCCTTAGGCTAGGGGAGCCCTAGCCTTATCCTAAGTCTAGGGGTGCCCTAGCCTAAGCCTAGGGGTGCCCTAGCCTGAGCCTAGGGGTGCCCTAGCCTGAGCCTATGGGTGCCCTAGCCTGAGGCTTGAGGACCCCTAGCGTTAGTCTAGCCTAGGATTGCCCTAGCCTAAGCCTAGGCGTGACATAGCCTGAGTCTAGGGGTGCCCTAGCCTGAGGCTAGGGGAGTCGTAGCATTAGCCTAAGCCTAGGGGTGCCCTACCCTAAGCCTAGGGGTGCCCTAGCCTGAGCCTAGGGGTGCCCTAGCCTTAGGCTAGAGGAGCCCTAGCCTTAGCCTAAGCCTAGGGGTGCCCTAGCCTTAGCCTAAGCCTAGGGGTGCCCTAGCCTAAGTCTAGGAGTGCCCTAGCATAAGCCTAGGGGTGCCCTAGCCTAAGCCTAGGGGTGCCCTAGCCTAAGCCTAGGGGTGCCCTAGCCTAAGCCTAGGGGTGCCCTAGCCTAAGCCTAGGGGTGCTCTAGCCTTAGGCTAGGGGTGCCCTAGCCTTAGGCTAGGGTAGCCCTAGCCTTATCCTAAGCCTAGATGTGCCCTAGCCTCAGCTTATGGGTGCCCTATCCTCAGCCTAGGGGTGCCCTAACCTAAGCCTAGGGGTGCCCTAGCCTAAGCCTAGGGGTGCCCTATCCTTAGGCTAGGGGTGCCGTAGCCTAAGCCTAGTGGTGCCCTAGCCTAAGCCTAGGGGTGCCCTAGCCTTAGGCTAGGGGAGCCCTAGCCTTAGCCTAAGCCTAGGGGTGCCCTAGCCTAAGCCTAGGGGTGCCCTAGCCTAAGCCTAGGGGTGCCCTAGCCTTAGGCTAGGGGAGCCCTAGCCTTATCCTAAGCCTAGGTGTGCCCGAGCCTAAGCCTAGGTGTGCCCTAGCCTGAGCCTAGGGGTGCCCTAGCCTGAGCCTATGGGTGCCCTAGCCTGAGGCTAGGGGAGCCCCAGCCTTAGTCTAGCCTAGGATTGCCCTAGCCTAAGCCTAAGGGAGCCCTAGCCTGAGGCTAGGGGAGCCGTACCCTTAGCCTAAGCCTATGGGTGCTTTAGCCTAAGCCTAGGGGTGCCTTATCCTAAGCCTAGGAGTCCCCTAGCCTTAGCCTAAGCCTAGGGGTGCCCTAGCCTAAGCCTATGGGTGCCTTAGCCTACGCTTAGGGGTGCCCTAGCCTAAGCCTAGGGATGCCCTAGAATAGCCTGGGGGTGACCTAGCCTAAGCCTACGGGTGCCCTAGCCTGAGGCTAGGGGAGCCCTAGCCTTAGTCTAGCCTAGGATTGCCCCAGCCTAAGCCTAGGGGTGCCATAGCCTGAGTTTAGGGGTGTCCTAGCCTGAGGCTAGTGGAGCCGTAGCCTTAGCCTAAGCCTAGGTGTGCCCTAGCCTAAGCCTAGGGGTGCCCTTGCCTAAGGCTAGGGGTACCCTAGCCTAAACCTAGGGGTAACCTAGCCAAAGCCTAGGGGTCCCTAGCCTAAGCCTAGGGGTGCCCTAGCCTTAGGCTAGGGGAGCCCAATCCTTATCATAAGCCTAGGGGTGCCATAGCCTCAGCCTAGGGGTGCCCTAGCCTAAGCCTAGGGGTGCCGTAGCCTAAGCCTAGGGGTTTCTTAGCCTAAGCCTAGGAGTCCCCTAGCCTTAGCCTAAGCCTAGGAGTCCCCTAGCCTTGGCTAAGCCTAGGGGTGTCCTAGCCTAAGCCTAGGGGTGCCCTAGCCTGAGCCTAGGGGTACCCTAGCCTAAACCTAGGGGTGACCTAGCCAAAGCCTATGGGTTCCCTAGAGTAAGCTTAGGGGTGCCCAAGCCTTAGGCTAGGGGAGCCCTAGCCTTATCCTAAGTCTAGGGGTGCCCTAGCCTAAGCCTAGGTGTGCCCTAGCCTGAGCCTAGGTGTGCCCAAGCCTGTGCCTATGGGTGCCCTAGCCTGAGGCTAGGGGAGCCCTAGCCTTAGTCTAGCCTAGGATTGCCCTAGCCTAAGCCTAGGGGAGCCCTAGCCTGAGGCTAGGGGAGCCGTACCCTTAGCCTAAGCCTAGGGGTGCCTTAGCCTAAGCCTAGGGGTGCCCTAGCCTGAGCCTAGGGGTGCCCTAGCCTAAGCCTAGGGGTGCCCTAGCCTTAGGTTAGGGGAGCCCTAGCCTTAGCCTAAGCCTAGGGGTGGCCTAACCTTAGCCTAAGCCTAGAGGTGCCCTAGCCTAAGCATAGGGGTGCCCTTGCCTTAGGCTAGGGGAGCCCAATCCTTAGCCTAAGCTTAGGGGTGCCCTAGCCTAAGCCTAGGGGTGCCCTAGCCTTAGGATAGGGGAGCCCTAGCCTTAGCCTAAGTCTAGGGGTGCCCTAGCCTCAGCTTAGGGGTGCCCTAGCCTCATCCTAGGGGTGCCCTAGCCTAAGCCTAGGGGTTTCTTAGCCTATGCCTAGGAGTCCCCTAGCCTTAGACTAAGCCTAGGAGTCCCCTACCCTTCGCCTAAGCCTAGGGGTGTCCTAGCCTAAGCCTAGGGGTGCCGTAGCCTGAGCCTACGGGTGCCCTAGCCTGAGGCTAGGGGAGCCCTAGCCTTAGTCTAGCCTAGGATTGCCCCAGTCTAAGCCTTGGGGTGCCATAGCCTGAGTTTAGGGGTGCCCTAGCCTGAGGCTAGTGGAGCCGTAGCCTTAGCCTAAGCCTAGGGGTGCCCTAGCCTAAGCCTAAGGGTGCCCTAGCCTAAGCCTAGGGGTACCCTAGCCTAAACCTAGGGGTGACCTAGCCAAAGCCTAGCGGTTCCCTAGCCTAAGCCTAGGGGTGCCCAAGCCTTAGGCTAGGGGAGCCCTAGCCTTATCCTAAGTCTAGGGGTGCCCTAGCCTAAGCCTAGGGGTGCCCTAGCCTGAGCCTAGGGGTGCCCTAGCCTGAGGCTTGAGGACCCCTAGCGTTAGTCTAGCCTAGGATTGCCCTAGCCTAAGCCTAGGCGTGACATAGCCTGAGTCTAGGGGTGCCCTAGCCTGAGGCTAGGGGAGCCGTAGCATTAGCCTAAGCCTAGGGGTGCCCTACCCTAAGCCTAGGGGTGCCCTAGCCTGAGCCTAGGGGTGCCCTAGCCTTAGGCTAGAGGAGCCCTAGCCTTAGCCTAAGCCTAGGGGTGCCCTAGCCTTAGCCTAAGCCTAGGGGTGCCCTAGCCTAAGTCTAGGAGTGCCCTAGCATAAGCCTAGGGGTGCCCTAGCCTAATCCTAGGGGTGCCCTAGCCTAAGCCTAGGGGTGCCCTAGCCTAAGCCTAGGGGTGCCCTAGCCTAAGCCTAGGGGTGCTCTAGCCTTAGGCTAGGGGTGCCCTAGCCTTAGGCTAGGGTAGCCCTAGCCTTATCCTAAGCCTAGATGTGCCCTAGCCTCAGCTTATGGGTGCCCTCTCCTCAGTCTAGGGGTGCCCTAACCTAAGCCTAGGGGTGCCCTAGCCTAAGCCTAGGGGTGCCCTATCCTTAGGCTAGGGGTGCCGTAGCCTAAGCCTAGTGGTGCCCTAGCCTAAGCCTAGGGGTGCCCTAGCCTTAGGCTAGGGGAGCCCTAGCCTTAGCCTAAGCCTAGGGGTGCCCTAGCCTAAGCCTAGGGGTGCCCTAGCCTAAGCCTAGGGGTGCCCTAGCCTTAGGCTAGGGGAGCCCTAGCCTTATCCTAAGTCTAGGGGTGCCCGAGCCTAAGCCTAGGTGTGCCCTAGCCTGAGCCTAGGGGTGCCCTAGCCTGAGCCTATGGGTGCCCTAGCCTGAGGCTAGGGGAGCCCCAGCCTTAGTCTAGCCTAGGATTGCCCTAGCCTAAGCCTAAGGGAGCCCTAGCCTGAGGCTAGGGGAGCCGTACCCTTAGCCTAAGCCTATGGGTGCCTTAGCCTTAGCCTAGGGGTGCCCTAGCCTGAGCCTAGGGGTGCCCTAGCCTTAGGTTAGGGGAACCCTAGCCTTAGCCTAAGCCTAGGGGTGCCCTAGCCTTAGCCTAAGCCTAGGGGTGCCCTAGCCTTAGCCTAAGCCTAGGGGTGCCCTAGCCTAAGCCTAGGGGAGCCCTAGCCTTAGGCTAGGGGAGCCCTAGCCTTAGCCTAAGCCTAGGGGTGCCCTAGCCTAAGCCTAGCGGTGCCCTAGCCTTAGGCTAGGGGAGCCCAATCCTTAGCCTAAGCTTAGGGGTGCCCTAGCCTAAGCCTAGGGGTGCCCTAGCCTTAGGTTAGGGGAGCCCTAGCCTTAGCCTAAGCCTAGGGATGCCCTAGCCTTAGCCTAAGCCTAGGGGTGCCCTAGCCTAAGCCTATGGGTGCCCTAGCCTAAGCCTAGGGGTGCCCTAGCCTAAGCCTAAGGGTGCCCTACCCTAAGCTTAGGGGTGCCCTAGCCTAAGCCTAGGGGTGCCCTAGCCTTAGGCTAGGGGTGCCCTAACATTAGGCTAGGGTAGCACTAGCCTTATCCTAAGCCTAGTTGTGCATTATCCTAAGCCTAGGGGTGACCTAGCCTTAGCCTAAGTCTAGGGGTGCCCTATCCTTAGGCTAGGGGTGCCCTAGCCTAAGCCTAGGGGTGCCCTAGCCTAAGCCTAGGGGTGCCCTAGCCTGAGCCTAGGGTTGCCCGAGCCTGAGCCTACGGGTGCCCTAGCCTGAGGCTAGGGGAGCCCTAGCCTTAGTCTAGCCTAGGATTGCCCCAGCCTAAGCCTAGGGGTGCCATAGCCTGAGTTTAGGGGTGCCCTAGCCTGAGGCTAGTGGAGCCGTAGCCTTAGCCTAAGCCTAGGGGTTCCCAAGCCTAAGCCTAGGGGTGCCCTAGCCTAAGGCTAGAGGTACCCTAGCCTAAACCAAGGGGTGACCTAGCCAAAGCCTAGGGGTTCCCTAGCCTAAGCCTAGGGGTGCCCTAGCTTTAGGCTAGTGGAGCCCTAACCTTATCCTAAATCTAGGGGTGCCCTAGCCTAAGCCTAGGGGTGCCCTAGCCTGAGCCTAGGGGTGCCCTAGCCTGAGCCTAGGGGTGCCCTAGCCTGAGGCATGAGGACCCCTAGCGTTTGTCTAGCCTAGGATTGCCCTAGCCTAAGCCTAGGCGTGCCATAGCCTGAGTCTAGGGGTGCCCTAGCCTGAGGCTAGGGGAGCCGTAGCATTAGCCTAAGCCTAGGGGTGCCCTACCCTAAGCCTAGGGGTGCCCTAGCCTGAGCCCAGGGGTGCCCTAGCCTTAGGCTAGGGGAGCCCTAGCCTTAGCCTAAGCCTAGGGGTGCCCTAGCCTTAGCCTAAGCCTAGGGGTGCCCTAGCCTAAGCCTAGGGGTGCCCTAGCCTAAACCTAGGGGTGCCCTAGCCTTAGGCTAGGGGAGCCCTAGCCTTAACCTAAGTCTAGGGGTGCCCTAGCCTTAGGCTAGGGGAGCCCTAGCCTTATCCTAAGTTTAGGGGTGCCCTAGCCTAAGCCTAGGTGTGCCCTAGCTTGAGCCTAGGGGTGCCCTAGCCTGAGCCTAGGGGAGCCCTAGCCTTAGTCTAGCCTAGGATTGCCCTAGCCTAAGCCTAGGGGAGCCCTAGCTTGAGGCTAGGGGAGCCGTACCCTTAGCCTAAGCCTAGGGGTGCCTTAGCCTAAGCCTAGGGGTGCCCTAGCCTGAGCCTAGGGGTGCCCTAGCCTAAGCCTAGGGGTGCCCTAGCCTTAGGTTAGGGGAGTCCTAGCTTTAGCCTAAGCCTAGGGGTGCCCTAGCCTTAGCCTAAGCCTAGGGGTGCCCTAGCCTAAGCCTAGGGGTGCCCTAGCCTTAGGCTAGGGTAGCCCTAGCCTGATCCTAAGCCTAGGGGTGCCCTAGCCTCAGCTTAGGGGTGCCCTATCCTCAGCCTAGGGGTGCCCTAACCTAAGCCTAGGGGTGCCCTAGCCTAAGCCTAGGAGTGCCCTAGCCTAAGCCTAGTTGTGCCTTAGCCTAAGCCTAGGGGTGACCTAGCCTTAGCCTAAGTCTAGGGGTGCCCTATCCTTAGGCTAGGGGTGCCCTAGCCTAAGCCTAGGTGTGCCCTAGCCTAAGCCTAGGGGTGCCCTAGCCTTAGGCTAGGGGAGCCCAATCCTTAGCCTAAGCTTAGGGGTGCCCTAGCCTAAGCCTAGGGGTGCCCTAGCCTTAGGTTAGGGGAGCCATAGCCTTAGCCTAAGCCTAGGGGTGCCCTAGCCTTAGCATAAGCCTAGTGGTGCCCTAGCCTAAGCCTATGGGTGCCCTAGCCTAAGCCTAGGGGTGCCCTAGCCTTAGGCTAGGGGAGCCCTAACCTTAGCCTAAGCCTAGGGTTGCCCTAGCCTAAGCCTAGGGGTGCCCTAGCCTAAGCCTAGGGGTTCCCTAGCCTAAGCCTAAGGGTGCCCTAGCCTAAGCCTAGGGGTGCCCTAGCCTAAGCCAAGGGGTGCCCTAGCCTTAGGCTAGGGGTGCCCTAGCCTTAGGCTAGGGTAGCCCTAGCCTTATCCTAAACCTAGGGGTGCCCTAGCCTCAGCTTAGGGGTGCCCTATCCTCAGCCTAGGGGTGCCCTAACCTAAGCCTAGGGGTGCCCTAGCCTAAGCCTAGGGGTGCCTTAGCCTAAGCCTAGTTGTGCCTTAGCCTAAGCCTAGGGGTGACCTAGCCTTAGCCTAAGTCTAGGGGTGCCCTATCCTTAGGCTAGGGGTGCCCTAGCCTAAGCCTAGGGGTGCCCTAACCTAAGCCTAGGGGTGCCCTAGCCTGAGCCTAGGGTTGCCCTAGCCTGAGCCTACGGGTGCCCTAGCCTGAGGCTAGGGGAGCCCTAGCCTTAGTCTAGCCTAGGATTGCCCCAGCCTAAGCCTAGGGGTGCCATAGCCTGAGTTTAGGGGTGTCCTAGCCTGAGGCTAGTGGAGCTTAGCCTTAGCCTAAGCCTAGGTGTGCCCTAGCCTGAGCCTATGGGTGCCCTAACCTGAGGCTTGAGGACCCCTAGCGTTAGTCTAGCCTAGGATTGCCGTAGCCTAAGCCTAGGCGTGCCATAGCCTGAGTCTAGGGGTGCCCTAGCCTGAGGCTAGGGGAGCCGTAGCATTAGCCTAAGCCTAGGGGTGCCCTACCCTAAGCCTAGGGGTGCCCAAGCCTGAGCCTAGGGGTGCCCTAGCCTTAGGCTAGGGGAGCCCTAGCCTTAGCCTAAGCCTAGGCGTGCCCTAGCCTTAGCCTAAGCCTAGGGGTGCCCTAGCCTAAGCCTAGGGGTGCCTTAGCCTAAGCCTAGTTGTGCCTTAGCCTAAGCCTAGGGGTGACCTAGCCTTAGCCTAAGTCTAGGGGTGCCCTATCCTTAGGCTAGGGGTGCCCTAGCCTAAGCCTAGGGGTGCCCTAACCTAAGCCTAGGGGTGCCCTAGCCTGAGCCTAGGGTTGCCCTAGCCTGAGCCTACGGGTGCCCTAGCCTGAGGCTAGGGGAGCCCTAGCCTTAGTCTAGCCTAGGATTGCCCCAGCCTAAGCCTAGGGGTGCCATAGCCTGAGTTTAGGGGTGTCCTAGCCTGAGGCTAGTGGAGCTTAGCCTTAGCCTAAGCCTAGGTGTGCCCTAGCCTGAGCCTATGGGTGCCCTAACCTGAGGCTTGAGGACCCCTAGCGTTAGTCTAGCCTAGGATTGCCGTAGCCTAAGCCTAGGCGTGCCATAGCCTGAGTCTAGGGGTGCCCTAGCCTGAGGCTAGGGGAGCCGTAGCATTAGCCTAAGCCTAGGGGTGCCCTACCCTAAGCCTAGGGGTGCCCAAGCCTGAGCCTAGGGGTGCCCTAGCCTTAGGCTAGGGGAGCCCTAGCCTTAGCCTAAGCCTAGGCGTGCCCTAGCCTTAGCCTAAGCCTAGGGGTGCCCTAGCCTAAGTCTAGGGGTGCCCTAGCATAAGCCTAGGTGTGCCCTAGCCTAAGCCTAGGGGTGCCTTAGCCTAAGCCTAGGGGTGCCCTAGCCTAAGCCTAGGGTAGCCCTAGCCTTAGCCTAAGCCTAGGGGTGCCCTAGCCTCAGCTTAGGGGTGCCCTAGCCTCAGCCTAGGGGTGCCCTAGCCTAAGCCTAGGGGTGCCCTAGCCTAAGCTTAGTTGTGCCTTAGCCTAACCCTAGGGGTAACCTAGCCTTAGCCTAAGCCTAGGGGTGCTCTACCCTAAGCCTAGGGGTGCCCTAGCCTAAGCCTAGGGGAGCCCTAGCCTAAGCCTAGGGGTGCCTTATCCTAAGCCTAGGAGTCCCCTAGCCTTAGCCTAAGCCTAGGGGTGCCCTAGCCTAAGCCTATGGGTGCCTTAGCCTACGCTTAGGGGTGCCCTAGCCTAAGCCTAGGGATGCCCTAGAATAGCCTAGGGGGTGACCTAGCCTAAGCCTACGGGTGCCCTAGCCTGAGGCTAGGGGAGCCCTAGCCTTAGTCTAGCCTAGGATTGCCCATGCCTAAGCCAAGGGTGCCCTAGCCTAAACCTAGGTGTGAAATAGCCTAAGCCTAGGGGTGCCCTAGCCTAAGCTTAGGGGTGCCCTAGCCTGAGCGTAGGGGTGCCCTAGCCTTAGGCTGGGGGAGCCTTAGCCTTAGCCTAAGCCTAGGGGTGCCCTAGCCTTAGTCTAAGCCTAGGGGTGCCCTAGCCTTAGTCTACGCCTACGGGTGCCCTAGCCTAAGCCTAGGGGTGCCCTAGCCTATGCCTAGGGGTGCCCTAGCCTCAGGCTAGGGGTGCCCTAGCCTTAGCCTAAGCCTAGGGGTGCCCTAGCCTAAGCCTAGGGGTGCCCTAGCCTAAGCCTAGGGGTGCCCTAGCCTTAGGCTAGGGGATCCCTAGCCTTAGTCTAAGCCTAGGGGTGCCCTAGCCTAAGCGTAGGGGTGCCCTTGCCTAAGCCTAGGGGTGCCCCAGCCTTAGGCTAGGGGAGCCCTAGCCTTAGCCTAAGCCTAGGGGTGCCCTATCCTAAGCCTAGGGGTGCCCTAGCCTAAGCTTAGGGGTGCCCTAGCCTAAGCCTAGGGGTGCCCTAACCTTAGGCTAGGGGAGCCCTAGCCATAGCCTAACCCTAGGGGTGCCATAGCCTAAGCCTATGGGTGCCCTAGCCTAAGCCTAGGGGTGCCCTAGCCTAAGCCTAGGGGTGCCCTAGCCTAAGCCTAGGGGTGCCCTATCCTTAGGCTAGGGGAGCCCTAGCCTTAGCCTAAGCCTAGGGGTTCCAGAGCCTAAGCCTAGGGGTGCCCTTGCATAAGCCTAGGGGTGCCCTAGCCTTAGGCTAGGGGAGCCCTAGCCTTAGCCTACATCTAGGGGTGCCCTAGTCTAAGCCTAGGGGTGCCCTAGCCTGAGCCTACAGGTGCCCTAGCCTGAGGCTAGGGGAGCCCTAGCCTTAGTCTAGCCTAGGATTGCCCTAGCCTAGGACTAGAGGTGCCATAGCCTGAGTCTAGGGGTGCCCTAGCCTGAGGCTAGGGTAGCCGTAGCCTTAGCCTAAGCCTAGGGGTGCCCTAGCCTAAGCCTAGGGGTGCCCTAGCCTTAGGCTACGGGAGCCCTAGCCTTAACCTAAGCCTAGGGGTGCCCTAGCCTTAGGCTACGGGAGCCCTAGCCTTATCCTAAGTCTAGGGGTGCCCTAGCCTAAGCCTAGGTGTGCCCTAGCCTGAGCCTAGGGGTGCCCTAGCCTGAGCCTATGGGTGCCCTAGCCTGAGCCTAGGGTTGCCCTAGCCTGAGCCTACGGGTGCCCTAGCCAGAGTCTAGGGGAGCCCTAGCCTTAGTCTAGCCTAGGATTGCCCCAGCCTAAGCCTAGGGGTGCCATAGCCTGAGTTTAGGGGTGCCCTAGCCTGAGGCTAGTGGAGCCGTAGCCTTAGCCTAAGCCTAGGGGTTCCCAAGCCTAAGCCTAGGGGTGCCGTAGCCTAAGGCTAGAGGTACCCTAGCCTAAACCAAGGGGTGACCTAGCCAAAGCCTAGGGGTTCCCTAGCCTAAGCCTAGGTGTGCCCTAGCTTTAGGCTAGTGGAGCCCTAACCTTATTCTAAATCTAGGGGTGCCCTAGCCTAAGCCTAGGGGTGCCCTAGCCTGAGCCTAGGGGTGCCCTAGCCTGAGGCATGAGGACCCCTAGCGTTAGTCTAGCCTAGGAATGCCCTAGCCTAAGCCTAGGCGTGCCATAGCCTGAGTCAAGGGGTGCCCTAGCCTGAGGCTAGGGGAGCCGTAGCATTAGCCTAAGCCTAGGGGTGCCCTACCCTAAGCATAGGGGTGCCCTAGCCTGAGCCCAGGGGTGCCCTAGCCTTAGGCTAGGGGAGCCCTAGCCTTAGCCTAAGCCTAGGGGTGCCCTAGCCTAAGTCTAGGGGTGCCCTAGCATAAGCCTAGGTGTGCCCTAGCCTAAGCCTAGGGGTGCCTTAGCCTAAGCCTAGGGGTGCCCTAGCCTAAGCCTAGGGTAGCCCTAGCCTTAGCCTAAGCCTAGGGGTGCCCTAGCCTCAGCTTAGGGGTGCCGTAGCCTCAGCCTAGGGGTGCCCTAGCCTAAGCCTAGGGGTGCCCTAGCCTAAGCTTAGTTGTGCCTTAGACTAACCCTAGGGGTAACCTAGCCTTAGCCTAAGCCTAGGGGTGCCTTATCCTAAGCCTAGGAGTCCCCTAGCCTTAGCCTAAGCCTAGGGGTGCCCTAGCCTAAGCCTATGGGTGCCTTAGCCTACGCTTAGGGGTGCCCTAGCCTAAGCCTAGGGATGCCCTAGAATAGCCTGGGGGTGACCTAGCCTAAGCCTACGGGTGCCCTAGCCTGAGGCTAGGGGAGCCCTAGCCTTAGTCTAGCCTAGGATTGCCCCAGCCTAAGCCTAGGGGTGCCATAGCCTGAGTTTAGGGGTATCCTAGCCTGAGGCTAGTGGAGCCGTAGCTTTAGCCTAAGCCTAGGTGTGCCCTAGCCTAAGCCTAGGGGTGCCCTTGCCTAAGGCTAGGGGTACCCTAGCCTAAACCTAGGGGTAACCTAGCCAAAGCCTAGGGGTTCCCTAGCCTAAGCCTAGGGGTGCCCTAGCCTTAGGCTAGGGGAGCCCAATCCTTATCATAAGCCTAGGGGTGCCATAGCCTCAGCCTAGGGGTGCCCTAGCCTAAGCCTAGGGGTGCCGTAGCCTAAGCCTAGGGGTTTCTTAGCCTAAGCCTAGGAGTCCCCTAGCCTTAGCCTAAGCCTAGGAGTCCCCTAGCCTTCGCCTAAGCCTAGGGGTGTCCTAGCCTAAGCCTAGGGGTGCCCTAGCCTGAGCCTAGGGGTACCCTAGCCTAAACCTAGGGGTGACCTAGCCAAAGCCTATGGGTTCCCTAGAGTAAGCCTAGGGGTGCCCAAGCCTTAGGCTAGGGGAGCCCTAGCCTTATCCTAAGTCTAGGGGTGCCCTAGCCTAAGCCTAGGTGTGCCCTAGCCTGAGCCTAGGTGTGCCCAAGCCTGTGCCTATGGGTGCCCTAGCCTGAGGCTAGGGGAGCCCTAGCCTTAGTCTAGCCTAGGATTGCCCTAGCCTAAGCCTAGGGGAGCCCTAGCCTGAGGCTAGGGGAGCCGTACCCTTAGCCTAAGCCTAGGGGTGCCTTAGCCTAAGCCTAGGGGTGCCCTAGCCTGAGCCTAGGGGTGCCCTAGCCTAAGCCTAGGGGTGCCCTAGCCTTAGGTTAGGGGAGCCCTAGCCTTAGCCTAAGCCTAGGGGTGGCCTAACCTTAGCCTAAGCCTAGAGGTGCCCTAGCCTAAGCATAGGGGTGCCCTTGCCTTAGGCTAGGGGAGCCCAATCCTTAGCCTAAGCTTAGGGGTGCCCTAGCCTAAGCCTAGGGGTGCCCTAGCCTTAGGATAGGGGAGCCCTAGCCTTAGCCTAAGTCTAGGGGTGCCCTAGCCTCAGCTTAGGGGTGCCCTAGCCTCATCCTAGGGGTGCCCTAGCCTAAGCCTAGGGGTGCCGTAGCCTAAGCCTAGGGGTTTCTTAGCCTAAGCCTAGGAGTCCCCTAGCCTTAGACTAAGCCTAGGAGTCCCCTACCCTTCGCCTAAGCCTAGGGGTGTCCTAGCCTAAGCCTAGGGGTGCCGTAGCCTGAGCCTACGGGTGCCCTAGCCTGAGGCTAGGGGAGCCCTAGCCTTAGTCTAGCCTAGGATTGCCCCAGTCTAAGCCTTGGGGTGCCATAGCCTGAGTTTAGGGGTGCCCTAGCCTGAGGCTAGTGGAGCCGTAGCCTTACCCTAAGCCTAGGGGTGCCCTAGCCTAAGCCTAAGGGTGCCCTAGCCTAAGCCTAGGGGTACCCTAGCCTAAACCTAGGGGTGACCTAGCCAAAGCCTAGCGGTTCCCTAGCCTAAGCCTAGGGGTGCCCAAGCCTTAGGCTAGGGGAGCCCTAGCCTTATCCTAAGTCTAGGGGTGCCCTAGCCTAAGCCTAGGGGTGCCCTAGCCTGAGCCTAGGGGTGCCCTAGCCTGAGCCTATGGGTGCCCTAGCCTGAGGCTTGAGGACCCCTAGCGTTAGTCTAGCCTAGGATTGCCCTAGCCTAAGCCTAGGCGTGACATAGCCTGAGTCTAGGGGTGCCCTAGCCTGAGGCTAGGGGAGTCGTAGCATTAGCCTAAGCCTAGGGGTGCCCTACCCTAAGCCTAGGGGTGCCCTAGCCTGAGCCTAGGGGTGCCCTAGCCTTAGGCTAGAGGAGCCCTAGCCTTAGCCTAAGCCTAGGGGTGCCCTAGCCTTAGCCTAAGCCTAGGGGTGCCCTAGCCTAAGTCTAGGAGTGCCCTAGCATAAGCCTAGGGGTGCCCTAGCCTAAGCCTAGGGGTGCCCTAGCCTAAGCCTAGGGGTGCCCTAGCCTAAGCCTAGGGGTGCCCTAGCCTAAGCCTAGGGGTGCTCTAGCCTTAGGCTAGGGGTGCCCTAGCCTTAGGCTAGGGTAGCCCTAGCCTTATCCTAAGCCTAGATGTGCCCTAGCCTCAGCTTATGGGTGCCCTATCCTCAGCCTAGGGGTGCCCTAACCTAAGCCTAGGGGTGCCCTAGCCTAAGCCTAGGGGTGCCCTATCCTTAGGCTAGGGGTGCCGTAGCCTAAGCCTAGTGGTGCCCTAGCCTAAGCCTAGGGGTGCCCTAGCCTTAGGCTAGGGGAGCCCTAGCCTTAGCCTAAGCCTAGGGGTGCCCTAGCCTAAGCCTAGGGGTGCCCTAGCCTAAGCCTAGGGGTGCCCTAGCCTTAGGCTAGGGGAGCCCTAGCCTTATCCTAAGCCTAGGTGTGCCCGAGCCTAAGCCTAGGTGTGCCCTAGCCTGAGCCTAGGGGTGCCCTAGCCTGAGCCTATGGGTGCCCTAGCCTGAGGCTAGGGGAGCCCCAGCCTTAGTCTAGCCTAGGATTGCCCTAGCCTAAGCCTAAGGGAGCCCTAGCCTGAGGCTAGGGGAGCCGTACCCTTAGCCTAAGCCTATGGGTGCTTTAGCCTAAGCCTAGGGGTGCCTTATCCTAAGCCTAGGAGTCCCCTAGCCTTAGCCTAAGCCTAGGGGTGCCCTAGCCTAAGCCTATGGGTGCCTTAGCCTACGCTTAGGGGTGCCCTAGCCTAAGCCTAGGGATGCCCTAGAATAGCCTGGGGGTGACCTAGCCTAAGCCTACGGGTGCCCTAGCCTGAGGCTAGGGGAGCCCTAGCCTTAGTCTAGCCTAGGATTGCCCCAGCCTAAGCCTAGGGGTGCCATAGCCTGAGTTTAGGGGTGTCCTAGCCTGAGGCTAGTGGAGCCGTAGCCTTAGCCTAAGCCTAGGTGTGCCCTAGCCTAAGCCTAGGGGTGCCCTTGCCTAAGGCTAGGGGTACCCTAGCCTAAACCTAGGGGTAACCTAGCCAAAGCCTAGGGGTCCCTAGCCTAAGCCTAGGGGTGCCCTAGCCTTAGGCTAGGGGAGCCCAATCCTTATCATAAGCCTAGGGGTGCCATAGCCTCAGCCTAGGGGTGCCCTAGCCTAAGCCTAGGGGTGCCGTAGCCTAAGCCTAGGGGTTTCTTAGCCTAAGCCTAGGAGTCCCCTAGCCTTAGCCTAAGCCTAGGAGTCCCCTAGCCTTGGCTAAGCCTAGGGGTGTCCTAGCCTAAGCCTAGGGGTGCCCTAGCCTGAGCCTAGGGGTACCCTAGCCTAAACCTAGGGGTGACCTAGCCAAAGCCTATGGGTTCCCTAGAGTAAGCTTAGGGGTGCCCAAGCCTTAGGCTAGGGGAGCCCTAGCCTTATCCTAAGTCTAGGGGTGCCCTAGCCTAAGCCTAGGTGTGCCCTAGCCTGAGCCTAGGTGTGCCCAAGCCTGTGCCTATGGGTGCCCTAGCCTGAGGCTAGGGGAGCCCTAGCCTTAGTCTAGCCTAGGATTGCCCTAGCCTAAGCCTAGGGGAGCCCTAGCCTGAGGCTAGGGGAGCCGTACCCTTAGCCTAAGCCTAGGGGTGCCTTAGCCTAAGCCTAGGGGTGCCCTAGCCTGAGCCTAGGGGTGCCCTAGCCTAAGCCTAGGGGTGCCCTAGCCTTAGGTTAGGGGAGCCCTAGCCTTAGCCTAAGCCTAGGGGTGGCCTAACCTTAGCCTAAGCCTAGAGGTGCCCTAGCCTAAGCATAGGGGTGCCCTTGCCTTAGGCTAGGGGAGCCCAATCCTTAGCCTAAGCTTAGGGGTGCCCTAGCCTAAGCCTAGGGGTGCCCTAGCCTTAGGATAGGGGAGCCCTAGCCTTAGCCTAAGTCTAGGGGTGCCCTAGCCTCAGCTTAGGGGTGCCCTAGCCTCATCCTAGGGGTGCCCTAGCCTAAGCCTAGGGGTGCCGTAGCCTAAGCCTAGGGGTTTCTTAGCCTATGCCTAGGAGTCCCCTAGCCTTAGACTAAGCCTAGGAGTCCCCTACCCTTCGCCTAAGCCTAGGGGTGTCCTAGCCTAAGCCTAGGGGTGCCGTAGCCTGAGCCTACGGGTGCCCTAGCCTGAGGCTAGGGGAGCCCTAGCCTTAGTCTAGCCTAGGATTGCCCCAGTCTAAGCCTTGGGGTGCCATAGCCTGAGTTTAGGGGTGCCCTAGCCTGAGGCTAGTGGAGCCGTAGCCTTAGCCTAAGCCTAGGGGTGCCCTAGCCTAAGCCTAAGGGTGCCCTAGCCTAAGCCTAGGGGTACCCTAGCCTAAACCTAGGGGTGACCTAGCCAAAGCCTAGCGGTTCCCTAGCCTAAGCCTAGGGGTGCCCAAGCCTTAGGCTAGGGGAGCCCTAGCCTTATCCTAAGTCTAGGGGTGCCCTAGCCTAAGCTTAGGGGTGCCCTAGCCTGAGCCTAGGGGTGCCCTAGCCTGAGGCTTGAGGACCCCTAGCGTTAGTCTAGCCTAGGATTGCCCTAGCCTAAGCCTAGGCGTGACATAGCCTGAGTCTAGGGGTGCCCTAGCCTGAGGCTAGGGGAGCCGTAGCATTAGCCTAAGCCTAGGGGTGCCCTACCCTAAGCCTAGGGGTGCCCTAGCCTGAGCCTAGGGGTGCCCTAGCCTTAGGCTAGAGGAGCCCTAGCCTTAGCCTAAGCCTAGGGGTGCCCTAGCCTTAGCCTAAGCCTAGGGGTGCCCTAGCCTAAGTCTAGGAGTGCCCTAGCATAAGCCTAGGGGTGCCCTAGCCTAATCCTAGGGGTGCCCTAGCCTAAGCCTAGGGGTGCCCTAGCCTAAGCCTAGGGGTGCCCTAGCCTAAGCCTAGGGGTGCTCTAGCCTTAGGCTAGGGGTGCCCTAGCCTTAGGCTAGGGTAGCCCTAGCCTTATCCTAAGCCTAGATGTGCCCTAGCCTCAGCTTATGGGTGCCCTCTCCTCAGTCTAGGGGTGCCCTAACCTAAGCCTAGGGGTGCCCTAGCCTAAGCCTAGGGGTGCCCTATCCTTAGGCTAGGGGTGCCGTAGCCTAAGCCTAGTGGTGCCCTAGCCTAAGCCTAGGGGTGCCCTAGCCTTAGGCTAGGGGAGCCCTAGCCTTAGCCTAAGCCTAGGGGTGCCCTAGCCTAAGCCTAGGGGTGCCCTAGCCTAAGCCTAGGGGTGCCCTAGCCTTAGGCTAGGGGAGCCCTAGCCTTATCCTAAGTCTAGGGGTGCCCGAGCCTAAGCCTAGGTGTGCCCTAGCCTGAGCCTAGGGGTGCCCTAGCCTGAGCCTATGGGTGCCCTAGCCTGAGGCTAGGGGAGCCCCAGCCTTAGTCTAGCCTAGGATTGCCCTAGCCTAAGCCTAAGGGAGCCCTAGCCTGAGGCTAGGGGAGCCGTACCCTTAGCCTAAGCCTATGGGTGCCTTAGCCTTAGCCTAGGGGTGCCCTAGCCTGAGCCTAGGGGTGCCCTAGCCTTAGGTTAGGGGAACCCTAGCCTTAGCCTAAGCCTAGGGGTGCCCTAGCCTTAGCCTAAGCCTAGGGGTGCCCTAGCCTTAGCCTAAGCCTAGGGGTGCCCTAGCCTAAGCCTAGGGGAGCCCTAGCCTTAGGCTAGGGGAGCCCTAGCCTTAGCCTAAGCCTAGGGGTGCCCTAGCCTAAGCCTAGCGGTGCCCTAGCCTTAGGCTAGGGGAGCCCAATCCTTAGCCTAAGCTTAGGGGTGCCCTAGCCTAAGCCTAGGGGTGCCCTAGCCTTAGGTTAGGGGAGCCCTAGCCTTAGCCTAAGCCTAGGGATGCCCTAGCCTTAGCCTAAGCCTAGGGGTGCCCTAGCCTAAGCCTATGGGTGCCCTAGCCTAAGCCTAGGGGTGCCCTAGCCTAAGCCTAAGGGTGCCCTACCCTAAGCTTAGGGGTGCCCTAGCCTAAGCCTAGGGGTGCCCTAGCCTTAGGCTAGGGGTGCCCTAACATTAGGCTAGGGTAGCACTAGCCTTATCCTAAGCCTAGTTGTGCATTATCCTAAGCCTAGGGGTGACCTAGCCTTAGCCTAAGTCTAGGGGTGCCCTATCCTTAGGCTAGGGGTGCCCTAGCCTAAGCCTAGGGGTGCCCTAGCCTAAGCCTAGGGGTGCCCTAGCCTGAGCCTAGGGTTGCCCGAGCCTGAGCCTACGGGTGCCCTAGCCTGAGGCTAGGGGAGCCCTAGCCTTAGTCTAGCCTAGGATTGCCCCAGCCTAAGCCTAGGGGTGCCATAGCCTGAGTTTAGGGGTGCCCTAGCCTGAGGCTAGTGGAGCCGTAGCCTTAGCCTAAGCCTAGGGGTTCCCAAGCCTAAGCCTAGGGGTGCCCTAGCCTAAGGCTAGAGGTACCCTAGCCTAAACCAAGGGGTGACCTAGCCAAAGCCTAGGGGTTCCCTAGCCTAAGCCTAGGGGTGCCCTAGCTTTAGGCTAGTGGAGCCCTAACCTTATCCTAAATCTAGGGGTGCCCTAGCCTAAGCCTAGGGGTGCCCTAGCCTGAGCCTAGGGGTGCCCTAGCCTGAGCCTAGGGGTGCCCTAGCCTGAGGCATGAGGACCCCTAGCGTTTGTCTAGCCTAGGATTGCCCTAGCCTAAGCCTAGGCGTGCCATAGCCTGAGTCTAGGGGTGCCCTAGCCTGAGGCTAGGGGAGCCGTAGCATTAGCCTAAGCCTAGGGGTGCCCTACCCTAAGCCTAGGGGTGCCCTAGCCTGAGCCCAGGGGTGCCCTAGCCTTAGGCTAGGGGAGCCCTAGCCTTAGCCTAAGCCTAGGGGTGCCCTAGCCTTAGCCTAAGCCTAGGGGTGCCCTAGCCTAAGCCTAGGGGTGCCCTAGCCTAAACCTAGGGGTGCCCTAGCCTTAGGCTAGGGGAGCCCTAGCCTTAACCTAAGTCTAGGGGTGCCCTAGCCTTAGGCTAGGGGAGCCCTAGCCTTATCCTAAGTTTAGGGGTGCCCTAGCCTAAGCCTAGGTGTGCCCTAGCTTGAGCCTAGGGGTGCCCTAGCCTGAGCCTAGGGGAGCCCTAGCCTTAGTCTAGCCTAGGATTGCCCTAGCCTAAGCCTAGGGGAGCCCTAGCTTGAGGCTAGGGGAGCCGTACCCTTAGCCTAAGCCTAGGGGTGCCTTAGCCTAAGCCTAGGGGTGCCCTAGCCTGAGCCTAGGGGTGCCCTAGCCTAAGCCTAGGGGTGCCCTAGCCTTAGGTTAGGGGAGTCCTAGCTTTAGCCTAAGCCTAGGGGTGCCCTAGCCTTAGCCTAAGCCTAGGGGTGCCCTAGCCTTAGGCTAGGGGAGCCCAATCCTTAGCCTAAGCTTAGGGGTGCCCTAGCCTATGCCTAGGGGTGCCCTAGCCTTAAGTTAGGGGATCCCTAGCCTTAGCCTAAGCCTAGGGGTGCCCTAGCCTTAGCCTAAGCCTAGGGGTGCCCTAGCCTAAGCCTATGGGTGCCCTAGACTAAGCCTAGGTGTGCCCTAGCCTTAGGCTAGGGGAGCCCTAGCCTTAGCCTAAGCCTAGGGGTGCCCTATCCTAAGCCTAGGGGTGCCCTAGCCTAAGCCTATGGGTGCCCTAGCCTTAGGCTAGGGGAGCACAATCCTTAGCATAAGCCTATGGGTGCCCTAGCCTAAGCCTAGGGGTGCCATAGCCTTAGGCTAGGGTAGCCCTAGCCTTAGCCTAAGTCTAGGGGTGCCCTAGCCTCAGATTAGGGGTGCCCTAGCCTCAGCCTAGGGGTGCCCTAGCCTAAGCCTAGGGGTGCTGTAGCCTAAGCCTAGGGGTTTCTTAGCCTAAGCCTAGGAGTCCCCTAGCCTTAGCCTAAGCCTAGGAGTCCCCTAGCCTTCGCCTAAGCCTAGGGGTGTCCTAGCCTAAGCCTAGGGGTGCCCTAGCCTGAGCCTACGGGTGCCCTAGCCTGAGAGTAGGGGAGCCCTAGCCTTAGTCTAGCCTAGGATTGCCCCAGCCTAAGCCTAGCGGTGCCATAGCCTGAGTTTAGGGGTGCCCTAGCCTGAGGCTAGTGGAGCCGTAGCCTTAGCCTAAGCCTAGGGGTGCCCTGGCCTAAGCCTAAGTGTGCCCTAGCCTAAGCCTAGGGGTACCCTAGCCTAAACCTAGGGGTGACCTAGCCAAAGCCTAGGGGTTCCCTAGCCTAAGCCTAGGGATGCCCAAGCCTTAGGCTAGGGGAGCCCTAGCCTTATCCTATGTCTAGGGGTGCCCTAGCCTAAGCCTAGGGTTGCCATATCCTGAGCCTAGGGGTGCCCTAGCCTGAGCCTATGGGTGCCCTAGCCTTAGGCTAGGGTAGCCCTAGCCTTATCCTAAGCCTAGGGGTGCCCTAGCCTCAGCTTAGGGGTGCCCTATCCTCAGCCTAGGGGTGCCCTAACCTAAGCCTAGGGGTACCCTAGCCTAAGCCTAGGGGTGCCCTAGCCTAAGCCTAGGGGTGCCCTAGCCTTAGGGTAGGGGTGCCCTAGCCTTAGGCTAGGGTAGCCCTAGCCTTATACTAAGCCTAGGGGTGCCCTAGCCTCAGCTTAGGGGTGCCCTATCCTCAGCCTAGGGGTGCCCTAACCTAAGCCTAGGGGTGCCCTAGCCTAAGCCTAGGGGTGCCCTAGCCTAAGCCTAGTTGTGCCTTAGCCTAAGCCTAGGGGTGACCTAGCCTTAGCCTAAGCCTAGGGGTGCCCTATCCTTAGGCTAGGGGTGCCCTAGCCTAAGCCTAGGGGTGCCCTATCCTAAGCCTAGGGGTGCCCTAGCCTTAGGCTAGGGGAGCCCTAGCCTTAGCCTAAGCCTAGGGGTGCCCTAGCCTAAGCCTAGGGGTGCCCTAGCCTAAGCCTAGGGGTGCCCTAGCCTAAGCCTAGGTGTGCCCTAGCCTGAGCCTAGGGGTGCCCTAGCCTGAGCCTATGGGTGCCCTAGCCTGAGGCTAGGGGAGCGCTAGCCTTAGTCTAGCCTAGGATTGCCCTAGCCTAAGCCTAGGGGAGCCCTAGCCTGAGGCTAGGGGAGCCGTACCCTTAGCCTAAGCCTAGGGGTGCCTTAGCCTAAGCCTAGGGGTGCCTGAGCCTGAGCCTAGGGGTGCCCTAGCCTAAGGTTAGGGGAGCCCTAGCCTAAGCCTAAGCCTAGGGGTGCCCTAGCCTTAGCCTAAGCCTAGGGGTGCCCTAACCTTAGCCTAAGCCTAGGGGTGCCCTAGCCTAAGCCTAGGGGTGTCCTATCCTAAGCCTAGGGGTGCCCTAGCCTTAGGCTAGGGGAGCCCTAGCCTTAGCCTAAGCCTAGGGGTGCCCTAGCCTAAGCCTAGGGGTGCCCTAGCCTTAGGCTAGGGGAGCCCAATCTTTAGCCTAAGCTTAGGGGTGCCCTAGCCTAAGTCTAGGGGTGCCCTAGCCCAAGCCTAGGGGTGCCCTACCCTAAGCCTAGGGGTGCCCTAGCCTCAGCTTAGGGGTCCCCTATCCTCAGCCTAGGGGTGCCCTAACCTAAGCCTAGGGGTGCCCTAGCCTAAGCCTAGGGGTGCCCTAGCCTAAGCCTAGTTGTGCCTTAGCCTAAGCCTAGGGGTGACCTAGCCTTAGCCTAAGTCTAGGGGTGCCCTATCCTTAGGCTAGGGGTGCCCTAGCCTAAGCCTAGGTGTGCCCTAGCCTAAGCCTATGGGTGCCCTAGCCTTAGGCTAGGGGAGCCCAATCCTTAGCCTAAGCTCAGGGGTGCCCTAGCCTAAGCCTAGGGGTGCCCTAGCCATAGGTTAGGGGAGCCCTAGCCTTAGCCTAAGCCTAGGGTTGCCCTAGCCTTAGCATAAGCCTAGGGGTGCCCTAGCCTAAGCCTATGGGTGCCCTAGCCTAAGCCTAGGGGTGCCCTAGCCTTAGGCTAGGGGAGCCCTAACCTTAGCCTAAGCCTAGGGATGCCCTAGCCTAATCCTAGGGGTGCCCTAGCCTAAGCCTAGGGGTGCCCTAGCCTAAGCCTAAGGGTGCCCTAGCCTAAGCCTAGGGGTGCCCTAGCCTAAGCCTAGGGGTGCCCTTGCCTAAGGCTAGGGGTACCCTAGCCTAAACCTAGGGGTAACCTAGCCAAAGCCTAGGGTTTCCCTAGCCTAAGCCTAGGGGTGCCCTAGCCTTAGGCTAGGGGAGCCCAATCCTTATCATAAGCCTAGGGGTGCCAAGCCTCAGCCTAGGGGTGCCCTAGCCTAAGCCTAGGGGTGCCGTAGCCTAAGCCTAGGGGTTTCTTAGCCTAAGCCTAGGAGTCCCCTAGCCTTAGCCTAAGCCTAGGAGTCCCCTAGCCTTCGCCTAAGCCTAGGGGTGTCCTAGCCTAAGCCTAGGGGTGCCCTAGCCTGAGCCTAGGGGTACCCTAGCCTAAACCTAGGGGTGACCTAGCCAAAGCCTATGGGTTCCCTAGAGTAAGCCTAGGGGTGCCCAAGCCTTAGGCTAGGGGAGCCCTAGCCTTATCCTAAGTCTAGGGGTGCCCTAGCTTAAGCCTAGGTGTGCCCTAGCCTGAGCCTAGGTGTGCCCAAGCCTGTGCCTATGGGTGCCCTAGCCTGAGGCTAGGGGAGCCCTAGCCTTAGTCTAGCCTAGGATTGCCCTAGCCTAAGCCTAGGGGAGCCCTAGCCTGAGGCTAGGGGAGCCGTACCCTTAGCCTAAGCCTAGGGGTGCCTTAGCCTAAGCCTAGGGGGGCCCTAGCCTGAGCCTAGGGGTGCCCTAGCCTAAGCCTAGGGGTGCCCTAGCCTTAGCTTAGGGGAGCCCTAGCCTTAGCCTAAGCCTAGGGTGGCCTAACCTTAGCCTAAGCCTAGAGGTGCCCTAGCCTAAGCATAGGGGTGCCCTTGCCTTAGGCTAGGGGAGCCCAATCCTTAGCCTAAGCTTAGGGGTGCCCTAGCCTAAGCCTAGGGGTGCCCTAGCCTTAGGATAGGGGAGCCCTAGCCTTAGCCTAAGTCTAGGGGTGCCCTAGCCTCAGCTTAGGGGTGCCCTAGCCTCATCCTAGGGGTGCCCTAGCCTAAGCCTAGGGGTGCCGTAGCCTAAGCCTAGGGGTTTCTTAGCCTAAGCCTAGGAGTCCCCTAGCCTTAGACTAAGCCTAGGAGTCCCCTACCCTTCGCCTAAGCCTAGGGGTGTCCTAGCCTAAGCCTAGGGGTGCCGTAGCCTGAGCCTACGGGTGCCCTAGCCTGAGGCTAGGGGAGCCCTAGCCTTAGTCTAGCCTAGGATTGCCCCAGTCTAAGCCTTGGGGTGCCATAGCCTGAGTTTAGGGTGCCCTAGCCTGAGGCTAGTGGAGCCGTAGCCTTAGCCTAAGCCTAGGGGTGCCCTAGCCTAAGCCTAAGGGTGCCCTAGCCTAAGCCTAGGGGTACCCTAGCCTAAACCTAGGGGTGACCTAGCCAAAGCCTAGCGGTTCCCTAGCCTAAGCCTAGGGGTGCCCAAGCCTTAGGCTAGGGGAGCCCTAGCCTTATCCTAAGTCTAGGGGTGCCCTAGCCTAAGCCTAGGGGTGCCCTAGCCTGAGCCTAGGGGTGCCCTAGGCTGAGCCTATGGGTGCCCTAGCCTGAGGCTTGAGGACCCCTAGCGTTAGTCTAGCCTAGGATTGCCCTAGCCTAAGCCTAGGCGTGACATAGCCTGAGTCTAGGGGTGCCCTAGCCTGAGGCTAGGGGAGCCCTAGCCTTAGTCTAGCCTAGGATTGCCCCAGTCTAAGCCTTGGGGTGCCATAGCCTGAGTTTAGGGGTGCCCTAGCCTGAGGCTAGTGGAGCCGTAGCCTTAGCCTAAGCCTAGGGGTGCCCTAGCCTAAGCCTAAGGGTGCCCTAGCCTAAGCCTAGGGGTACCCTAGCCTAAACCTAGGGGTGACCTAGCCCAAGCCTAGCGGTTCCCTAGCCTAAGCCTAGGGGTGCCCAAGCTTTAGGCTAGGGGAGCCCTAGCCTTATCCTAAGTCTAGGGGTGCCCTAGCCTAAGCCTAGGGGTGCCCTAGCCTGAGCCTAGGGGTGCCCTAGCCTGAGCCTGTGGGTGCCCTAGCCTGAGGCTTGAGGACCCCTAGCGTTAGTCTAGCCTAGGATTGCCCTAGCCTAAGCCTAGGCGTGACATAGCCTGAGTCTTGGGGTGCCCTAGCCTGAGGCTAGGGGAGCCGTAGCATTAGCCTAAGCCTAGGGGTGCCCTACCCTAAGCCTAGGGGTGCCCTAGCCTGAGCCTAGGGGTGCCCTAGCCTTAGGCTAGAGGAGCCCTAGCCTTAGCCTAAGCCTAGGGGTGCCCTAGCCTTAGCCTAAGCCTAGGGGTGCCCTAGCCTAAGTCTAGGAGTGCCCTAGCATAAGCCTAGGGGTGCCCTAGCCTAAGCCTAGGTGTGCCCTAGCCTAAGCCTAGGGGTGCCCTAGCCTAAGCCTAGGGGTGCCCTAGCCTAAGCCTAGGGGTGCTCTAGCCTTAGGCTAGGGGTGCCCTAGCCTTAGGCTAGGGTAGCCCTAGCCTTATCCTAAGCCTAGATGTGCCCTAGCCTCAGCTTATGGGTGCCCTATCCTCAGCCTAGGGGTGCCCTAACCTAAGCCTAGGGGTGCCCTAGCCTAAGCCTAGGGGTGCCCTATCCTTAGGCTAGGGGTGCCGTAGCCTAAGCCTAGTGGTGCCCTAGCCTAAGCCTAGGGGTGCCCAAGCCTTAGGCTAGGGGAGCCCTAGCCTTAGCCTAAGCCTAGGGGTGCCCTAGCCTAAGCCTAGGGGTGCCCTAGCCTAAGCCTAGGGGTGCCCTAGCCTTAGGCTAGGGGAGCCCTAGCCTTATCCTAAGTCTAGGGGTGCCCGAGCCTAAGCCTAGGTGTGCCCTAGCCTGAGCCTAGGGGTGCCCTAGCCTGAGCCTATGGGTGCCCTAGCCTGAGGCTAGGGGAGCCCCAGCCTTAGTCTAGCCTAGGATTGCCCTAGCCTAAGCCTAAGGGAGCCCTAGCCTGAGGCTAGGGGAGCCGTACCCTTAGCCTAAGCCTATGGGTGCTTTAACCTAAGCCTAGGGGTGCCTTATCCTAAGCCTAGGAGTCCCCTAGCCTTAGCCTAAGCCTAGGGGTGCCCTAGCCTAAGCCTATGGGTGCCTTAGCCTACGCTTAGGGGTGCCCTAGCCTAAGCCTAGGGATGCCCTAGAATAGCCTGGGGGTGACCTAGCCTAAGCCTACGGGTGCCCTAGCCTGAGGCTAGGGGAGCCCTAGCCTTAGTCTAGCCTAGGATTGCCCCAGCCTAAGCCTAGGGGTGCCATAGCCTGAGTTTAGGGATGTCCTAGCCTGAGGCTAGTGGAGCCGTAGCCTTAGCCTAAGCCTAGGTGTGCCCTAGCCTAAGCCTAGGGGTGCCCTTGCCTAAGGCTAGGGGTACCAATAGCCTAAACCTAGGGGTAACCTAGCCAAAGCCTAGGGGTTCCCTAGCCTAAGCCTAGGGGTGCCCTAGCCTTAGGCTAGGGGAGCCCAATCCTTATCATAAGCCTAGGGGTGCCATAGCCTCAGCCTAGGGGTGCCCTAGCCTAAGCCTAGGGGTGCCGTAGCCTAAGCCTAGGGGTTTCTTAGCCTAAGCCTAGGAGTCCCCTAGCCTTAGCCTAAGCCTAGGAGTCCCCTAGCCTTCGCCTAAGCCTAGGGGTGTCCTAGCCTAAGCCTAGGGGTGCCCTAGCCTGAGCCTAGGGGTACCCTAGCCTAAACCTAGGGGTGACCTAGCCAAAGCCTATGGGTTCCCTAGAGTAAGCCTAGGGGTGCCCAAGCCTTAGGCTAGGGGAGCCCTAGCCTTATCCTAAGTCTAGGGGTGCCCTAGCCTAAGCCTAGGTGTGCCCTAGCCTGAGCCTAGGTGTGCCCAAGCCTGTGCCTATGGGTGCCCTAGCCTGAGGCTAGGGGAGCCCTAGCCTTAGTCTAGCCTAGGATTGCCCTAGCCTAAGCCTAGGGGAGCCCTAGCCTGAGGCTAGGGGAGCCGTACCCTTAGCCTAAGCCTAGGGGTGCCTTAGCCTAAGCCTAGGGGTGCCCTAGCCTGAGCCTAGGGGTGCCCTAGCCTAAGCCTAGGGGTGCCCTAGCCTTAGGTTAGGGGAGCCCTAGCCTTAGCCTAAGCCTAGGGGTGGCCTAACCTTAGCCTAAGCCTAGAGGTGCCCTAGCCTAAGCATAGGGGTGCCCTTGCCTTAGGCTAGGGGAGCCCAATCCTTAGCCTAAGCTTAGGGGTGCCCTAGCCTAAGCCTAGGGGTGCCCTAGCCTTAGGATAGGGGAGCCCTAGCCTTAGCCTAAGTCTAGGGGTGCCCTAGCCTCAGCTTAGGGGTGCCCTAGCCTCATCCTAGGGGTGCCCTAGCCTAAGCCTAGGGGTGCCGTAGCCTAAGCCTAGGGGTTTCTTAGCCTAAGCCTAGGAGTCCCCTAGCCTTAGACTAAGCCTAGGAGTCCCCTACCCTTCGCCTAAGCCTAGGGGTGTCCTAGCCTAAGCCTAGGGGTGCCGTAGCCTGAGCCTACGGGTGCCCTAGCCTGAGGCTAGGGGAGCCCTAGCCTTAGTCTAGCATAGGATTGCCCCAGTCTAAGCCTTGGGGTGCCATAGCCTGAGTTTAGGGGTGCCCTAGCCTGAGGCTAGTGGAGCCGTAGCCTTAGCCTAAGCCTAGGGGTGCCCTAGCCTAAGCCTAAGGGTGCCCTAGCCTAAGCCTAGGGGTACCCTAGCCTAAACCTAGGGGTGACCTAGCCAAAGCCTAGCGGTTCCCTAGCCTAAGCCTAGGGGTGCCCAAGCCTTAGGCTAGGGGAGCCCTAGCCTTATCCTAAGTCTAGGGGTGCCCTAGCCTAAGCCTAGGGGTGCCCTAGCCTGAGCCTAGGGGTGCCCTAGCCTGAGGCTTGAGGACCCCTAGCGTTAGTCTAGCCTAGGATTGCCCTAGCCTAAGCCTAGGCGTGACATAGCCTGAGTCTAGGGGTGCCCTAGCCTGAGGCTAGGGGAGCCGTAGCATTAGCCTAAGCCTAGGGGTGCCCTACCCTAAGCCTAGGGGTGCCCTAGCCTGAGCCTAGGGGTGCCCTAGCCTTAGGCTAGAGGAGCCCTAGCCTTAGCCTAAGCCTAGGGGTGCCCTAGCCTTAGCCTAAGCCTAGGGGTGCCCTAGCCTAAGTCTAGGAGTGCCCTAGCATAAGCCTAGGGGTGCCCTAGCCTAAGCCTAGGGGTGCACTAGCCTAAGCCTAGGGGTGCCCTAGCCTAAGCCTAGGGGTGCCCTAGCCTAAGCCTAGGGGTGCTATAGCCTTAGGCTAGGGGTGCCCTAGCCTTAGGCTAGGGTAGCCCTAGCCTTATCCTAAGCCTAGATGTGCCCTAGCCTCAGCTTATGGGTGCCCTATCCTCAGCCTAGGGGTGCCCTAACCTAAGCCTAGGGGTGCCCTAGCCTAAGCCTAGGGGTGCCCTATCCTTAGGCTAGGGGTGCCGTAGCCTAAGCCTAGTGGTGCCCTAGCCTAAGCCTAGGGGTGCCCTAGCCTTAGGCTAGGGGAGCCCTAGCCTTAGCCTAAGCCTAGGGGTGCCCTAGCCTAAGCCTAGGGGTGCCCTAGCCTAAGCCTAGGGGTGCCCTAGCCTTAGGCTAGGGGATCCCTAGCCTTATCCTAAGTCTAGGGGTGCCCGAGCCTAAGCCTAGGTGTGCCCTAGCCTGAGCCTAGGGGTGCCCTAGCCTGAGCCTATGGGTGCCCTAGCCTGAGGCTAGGGGAGCCCCAGCCTTAGTCTAGCCTAGGATTGCCCTAGCCTAAGCCTAAGGGAGCCCTAGCCTGAGGCTAGGGGAGCCGTACCCTTAGCCTAAGCCTATGGGTGCCTTAGCCTTAGCCTAGGGGTGCCCTAGCCTGAGCCTAGGGGTGCCCTAGCCTTAGGTTAGGGGAACCCTAGCCTTAGCCTAAGCCTAGGGGTGCCCTAGCCTTAGCCTAAGCCTAGGGGTGCCCTAGCCTTAGCCTAAGCCTAGGGGTGCCCTAGCCTAAGCCTAGGGGAGCCCTAGCCTTAGGCTAGGGGAGCCCTAGCCTTAGCCTAAGCCTAGGGGTGCCCTAGCCTAAGCCTAGCGGTGCCCTAGCCTTAGGCTAGGGGAGCCCAATCCTTAGCCTAAGCCTAGGGATGCCCTAGCCTTAGCCTAAGCCTAGGGGTGCCCTAGCCTAAGCCTACGGGTGCCCTAGCCTAAGCCTAGGGGTGCCCTAGCCTAAGCCTAAGGGTGCCCTAGCCTAAGCTTAGGGGTGCCCTAGCCTAAGCCTAGGGGTGCCCTAGCCTTAGGCTAGGGGTGCCCTAACATTAGGCTAGGGTAGCACTAGCCTTATCCTAAGCCTAGTTGTGCATTATCCTAAGCCTAGGGGTGACCTAGCCTTAGCCTAAGTCTAGGGGTGCCCTATCCTTAGGCTAGGGGTGCCCTAGCCTAAGCCTAGGGGTGCCCTAGCCTAAGCCTAGGGGTGCCCTAGCCTGAGCCTAGGGTTGCCCGAGCCTGAGCCTACGGGTGCCCTAGCCTGAGGCTAGGGGAGCCCTAGCCTTAGTCTAGCCTAGGATTGCCCCAGCCTAAGCCTAGGGGTGCCATAGCCTGAGTTTAGGGGTGCCCTAGCCTGAGGCTAGTGGAGCCGTAGCCTTAGCCTAAGCCTAGGGGTTCCCAAGCCTAAGCCTAGGGGTGCCCTAGCCTAAGGCTAGAGGTACCCTAGCCTAAACCAAGGGGTGACCTAGCCAAAGCCTAGGGGTTCCCTAGCCTAAGCCTAGGGGTGCCCTAGCTTTAGGCTAGTGGAGCCCTAACCTTATCCTAAATCTAGGGGTGCCCTAGCCTAAGCCTAGGGGTGCCATAGCCTGAGCCTAGGGGTGCCCTAGCCTGAGCCTAGGGGTGCCCTAGCCTGAGGCATGAGGACCCCTAGCGTTTGTCTAGCCTAGGATTGCCCTAGCCTAAGCCTAGGCGTGCCATAGCCTGAGTCTAGGGGTGCCCTAGCCTGAGGCTAGGGGAGCCGTAGCATTAGCCTAAGCCTAGGGGTGCCCTACCCTAAGCCTAGGGGTGCCCTAGCCTGAGCCCAGGGGTGCCCTAGCCTTAGGCTAGGGGAGCCCTAGCCTTAGCCTAAGCCTAGGGGTGCCCTAGCCTTAGCCTAAGCCTAGGGGTGCCCTAGCCTAAGCCTAGGGGTGCCCTAGCCTAAACCTAGGGGTGCCCTAGCCTTAGGCTAGGGGAGCCCTAGCCTTAACCTAAGTCTAGGGGTGCCCTAGCCTTAGGCTAGGGGAGCCCTAGCCTTATCCTAAGTTTAGGGGTGCCCTAGCCTAAGCCTAGGTGTGCCCTAGCTTGAGCCTAGGGGTGCCCTAGCCTGAGCCTAGGGGAGCCCTAGCCTTAGTCTAGCCTAGGATTGCCCTAGCCTAAGCCTAGGGGAGCCCTAGCCTGAGGCTAGGGGAGCCGTACCCTTAGCCTAAGCCTAGGGGTGCCTTAGCCTAAGCCTAGGGGTGCCCTAGCCTGAGCCTTGGGGTGCCCTAGCCTAAGCCTAGGGGTGCCCTAGCCTTAGGTTAGGGGAGTCCTAGCTTTAGCCTAAGCCTAGGGGTGCCCTAGCCTTAGCCTAAGCCTAGGGGTGCCCTAGCCTAAGCCTAGGGGTGCCCTAGCCTTAGGCTAGGGGAGCCCAATCCTTAGCCTAAGCTTAGGGGTGCCCTAGCCTTTGCCTAGGGGTGCCCTAGCCTTAAGTTAGGGGATCCCTAGCCTTAGCCTAAGCCTAGGGGTGCCCTAGCCTTAGCCTAAGCCTAGGGGTGCCCTAGCCTAAGCCTATGGGTGCCCTAGACTAAGCCTAGGTGTGCCCTAGCCTTAGGCTAGGGGAGCACTAGCCTTAGCCTAAGCCTAGGGGTGCCCTATCCTAAGCCTAGGGGTGCCCTAGCCTAAGCCTATGGGTGCCCTAGCCTTAGGCTAGGGGAGCCCAATCCTTAGCATAAGCCTATGGGTGCCCTAGCCTAAGCCTAGGGGTGCCATAGCCTTAGGCTAGGGTAGCCCTAGCCTTAGCCTAAGTCTAGGGGTGCCCTAGCCTCAGATTAGGGGTGCCCTAGCCTCAGCCTAGGGGTGCCCTAGCCTAAGCCTAGGGGTGCTGTAGCCTAAGCCTAGGGGTTTCTTAGCCTAAGCCTAGGAGTCCCCTAGCCTTAGCCTAAGCCTAGGAGTCCCCTAGCCTTCGCCTAAGCCTAGGGGTGTCCTAGCCTAAGCCTAGGGGTGCCCTAGCCTGAGCCTACGGGTGCCCTAGCCTGAGAGTAGGGGAGCCCTAGCCTTAGTCTAGCCTAGGATTGCCCCAGCCTAAGCCTAGCGGTGCCATAGCCTGAGTTTAGGGGTGCCCTAGCCTGAGGCTAGTGGAGCCGTAGCCTTAGCCTAAGCCTAGGGGTGCCCTGGCCTAAGCCTAAGTGTGCCCTAGCCTAAGCCTAGGGGTACCCTAGCCTAAACCTAGGGGTGACCTAGCCAAAGCCTAGGGGTTCCCTAGCCTAAGCCTAGGGATGCCCAAGCCTTAGGCTAGGGGAGCCCTAGCCTTATCCTATGTCTAGGGGTGCCCTAGCCTAAGCCTAGGGTTGCCATATCCTGAGCCTAGGGGTGCCCTAGCCTGAGCCTATGGGTGCCCTAGCCTTAGGCTAGGGTAGCCCTAGCCTTATCCTAAGCCTAGGGGTGCCCTAGCCTCAGCTTAGGGGTGCCCTATCCTCAGCCTAGGGGTGCCCTAACCTAAGCCTAGGGGTACCCTAGCCTAAGCCTAGGGGTGCCCTAGCCTAAGCCTAGGGGTGCCCTAGCCTTAGGCTAGGGGTGCCCTAGCCTTAGGCTAGGGTAGCCCTAGCCTTATACTAAGCCTAGGGGTGCCCTAGCCTCAGCTTAGGGGTGCCCTATCCTCAGCCTAGGGGTGCCCTAACCTAAGCCTAGGGGTGCCCTAGCCTAAGCCTAGGGGTGCCCTAGCCTAAGCCTAGTTGTGCCTTAGCCTAAGCCTAGGGGTGACCTAGCCTTAGCCTAAGCCTAGGGGTGCCCTATCCTTAGGCTAGGGGTGCCCTAGCCTAAGCCTAGGGGTGCCCTATCCTAAGCCTAGGGGTGCCCTAGCCTTAGGCTAGGGGAGCCCTAGCCTTAGCCTAAGCCTAGGGGTGCCCTAGCCTAAGCCTAGGGGTGCCCTAGCCTAAGCTAGGGGTGCCCTAGCCTAAGCCTAGGGGTGCCCTAGCCTAAGCCTAGGTGTGCCCTAGCCTGAGCCTAGGGGTGCCCTAGCCTGAGCCTATGGGTGCCCTAGCCTGAGGCTAGGGGAGCGCTAGCCTTAGTCTAGCCTAGGATTGCCCTAGCCTAAGCCTAGGGGAGCCCTAGCCTGAGGCTAGGGGAGCCGTACCCTTAGCCTAAGCCTAGGGGTGCCTTAGCCTAAGCCTAGGGGTGCCTGAGCCTGAGCCTAGGGGTGCCCTAGCCTAAGGTTAGGGGAGCCCTAGCCTAAGCCTAAGCCTAGGGGTGCCCTAGCCTTAGCCTAAGCCTAGGGGTGCCCTAGCCTTAGCCTAAGCCTAGGGGTGCCCTAGCCTAAGCCTAGGGGTGTCCTATCCTAAGCCTAGGGGTGCCCTAGCCTTAGGCTAGGGGAGCCCTAGCCTTAGCCTAAGCCTAGGGGTGCCCTAGCCTAAGCCTAGGGGTGCCCTAGCCTTAGGCTAGGGGAGCCCAATCTTTAGCCTAAGCTTAGGGGTGCCCTAGCCTAAGTCTAGGGATGCCCTAGCCCAAGCCTAGGGGTGCCCTACCCTAAGCCTAGGGGTGCCCTAGCCTTAGGCTAGGGGTGCCCAAGCCTTAGGCTAGGGTAGCCCTAGCCTTATCCTAAGCCTAGGGGTGCCCTAGCCTCAGCTTAGGGGTCCCCTATCCTCAGCCTAGGGGTGCCCTAACCTAAGCCTAGGGGTGCCCTAGCCTAAGCCTAGGGGTGCCCTAGCCTAAGCCTAGTTGTGCCTTAGCCTAAGCCTAGGGGTGACCTAGCCTTAGCCTAAGTCTAGGGGTGCCCTATCCTTAGGCTAGGGGTGCCCTAGCCTAAGCCTAGGTGTGCCCTAGCCTAAGCCTAGGGGTGCCCTAGCCTTAGGCTAGGGGAGCCCAATCCTTAGCCTAAGCTCAGGGGTGCCCTAGCCTAAGCCTAGGGGTGCCCTAGCCTTAGCATAAGCCTAGGGGTGCCCTAGCCTAAGCCTATGGGTGCCCTAGCCTAAGCCTAGGGGTGCCCTAGCCTTAGGCTAGGGGAGCCCTAACCTTAGCCTAAGCCTAGGGATGCCCTAGCCTAAGCCTAGGGGTGCCCTAGCCTAAGCCTAGGGGTGCCCTAGCCTAAGCCTAAGGGTGCCCTAGCCTAAGCCTAGGGGTGCCCTAGCCTAAGCCTAGGGGTGCCCTAGCCTTAGGCTAGGGGTGCCCTAGCCTTAGGCTAGGGTAGCCCTAGCCTTATCCTAAGCCTAGGGGTGCCCTAGCCTCAGCTTAGGGGTGCCCTATCCTCAGCCTAGGGGTGCCCTAACCTAAGCCTAGGTGTGCCCTAGCCTAAGCCTAGGGGTGTCCTTGCCTAAGGCTAGGGGTACCCTAGCCTAAACCTAGGGGTGACCTAGCCAAAGCCTAGGGATTCCCTAGCCTAAGCCTAGGGGTGCCCTAGCCTAAGCCTAGGGGTACCCTAGCCTGAGCCTAGGGGTGCCCTAGCCTGAGAGTAGGGGAGCCCTAGCCTTAGTCTAGCCTAGGATTGCCCCAGCCTAAGCCTAGCGGTGCCATAGCCTGAGTTTAGGGGTGCCCTAGCCTGAGGCTAGTGGAGCCGTAGCCTTAGCCTAAGCCTAGGGGTGCCCTGGCCTAAGCCTAAGTGTGCCCTAGCCTAAGCCTAGGGGTACCCTAGCCTAAACCTAGGGGTGACCTAGCCAAAGCCTAGGGGTTCCCTAGCCTAAGCCTAGGGATGCCCAAGCCTTAGGCTAGGGGAGCCCTAGCCTTATCCTATGTCTAGGGGTGCCCTAGCCTAAGCCTAGGGTTGCCATATCCTGAGCCTAGGGGTGCCCTAGCCTGAGCCTATGGGTGCCCTAGCCTTAGGCTAGGGTAGCCCTAGCCTTATCCTAAGCCTAGGGGTGCCCTAGCCTCAGCTTAGGGGTGCCCTATCCTCAGCCTAGGGGTGCCCTAACCTAAGCCTAGGGGTACCCTAGCCTAAGCCTAGGGGTGCCCTAGCCTAAGCCTAGGGGTGCCCTAGCCTTAGGCTAGGGGTGCCCTAGCCTTAGGCTAGGGTAGCCCTAGCCTTATACTAAGCCTAGGGGTGCCCTAGCCTCAGCTTAGGGGTGCCCTATCCTCAGCCTAGGGGTGCCCTAACCTAAGCCTAGGGGTGCCCTAGCCTAAGCCTAGGGGTGCCCTAGCCTAAGCCTAGTTGTGCCTTAGCCTAAGCCTAGGGGTGACCTAGCCTTAGCCTAAGCCTAGGGGTGCCCTATCCTTAGGCTAGGGGTGCCCTAGCCTAAGCCTAGGGGTGCCCTATCCTAAGCCTAGGGGTGCCCTAGCCTTAGGCTAGGGGAGCCCTAGCCTTAGCCTAAGCCTAGGGGTGCCCTAGCCTAAGCCTAGGGGTGCCCTAGCCTAAGCTAGGGGTGCCCTAGCCTAAGCCTAGGGGTGCCCTAGCCTAAGCCTAGGTGTGCCCTAGCCTGAGCCTAGGGGTGCCCTAGCCTGAGCCTATGGGTGCCCTAGCCTGAGGCTAGGGGAGCGCTAGCCTTAGTCTAGCCTAGGATTGCCCTAGCCTAAGCCTAGGGGAGCCCTAGCCTGAGGCTAGGGGAGCCGTACCCTTAGCCTAAGCCTAGGGGTGCCTTAGCCTAAGCCTAGGGGTGCCTGAGCCTGAGCCTAGGGGTGCCCTAGCCTAAGGTTAGGGGAGCCCTAGCCTAAGCCTAAGCCTAGGGGTGCCCTAGCCTTAGCCTAAGCCTAGGGGTGCCCTAGCCTTAGCCTAAGCCTAGGGGTGCCCTAGCCTAAGCCTAGGGGTGTCCTATCCTAAGCCTAGGGGTGCCCTAGCCTTAGGCTAGGGGAGCCCTAGCCTTAGCCTAAGCCTAGGGGTGCCCTAGCCTAAGCCTAGGGGTGCCCTAGCCTTAGGCTAGGGGAGCCCAATCTTTAGCCTAAGCTTAGGGGTGCCCTAGCCTAAGTCTAGGGATGCCCTAGCCCAAGCCTAGGGGTGCCCTACCCTAAGCCTAGGGGTGCCCTAGCCTTAGGCTAGGGGTGCCCAAGCCTTAGGCTAGGGTAGCCCTAGCCTTATCCTAAGCCTAGGGGTGCCCTAGCCTCAGCTTAGGGGTCCCCTATCCTCAGCCTAGGGGTGCCCTAACCTAAGCCTAGGGGTGCCCTAGCCTAAGCCTAGGGGTGCCCTAGCCTAAGCCTAGTTGTGCCTTAGCCTAAGCCTAGGGGTGACCTAGCCTTAGCCTAAGTCTAGGGGTGCCCTATCCTTAGGCTAGGGGTGCCCTAGCCTAAGCCTAGGTGTGCCCTAGCCTAAGCCTAGGGGTGCCCTAGCCTTAGGCTAGGGGAGCCCAATCCTTAGCCTAAGCTCAGGGGTGCCCTAGCCTAAGCCTAGGGGTGCCCTAGCCTTAGCATAAGCCTAGGGGTGCCCTAGCCTAAGCCTATGGGTGCCCTAGCCTAAGCCTAGGGGTGCCCTAGCCTTAGGCTAGGGGAGCCCTAACCTTAGCCTAAGCCTAGGGATGCCCTAGCCTAAGCCTAGGGGTGCCCTAGCCTAAGCCTAGGGGTGCCCTAGCCTAAGCCTAAGGGTGCCCTAGCCTAAGCCTAGGGGTGCCCTAGCCTAAGCCTAGGGGTGCCCTAGCCTTAGGCTAGGGGTGCCCTAGCCTTAGGCTAGGGTAGCCCTAGCCTTATCCTAAGCCTAGGGGTGCCCTAGCCTCAGCTTAGGGGTGCCCTATCCTCAGCCTAGGGGTGCCCTAACCTAAGCCTAGGTGTGCCCTAGCCTAAGCCTAGGGGTGTCCTTGCCTAAGGCTAGGGGTACCCTAGCCTAAACCTAGGGGTGACCTAGCCAAAGCCTAGGGATTCCCTAGCCTAAGCCTAGGGGTGCCCTAGCCTAAGCCTAGGGGTACCCTAGCCTGAGCCTAGGGGTGCCCTAGCCTGAGCCTATGGGTGCACTAACCTGAGGCTTGAGGACCCCTAGCGTTAGTCTAGCCTAGGATTGCCGTAGCCTAAGCCTAGGCGTGCCATAGCCTGAGTCTAGGGGTGCCCTAGCCTGAGGCTAGGGGAGCCGTAGCATTAGCCTAAGCCTAGGGGTGCCCTACCCTAAGCCTAGGGGTGCCCTAGCCTGAGCCTAGGGGTGCCCTAGCCTTAGGCTAGGGGAGCCCTAGCCTTAGCCTAAGCCTAGGGGTGCCCTAGCCTTAGCCTAAGCCTAGGGGTGCCCTAGCCTAAGTCTAGGGGTGCCCTAGCATAAGCCTAGGTGTGCCCTAGCCTAAGCCTAGGGGTGCCCTAGCCTAAGCCTAGGGTAGCCCTAGCCTTAGCCTAAGCCTAGGGGTGCCCTAGCCTCAGCTTAGGGGTGCCCTAGCCTCAGCCTAGGGGTGCCCTAGCCTAAGCCTAGGGGTGCCCTAGCCTAAGCTTAGTTGTGCCTTAGCCTAACCCTAGGGGTAACCTAGCCTTAGCCTAAGCCTAGGGGTGCTCTACCCTAAGCCTAGGGGTGCCCTAGCCTAAGCCTATGGGAGCCCTAGCCTAAGCCTAGGGGTGCCTTATCCTAAGCCCAGGAGTCCCCTAGCCTTAGCCTAAGCCTAGGGGTGCCCTAGCCTAAGCCTATGGGTGCCTTAGCCTACGCTTAGGGGTGCCCTAGCCTAAGCCTAGGGATGCCTTAGAATAGCCTGGGGGTGACCTATCCTAAGCCTACGGGTGCCCTAGCCTGAGGCTAGGGGAGCCCTAGCCTTAGACTAGCCTAGGATTGCCCATGCCTAAGCCTAGGGGTGCCCTAGCCTAAACCTAGGTGTGCAATAGCCTAAGCCTAGGGGTGCCCTATCCTAAGCCTAGGGGTGACCTAGCCTAAGCCTAGGGGTGCCCTAGCCTGAGCGTAGGGGTGCCCTAGCCTTAGGCTAGGGGAACCCTAGCCTTAGCCTAAGCCTAGGGGTGCCCTAGCCTTAGTCTAAGCCTAGGGGTGCCCTAGCCTTAGTCTACGCCTAGGGGTGCCCTAGCCTAAGCCTAGGGGTGCCCTAGCCTAAGCCTAGGGGTGTCCTAGACTTAGGCTAGGGGTGCCCTAGCCTTAGCCTAAGCCTAGGGGTGCCCTAGCCTAAGCCTAGGGGTGCCCTAGCCTAAGCCTAGGGGTGCCTTCGCCTTAGGCTAGGGGATCCCTAGCCATAGCCTAAGCCTAGGGGTGCCCTAGCCTAAGCCTAGGGGTGCCCTAGCTGAGCCTAGGGGTGCCCTAGCCTTAGGCTAGGGGAGCCCTAGCCTTAGCCTAAGCCTAGGGGAGCCCTAGCCTTAGCCTAAGCCTAGGGGTGCCCTAGCCTAAGCCTAGGGGTGCCCTAGCCTAAGCTTAGGGGTGCCCTAGCCTAAGCCTAGGGGTGCCCTAGCCTTAGGCTAGGGGAGCCCTAGCCATAGCCTAAGCCTAGGGGTGCCATAGCCTAAGCCTATGGGTGCCCTAGCCTAAGCTTAGGGGTGCCCTAGCCTTAGGCTAGGGTTGCCCTAGCCTTAGGCTAGGGTAGCCCTAGCCTTATCCGAAGCCTAGGGGTGCCCTAGCCTCAGCATAAGGGTGCCCTATCCTCAGCCTAGGGGTGCCCTAGCCTAAGCCTAGGGGTGCCCTAGCCTAAGCCTAGGGGTGCCCTAGCCTAAGCCTAGGGGTGCCCTATCCTTAGGCTAGGGGAGCCCTAGCCTTAGCCTAAGCCTAGGGGTTCCAGAGCCTAAGCCTAGGGGTGCCCTTGCATAAGCCTAGGGGTGCCCTAGCCTTAGGCTAGGGGAGCCCTAGCCTTAGCCTACGTCTAGGGGTGCCCTAGTCTAAGCCTAGGGGTGCCCTAGCCTGAGCCTACGGGTGCCCTAGCCTGAGGCTAGGGGAGCCCTAGCCTTAGTCTAGCCTAGGATTGCCGTAGCCTAAGACTAGTGGTGCCATAGCCTGAGTCTACGGGGGCCCTAGCCTGAGGCTAGTGTAGCCGTAGCCTTAGCCTAAGCCTAGGGGTGCCCTAGCCTAAGCCTAGGGGTGCCCTAGCCTAAGCCTAGGGGTGCCCTAGCCTTAGGGTAGGGGAGCCCTAACCTTAACCTAAGCCTAGGGGTGCCATAGCCTTAGGCTACGGGAGCCCTAGCCTTATCCTAAGTCTAGGGGTGCCCTAGCCTAAGCCTAGGTGTGCCCTAGCCTGAGCCTAGGGGTGCCCTAGCCTGAGCCTATGGGTGCCCTAGCCTGAGGCTAGGGGAGCCCTAGCCTTAGTCTAGCCTAGGATTGCCCTAGCCTAAGACTAGTGGTGCCATAGCCTGAGTCTAGGGGTGCCCTAGCCTTAGTCTAAGCCTAGGGGTGCCCTAGCCTTAGTCTACGCCTAGGGGTGCCCTAGCCTAAGCCTAGGGGAGCCCTAGCCTGAGGCTAGGGGAGCCGTACCCTTAGCCTAAGCCTAGGGGTGCCTTAGCCTAAGCCTAGGGGTGCCCCATCCTGAGCCTAGGGGTGCCCTAGCCTTAGGTTAGGGGAGCCCTAGCCTTAGCCTAAGCCTAGGGGTGCCCTAGCCTTAGCCTAAGCCTAGGGGTGCCCTAGCCTAAGCCTAGAGGTGCCCTAGCCTAAGCCTAGGGGTGCCCTAGCCTTAGGCTAGGGGAGCCCTAGCCTTAGCCTAAGCCTAGGGGTGCCCTAGCCTAAGCCTAGGGGTGCCCTAGCCTTAGGCTAGGGGAGCCCAATCCTTAGCCTAAGTTTAGGGGTGCCCTAGCCTAAGCCTAGGGGTGCCCTAGCCTCAGCTTAGAGGTGCCCTAGCCTCAGCCTAGGGGTGCCCTAGCCTAAGCCTAGGGGTGCCGTAGCCCACGCCTAGGGGTGCCCTAGCCTAAGCCTAGTTGTGCCTTAGGCTAAGCCTAGGGGTGACCTAGCCTTAGCCTAAGGCTAGGGGTGCCCTAGCCTAAGGCTAGAGGTGCCCTAGCCTTAGGCTAGGGAAGCCCTAGCCTTAGCCTAAGACTAGGGGTGCCCTAGCCTAAGACTAGGGGTGCCCTAGCCTCAGCGTAGGGGTGCCCTAGCCTCAGCCTAGGGGTGCCCTAGCCTAAGCCTAGGGGTGCCCTAGCCTAAGCCTAGGGGTGCCCTAGCCTAAGCCTAGTTGTGCCTTAGCCTAAGCCTAGGGGTGACCTAGCCTTAGCCTATGCCTAGGGGTGCCCTAGCCTAAGCCTATGGGTGCCCTAGCCTAAGCCTAGGGGTGCCCTATCCTTAGGCTAGGGGAGCCCTAGCCTTAGCCTAAGCCTAGGGGTTCCTGAGCCTAAGCCTAGGGGTGCCCTTGCATAAGCCTAGGTGTGCCCTAGCCTTAGGCTAGGGGAGCCCTAGCCTTAGCCTACGTCTAGGGGTGCCCTAGCCTAAGCCTAGGGGTACCCTAGCCTGAGCCTACGGGTGCCCTAGCATGAGGCTAGGGGAGCCCTAGCCTTAGTCTAGCCTAGGATTGCGCTAGCCTAAGACTAGGGGTGCCATAGCCTGAGTCTAGGGGTGCCCTAGCCTAAGCCTAGGGGTGCCCTAGCCTTAGCCTAAGCCTAGGGGTGCCCTAGCCTAAGCCTAGGGGTGCCCTAGCCTTAGTCTAAGCCTAGGGGTGCCCTAGCCTAAGCCTAGGGGTGCCCTAGCCTAAGCCTAGGGGTGCCCTAGCCTTAGGCTAGGGGAGCCCTAGCCTTAGCCTAAGCCTAGGGGTGCCCTAGCCTAAGCCTAGGGGTGCCCTAGCCTTAGGCTAGGGGAGCCCAATCCTTAGCCTAAGTTTAGGGGTGCCCTAGCCTAAGCCTAGGGGTGCCCTAGCCTTAGGCTAGGGAAGCCCTAGCCTTAGCCTAAGCCTAGGGGTGCCCTAGCCTCAGCTTAGGGGTGCCCTAGCCTCAGCCTAGGGGTGCCCTAGCCTAAGACTAGGGGTGCCGTATCCTAAGCCTAGGGGTGCCCTAGCCTAAGCTTAGTTGTGCCTTAGGCTAAGCCTAGGGGTGACCTAGCCTTAGCCTAAGCCTAGGGGTGCCCTAGCCTAACCCTAGGAGTGCCTTAGCCTAAGCCTAGGAGTCCCCTAGCCTTAGCCTAAACCTAGGGGTGCCCTAGCCTGAGCCTACGTGTGCCCTAGCCTGAGGCTAGGGGAGCCCTAGCCTTAGTCTAGCCTAGGATTAGCCCAGCCTAAGCCTAGGGGTGCCATTGCCTGAGTCTAGGGGTGCCCTAGCCTGAGGCTAGGGGAGCCGTAGCCTTAGCCTAAGCCTAGGGGCGCCCTAGCCTAAGCCTAGGGGTGCCCTAGCCTAAGCCTAGGGGTGACCTAGCCAAAGCTTAGGAGTGCCCTAGCCTAACCCTTGTGGTGCCCTAGCCTTAGGTTAGGGAAGCCCTAGCATTAGCCTAAGCCTAGCGGTGCCCTAGCGTTAGTCTAAGCCTAGGGGTGCCCTAGCCTTAGTCTAAGCCTAGGGGTGCCCTAGCCTAAGCCTAGGGGTGCCCTAGCCTAAGCCTAGGGGTGCCCTAGCCTTAGGCTAGGGGAGCCCTAGCCTTAGCCTAAGACTAGGGGTGCCCTAGCCTAAGCCTAGGGGTGCCCTAGCCAGCGTAGGGGTGCCCTAGACTCAGACTAGGGGTGCCCTAGCCTCAGCCTAGGGGTACCCTAGCCTAAGCCTAGGGGTGCCCTAGCCTAAGCCTAGGGGTGCCCTAGCCTAAGCCTAGTTGTGCCTTAGCCTAAGCCTAGGGGTGACCTAGCCTTAGCCTTAGCCTAGGGGTGCCCTAGCCTAAGCCTAGGGGTGCCCTAGCCTAAGCCTAGGGGTGCCCTAGCCTAAGCCTAGGGGTGCCTTATCCTAAGCCTAGGAGTCCCCTAGCCTTAGCCTAAGCCTAGAGTGCCCTAGCCTGAGCCTACGGGTGCCCTAGCTTGAGGATAGGGGAACCCTAGCCTTAGTCTAGCCTAGGATTGCCCTAGCCTAAGCCTAGGGGTGCCATAGCCTGAGTCTAGGGGTGCCCTTGCCTGAGGCTACAGGAGCCTTAGCCTTAGCCTAAGCGTAGGGGTGCCCTAGCCTAAGCCTAGCGGTGCCCTAGCCTAAGCCTAGGGTTGCCCTAGCCTTAGGCTAAGGGAGCCCTAGCCTTAACCTAAGCCTAGGGCTGCCCTAGCCGAAGCCTAGGGGTGCCCTAGCGTAAGCCTAGGGGTGTTCTAGCCTTAGGCTAGGGGAGCCCTAGCCTCATCCTAAGTCTAGGGGTGCCCTAGCCTAAGCCTAGGGGTGCCTTAGCCTAAGCCTATGTGTGCCCTAGCCTAAGCCTAGGGGTTCCCTAGCCTTAGGCTAGGTGAGCCCGAGCCTTAGCCTAAGCCTTGGGGTGCCTGAGCCTAAGCCTAGGTGTGCCCTAGCCTTAGCCTATGTGTGCCCTAGCCTAAGCTTACGGGTTCCCTAGCCTTAGGCTAAGTGAGCCATAGCCTTAGCCTAAGCCTAGGGGTGCCTGAGCATAAGCCTAGGGGTGTCCTAGCCTAAGCCTAGGGGTGCCCTAGCCTGAGCCTACGGGTGCCCTAGCCTGAGGCTAGTGGTGCCCTAGCCTTAGTCTAGCCTAGGATTGCCCCAGCCTAAGCCTAGGGGTGCCATAGCCTGAATTTAGGGGTGCCCTAGCCTGAGGCTATGGGAGCCGTAGCCTTAGCCTAAGCCTAGGGGTGCCCTAGCCTAAGCCTAGGGGTGCCCTAACCTAAACCTAGGGGTGACCTAGCCAAAGCCTAGGGGTTCCCTAGCCTAAGCCTAGGGTTGCCCTAGCCTTAGGCTAGGGGAGCCCTAGCCTTATCCTAAGTCTAGGGGTGCACTAGCCTAAGCCTAGGGGTGCCCTAGCCTGAACCTAGGGGTGCCCTAGCCTGAGCCTATGGGTGCCCTAGCCTGAGGCTTGAGGACCCCTAGCCTTAGTCTAGCCTAGGATTGCCCTAGCCTAAGCCTAGGCGTGCTATAGCCTGAGTCTAGGGGTGCCCTAGCCTGAGGCTAGGGGAGCCGTAGCATTAGCCTAAGCCTAGGTGTGCCCTACCCTAAGCCTAGGGGTGCCCTATCATGAGCCTAGGGGTGTCCTAGCTTTTGGCTAGGGGAGCCCTAGCCTTAGCCTAAGCCTAGGGGTGCCCTAGCCTAAGTCTAGGGGTGCCCTAGCCTAAGCTTAGGGGTGCCCAAGCCTTAGGCTAGGGGATCCCTAGCCTTAGCCTAAGCCTTGGGGTGCCCTAGCCTAAGCCTAGGGGTGCCCTACCCTAAGCCTCGGGGTGAGCTAGCCTTCGGCTAGGGGAGCCCTAGCCTTAGCCTAAGCCTAGGGGTGCCCTAGCCTAAGCCTATGGGTGCCCTAGCCTAAGCCTAGGGGTGCCCTATCCTTAGGCTAGGGGAGTCCTAGCCTTAGCCTAAGCCTAGGGGTTCCTGAGCCTAAGCCTAGGGGTGCCCTTGCATAAGCCTAGGTGTGCCCTAGCCTTAGGCTAGGGGAGCCCTAGCCTTAGCCTACGTCTAGGGGTGCCCTAGTCTAAGCCTAGGGGTACCCTAGCCTGAGCCTACGGGTGCCCTAGCATGAGGCTAGGGGAGCCCTAGCCTTAGTCTAGCCTAGGATTGCCCTAGCCTAAGACTAGGGGTGCCATAGCCTGAGTCTAGGGGTGCCCTAGCCTAAGCCTAGGGGTGCCCTAGCCTTAGCCTAAGCCTAGGGGTGCCCTAGCCTAAGCCTAGGGGTGCCCTAGCCTTAGTCTAAGCCTAGGGGTGCCCTAGCCTAAGCCTAGGGGTGCCCTAGCCTAAGCCTAGGGGTGCCATAGCCTTAGGCTAGGGGAGCCCTAACCTTAGCCTAAGCCTAGGGGTGCCCTAGCCTAAGCCTAGGGGTGCCCTAGCCTTAGGCTAGGGGAGCCCAATCCTTAGCCTAAGTTTAGGGGTGCCCTAGCCTAAGCCTAGGGGTGCCCTAGCCTTAGGCTAGGGAAGCCCTAGCCTTAGCCTAAGCCTAGGGGTGCCCTAGCCTCAGCTTAGGGGTGCCCTAGCCTCAGCCTAGGGGTGCCCTAGCCTAAGACTAGGGGTGCCGTATCCTAAGCCTAGGGGTGCCCTAGCCTAAGCTTAGTTGTGCCTTAGGCTAAGCCTAGGGGTGACCTAGCCTTAGCCTAAGCCTAGGGGTGCCCTAGCCTAACCCTAGGAGTGCCTTAGCCTAAGCCTAGGAGTCCCCTAGCCTTAGCCTAAACCTAGGGGTGCCCTAGCCTGAGCCTACGGGTGCCCTAGCATGAGGCTAGGGGAGCCCTAGCCTTAGTCTAGCCTAGGATTAGCCCAGCCTAAGCCTAGGGGTGCCATTGCCTGAGTCTAGGGGTGCCCTAGCCTGAGGCTAGGGGAGCCGTAGCCTTAGCCTAAGCCTAGGGGCGCCCTAGCCTAAGCCTAGGGGTGCCCTAGCCTAAGCCTAGGGGTGACCTAGCCAAAGCTTAGGAGTGCCCTAGCCTAACCCTTGTGGTGCCCAAGCCTTAGGTTAGGGAAGCCCTAGCATTAGCCTAAGCCTAGCGGTGCCCTAGCGTTAGTCTAAGCCTAGGGGTGCCCTAGCCTTAGTCTAAGCCTAGGGGTGCCCTAGCCTAAGCCTAGGGGTGCCCTAGCCTAAGCCTAGGGGTGCCCTAGCCTTAGGCTAGGGGAGCCCTAGCCTTAGCCTAAGACTAGGGGTGCCCTAGCCTAAGCCTAGGGGTGCCCTAGCCAGCGTAGGGGTGCCCTAGACTCAGACTAGGGGTGCCCTAGCCTCAGCCTAGGGGTACCCTAGCCTAAGCCTAGGGGTGCCCTAGCCTAAGCCTAGGGGTGCCCTAGCCTAAGCCTAGTTGTGCCTTAGCCTAAGCCTAGGGGTGACCTAGCCTTAGCCTTAGCCTAGGGGTGCCCTAGCCTAAGCCTAGGGGTGCCCTAGCCTAAGCCTAGGGGTGCCCTAGCCTAAGCCTAGGGGTGCCTTATCCTAAGCCTAGGAGTCCCCTAGCCTTAGCCTAAGCCTAGAGTGCCCTAGCCTGAGCCTACGGGTGCCCTAGCTTGAGGATAGGGGAACCCTAGCCTTAGTCTAGCCTAGGATTGCCCTAGCCTAAGCCTAGGGGTGCCATAGCCTGAGTCTAGGGGTGCCCTTGCCTGAGGCTACAGGAGCCTTAGCCTTAGCCTAAGCGTAGGGGTGCCCTAGCCTAAGCCTAGGGGTGCCCTAGCCTAAGCCTAGGGTTGCCCTAGCCTTAGGCTAAGGGAGCCCTAGCCTTAACCTAAGCCTAGGGCTGCCCTAGCCGAAGCCTAGGGGTGCCCTAGCCTAAGCCTAGGGGTGTTCTAGCCTTAGGCTAGGGGAGCCCTAGCCTTATCCTAAGTCTAGGGGTGCCCTAGCCTAAGCCTAGGGGTGCCTTAGCCTAAGCCTATGTGTGCCCTAGCCTAAGCCTAGGGGTTCCCTAGCCTTAGGCTAGGTGAGCCCGAGCCTTAGCCTAAGCCTTGGGGTGCCTGAGCCTAAGCCTAGGTGTGCCCTAGCCTTAGCCTATGTGTGCCCTAGCCTAAGCTTAGGGGTTCCCTAGCCTTAGGCTAGGTGAGCCATAGCCTTAGCCTAAGCCTAGGGGTGCCTGAGCATAAGCCTAGGGGTGTCCTAGCCTAAGCCTAGGGGTGCCCTAGTCTGAGCCTACGGGTGCCCTAGCCTGAGGCTAGTGGTGCCCTAGCCTTAGTCTAGCCTAGGATTGCCCCAGCCTAAGCCTAGGGGTGCCATAGCCTGAATTTAGGGGTGCCCTAGCCTGAGGCTATGGGAGCCGTAGCCTTAGCCTAAGCCTAGGGGTGCCCTAGCCTAAGCCTAGGGGTGCCCTAGCCTAAACCTAGGGGTGACCTAGCCAAAGCCTAGGGGTTCCCTAGCCTAAGCCTAGGGTTGCCCTAGCCTTAGGCTAGGGGAGCCCTAGCCTTATCCTAAGTCTAGGGGTGCACTAGCCTAAGCCTAGGGGTGCCCTAGCCTGAGCCTAGGGGTGCCCTAGCCTGAGACTATGGGTGCCCTAGCCTGAGGCTTGAGGACCCCTAGCCTTAGTCTAGCCTAGGATTGCCCTAGCCTAAGCCTAGGCGTGCTATAGCCTGAGTCTAGGGGTGCCCTAGCCTGAGGCTAGGGGAGCCGTAGCATTAGCCTAAGCCTAGGGGTGCCCTACCCTAAGCCTAGGGGTGCCCTAGCATGAGCCTAGGGGTGTCCTAGCTTTTGGCTAGGGGAGCCCTAGCCTTAGCCTAAGCCTAGGGGTGCCCTAGCCTAAGTCTAGGGGTGCCCTAGCCTAAGCTTAGGGGTGCCCAAGCCTTAGGCTAGGGGATCCCTAGCCTTAGCCTAAGCCTAGGGGTGCCCTAGCCTAAGCCTAGGGGTGCCCTACCCTAAGCCTCGGGGTGAGCTAGCCTTCGGCTAGGGGAGCCCTAGCCTTAGCCTAAGCCTAGGGGTGCCCTAGCCTAAGCCTAGGGTAGCCCTAGCCTTAGCCTAAGCCTAGGGGTGCCCTAGCCTCAGCTTAGGGGTGCCCTAGCCTCACCTAGGTGTGCCCTAGGCTAAGCCTAGGGGTGCCCTAGCCTAAGCCTAGTTGTGCCTTAGCCTAAGCCTAGGGGTGACCTAGCTTTAGCCTAAGCCTAGGGGTGCCCTAGCCTAAGCCCAGGGGTGCCCTAGCCTAAGCCTAGGGGTGCCCTAGCCTAAGCCTAGGGGTGCCCTAGCCTAAGCCTACGGGTGCTTTATCCTAAGCCTAGGAGTCCCCTAGCCTTAGCCTAAGCCTAGGGGTGCCTTAGCCTAAGCCTATGGGTGCCTTAGCCTACGCCTAGGGGTGCCCTAGCCTAAGCCTAGGGGTGCCCTAGCGTAAACCTGGGGGTGACCTAGCCTAAGCCTACGGGTGCCCTAGCCTGAGGCTAGGGGAGCCCTAGCCTTAGTCTAGCCTATGATTGCCCTTGCCTAAGCCTAGGGGTGCCATAGCCTGAGTCTAGGGGTGCCCTAGCCTGAGGCTAGGGGAGCCGTAGCCTTAGCCTAAGCCTAGGGGTGCCCTAGCCTAAGCCTAGGGGTGCCCTAGCATAAGCGTAGGGGTGCCCTAGCGTTAGGCTAGGGGAGCCCTAGCCTTAACCTAAGCCTAGGGGTGCCTTAGCCGAAGCCTGGTGGTGCCCTAGCCTAAGCCTAGGGGTGCTCTAGCCTTAGGCTAGGGGAGCCCTAGCCTTATCCTAAGTCTAGGGGTGCCCTAGCCTAAGCATAGGGGTGCCATAGGTTGAGTCTAGGGGTGCCCTAGCTTGAGGCTAAGGGAGCCGTACCCTTAGCCTAAGCCTAGGGGTGCCTTAGCCTAAGCCTAGGGGTGCCCTAGCCTGAGCCTAGGGGTGCCCTAGCCTTAGGTTAGGGGAGCCCTAGCCTTAGCCTAAGCCTAGGGGTGCCCTAGCCTTAGCCTAAGCCTAGGGGTGCCCTAGCCTAAGCCTAAGCCTAGGGGTGCCCTAGCCTAAGCCTATGGGTGCCCTAGCCTAAGCCTAGGGGTGCCCTAGCCTTAGGCTAGGGGAGCCCAATACTTAGCATAAGCCTAGGGGTGCCCTAGCCTAAGCCTAGTGGTGCCCTAGCCTTAGGCTTGGGTAGCCCTAGCCTTAGCCTAAGTCTAGGGGTGCCCTAGCCTCAGCTTAGGGGTGCCCTAGCCTCAGCCTAGGGGTGCCCTAGCATAAGCCTAGGGGTGCCGTAGCCTAAGCCTAGGGGTGCCTTAGCCTAAGCCTAGGAGTTCCCTAGCCTTCGCCTAAGCCTAGGGGTGCCCTAGCCTAAGCCTATGTGTGCCCTAACCTAAGCCTAGGGGTTACGTAGCCTTAGGCTAGGTGAGCCCTAGCCTTAGGCTAAGCCTAGGGGTGCCTGAGCCTAAGCCTAGGGGTGTCCTAGCCTAATCCTAGGGGTGCTCTAGCCTGAGCCTACGGGTGCCCTAGCCTGAGGCTAGGGGAGCCCTAGCCTTAGTCTAGCCTAGGATTGCCCCAGCCTAATCCTAGGGGTGCCATAGGCTGAGTTTAGGGGTGCCCTACCCTGAGGCTAGGGGAGCCGTAGCCTTAGCCTAAGCCTAGGGGTGCCCTAGCCTAAGCCTAGGGGTACCCTAGCCTAAGCCTAGGGGTGCCCTAGCCTAAACCTAGGGGTGACCTAGCCAAAGCCTAGGGGTGCCCTAGCCTAAGCTTAGTTGTGCCTTAGGCTAAGCCTAGGGGTGACCTAGCCTTAGCCTAAGCCTAGGGGTGCCCTAGCCTAACCCTAGGAGTGCCTTAGCCTAAGCCTAGGAGTCCCCTAGCCTTAGCCTAAACTTAGGGGTGCCCTAGCCTGAGCCTACGGGTGCCCTAGCCTGAGGCTAGGAGAGCCCTAGCCTTAGTCTAGCCTAGGATTAGCCCAGCCTAAGCCTAGGGGTGCCATTGCCTGAGTCTAGGGGTGCCCTAGCCTGAGACTTGGGGAGCCGCAGCCTTAGCCTAAGCCTAGGGGCGCCCTAGCCTAAGCCTAGTGGTGCCCTAGCCTAAGCCTAGGGGTGACCTAGCCAAAGCTTAGGAGTGCCCTAGCCTAAACCTTGGGGTGCCCTAGCCTTAGGCTAGGGGAGCCCTAGCCTTAGCCTAAGACTAGGGGTGCCCTAGACTCAGACTAGGGGTGCCCTAGCCTCAGCCTAGGTTTGCCCTAGCCTAAGCCTAGGGGTGCCCTAGCCTAAGCCTAGGGGTGCCCTAGCCTAAGCCTAGGGGTGCCCTAGCCTAAGCCTAGTTGTGCCTAAGCCTAAGCCTAGGGGTGACCTAGCCTTAGCCTAAGCCAAGGGGTGCCCTAGCCTAAGCCTAGGGGTGCCCTAGCCTAAGCCTAGGTGTGCCCTAGCCTAAGCCTAGGGGTGCCTTATCCTAAGCCTAGGAGTCCCCAAGCCTTAGCCTAAGCCTAGAGTGCCCTAGCCTGAGCCTACGGGTGCCCTAGTTTGAGGATAGGGGAACCCTAGCCTTAGTCTAGCCTAGGATTGCCCTAGTCTAAGCCTAGGGGTGCCATAGCCTGAGTCTAGGGGTGCCCTTGCCTGAGGCTACAGGAGCCTTAGCCTTAGCCTAAGCCTAGGGGTGCCCTAGCCTAAGCCTAGGGGTGCCCTAGCCTAAGCCTAGGGTTGCCCTAGCCTTAGGCTAGGGGTCCCCTAGCCTTAACCTAAGCCTAGGGGTGCCCTAGCCGAAGCCTAGGGGTGCCCTAGCCTAAGCCTAGGGGTGCTCTAGCCTTAGACTAGGGGAGCCCTAGCCTTATCCTAAGTCTAGGGGTGCCCTAGCCTAAGCCTAGGGGTGCCTGAGCCTAAGCCTATGTGTGCCCTAGCCTAAGCCTAGGGGTTCCCTAGCCTTAGGCTAGGTGAGCCCTAGCCGTAGCCTAAGCCTAGGGGTGCCTGAGCCTAAGCCTAGGGGTGTCCTAGCCTAAGCCTAGGGGTGCCCTAGCCTGAGCCTACGGGTGCACTAGCCTTAGGCTAGTGGTGCCCTAGCCTTAGTCTAGCCTAGGATTTCCCCAGCCTAAGCCTAGGGGTGCCATAGCCTGAATTTAGCGGTGCCCTAGCCTGAGGCTATGGGAGCTGTAGCCTTAGCCTAAGCCTAGAGGTGCCCTAGCCTAAGCCTAGGGGTGGCGTAGCCTAAACATAGGGGTGACCTAGCCAAAGCCTAGGGGTTCCCTAGCCTAAGCCTAGTGGTGCCCTAGCCTTAGGCTAGGGGTCCCCTAGCCTTAACCTAAGCCTAGGGGTGCCCTAGCCTAAGCCTAGGGTTGCCCTAGCCTTAGGCTAGGGGTCCCCTAGCCTTAACCTAAGCCTAGGGGTGCCCTAGCCGAAGCCTAGGGGTGCCCTAGCCTAAGCCTAGGGGTGCTCTAGCCTTAGACTAGGGGAGCCCTAGCCTTATCCTAAGTCTAGGGGTGCCCTAGCCTAAGCCTAGGGGTGCCTGAGCCTAAGCCAATGTGTGCCCTAGCCTAAGCCTAGGGGTTCCCTAGCCTTAGGCTAGGTGAGCCCTAGCCTTAGCCTAAGCATAGGGGTGCCTGAGCCTAAGCCTAGGTGTGCCCTAGCCTAAGCCTATGTGTGCCCTAGCCTAAGCCTAGGGGTTACCTAGACTTAGGCTAGGTGAGCCCTAGCCGTAGCCTAAGCCTAGGGGTGCCTGAGCCTAAGCCTAAGGGTGTCCTAGCCTAAGCCTAGGGGTGCCCTAGCCTGAGCCTACGGGTGCCCTAGCCTTAGGCTAGTGGTGCCCTAGCCTTAGTCTAGCCTAGGATTTCCCCAGCCTAAGCCTAGGGGTGCCATGGCCTGAATTTAGCGGTGCCCTAGCCTGAGGCTATGGGAGCTGTAGCCTTAGCCTAAGCCTAGGGGTGCCCTAGCCTAAGCCTAGGGGTGGCGTAGCCTAAACCTAGGGGTGACCTAGCCAAAGCCTAGGGGTTCCCTAGCCTAAGCCTAGTGGTGCCCTAGCCTTAGGCTAGGGGAGCCCTAGCCTTATCCTAAGTCTAGGGGTGCCCTAGCCTAAGCCTAGGGGTGCCCTAGCCTGAGCCTAGGGGTGCCCTAGCCTGAGCCTATGGGTGCCCTAGCCTAAGCCTAGGGGTGCTTTATCCTAAGCCTAGGAGTCCCCTAGCCTTAGCCTAAGCCTAAGGGTGCCTCAGCCTAAGCCTATGGGTGCCTTAGCCTACGCCTAGGGGTGCTCTAGCCTAAGCCTAGGGGTGCCCTAGCCTAAGCCTAGTGGTGCCCTAGCCTAAGCCTAGGGGTGCCCTAGCCTAAGCCTAGGGGTGCTTTATCCTAAGCCTAGGAGTCCCCTAGCCTTAGCCTTAGCCTAGGGGTGCCTTAGCCTACGCCTAGGGGTGCCCTAGCCTAAGGCTAGGGGTGCCCTAGCGTAAACCTGGGGGTGACCTAGCCTAAGCCTACGGGTGTCCTAGCCTGAGGCTAGGGGAGCCCTAGCCTTAGTCTAGCCTAGGATTGCCCTTGCCTAAGCCTAGGGGTGCCATAGCCTGAGTCTAGGGGTGCCCTAGCCTGGGGCTAGGGGAGCCGTAGCCTTAGCCTAAGCCTAGGGGTGCCCTAGCCTAAGCCTAGGGGTGCCCTAGCCTAAGCTAGGGTGCCCTAGCCTAAGCCTAGGGGTGCCCTAGCCTAAGCCTAGGGGTGCCCTAGCCTAAGCCTAGGGGTGCTTTATCCTAAGCCTAGGAGTCCCCTAGCCTTAGCCTAAGCCTAGGGGTGCCTTAGCCTACGCCTAGGGGTGCCCTAGCCTAAGGCTAGGGGTGCCCTAGTGTAAACCTGGGGGTGACCTAGCCTAAGCCTACGGGTGCCCTAGCCTGAGGGTAGGGGAGCCCTAGCCTTAGTCTAGCCTAGGATTGCCCTTGCCTAAGCCTAGGGGTGCCATAGCCTGAGTCTAGGGGTGCCCTAGCCTGAGGCTAGGGGAGCCGTAGCCTTAGCCTAAGCCTAGGGATGCCCTAGCCTAAGCCTAGGGGTGCCCTAGCCTAAGCCTAGGGGTGCTCTAGCCTTAGGCTAGGAGAGCCCTAGCCTTATCCTAAGTCTAGGGGTGCCCTAGCCTAAGCCTAGGGGTGCCCTAGCCTGAGCCTAGGGGTGCCCTAGCCTGAGCCTATGGGTGCCCTAGCCTGAGGCTAGGGGAGCCTTAGCCTTAGTCTAGCCTAGGATTGCCCTACCCTAAGCATAGGGGTGCCATAGGTTGAGTCTAGGGGTGCCCTAGCTTGAGGCTAGGGGAGCTGTACCCTTAGCCTAAGCCTAGGGGTGCCTTAGCATAAGCCTAGGGGGGCCCTAGCCTGAGCCTAGGGGTGCCCTAGCCTTAGCCTAAGCCTAGGGGTGCCCTAGCCTTAGCCTAAGCCTATGGGAGCCCTAGCCTAAGCCTAGGGGTCCCCTAGCCTTAGGCTAGGGGAGCCCTAGCCTTAGCCTAAGCCTAGGAGTGCCCTAGCCTTAGGCTAGGGGAGCCCAATCCTTAGCATAAGCCTAGGGGTGCCCTAGCCTAAGCCTAGGGGTGCCCTAGCCTTAGGCTTGGGTAGCCCTAGCCTTAGCCTAAGTCTAGGGGTGCCCTAGCCTCAGCTTAGGGGTGCCCTAGCCTCAGCCTAGGGGTGCCCTAGCATAAGCCTAGGGGTGCCGTAGCCTAAGCCTAGGGGTGCCTTAGCCTAAGCCTAGGAGTCCCCTAGCCTTTGCCTAAGCCTAGGGGTGCCCTAGCCTAAGCCTATGTGTGCCCTAACCTAAGCCTAGGGGTTCCCTAGCCTTAGGCTAGGTGAGCCCTAGCCTTAGCCTAAGCCTAAGGGTGCCTGAGCCTAAGCCTAGGGGTGTCCTAGCCTAATCCTAGGGGTGCCCTAGCCTGAGCCTACGGGTGCCCTAGCCTGAGGCTAGGGGAACACTAGCCTTAGTCTAGCCTAGGATTGCCCCAGCCTAAGCCTAGGGGTGCCATAGCCTGAGTTTAGGGGTGCCCTAGCCTGAGGCTAGGGGAGCCGTAACCTTAGCCTAAGCCTAGGGGTGCCCTAGCCTAAGCCTAGGGGTGCCCTAGCCTAAACCTAGGGGTGACCTAGCCAAACCCTAGGGGTTCCCTAGCCCAAGCCTAGGGGTGCCCTAGCCATAGGCTAGGGGAGCCCTAGTCTTATCCTAAGTCTAGGGTTGCCCTAGCCTATGCCTAAGGGTGCCCTAGCCTGAGTCTAGGGGTGCCCTAGCCTGAGCCTATGGGTGCCCTAGCCTGAGGCTTGAGGACCCCTAGCCTTAGTCTAGCCTAGGATTGCCCTAGCCTAAGCCTAGGCGTGCCATAACCTGAGTCTAGGGGTGTCCTAGCCTGAGGCTAGGGGAGCCGCAGCATTAGCCTAAGCCTAAGGGTGCCCTACCCTAAGCCTAGGGGTGCCCTAGCCTTCGCCTAGGGGTGCCCTAGCCTTAGGCTAGGGGAGCCCTAGCCTTAGCCTTCGCCTAGGGGTGCCCTAGCCTTAGCCTAAGCCTAGGGGTGCCCTAGCCTAAGTCTAGGGGTGCCCTAGCCTAAGCCTATGGGTGCCCAAGCCTTAGGCTAGGGGATCACTAGCCTTAGCCTAAGCCTAGGGGTGCCCTATCCTAAGCCTAGGGGTGCCCTAGCCTAAGCCTAGGGGTGCCCTAGCCTTAGGCTAGGGGAGCCCTAGCCTTAGCCTAAGCCTAGGGGTACCCTAGCCTAAGCATAGGGGTGCCCTAGCCTAAGCCTAGGGTAGCCCTAGCCTTAGCCTAAGCCTAGGGGTGCCCTAGCCTCAGCTTAGGGGTGCCCTAGCCTCAGCCTAGGGGTGCCCTAGCCTAAGCCTAGGGGTGCCCTAGCCTAAGCCTAGGGGTGCTCTAGCCTAAGCCTAGGGGTGCCTTATCCTAAACCTAGGAGTCCGCTAGCCTTAGCCTAAGCCTAGGGGTCCCCTAGCCTAAGCCTATGGGTGCCTTAACCTACGCCTAGGGGTACCCTAGCCTAAGCCTAGGGGTGCCCTAGCATAAGCCTGGGGGTGACCTAGCCTAAGCCTACGGGTGCCCTAGCCTGAGGCTAGGGGAGCCCTAGCCTTAGTCTAGCCTAGGATTGCCCTTGCCTAAGCCTAGGGATGCCCTAGCCTAAGCCTAGGGGTGCAATAGCCTAAGCCTAGGGGTGCCCTAGCCTAAGCCTAGGGGTGACCTAGCCTAAGCCTAGGGGTGCCATAGCCTTAGGCTAGGGGAGCCCTAGCCTTAACCTAAGCCTAGGGCTGCCCTAGCCGAAGCCTAGGGGTGCCCTAGCCTGAGCATAGGGGTGCCCAGCCTTAGGCTAGGGGAGCGCTAGCCTTAGCCTAAGCCTAGGGGTGCCCTAGCCTTTCTCTAAGCCTAGGGGTGCCCTAGCCTTAGTCTAAGCCTAGGGGTGCCCTAGCCTAAGCCTGGGGGTGCCATAGCCTAAGCCTAGGGGGGCCCTAGCCTTAGGCTAGGGGAGCCCTAGCCTTAGCCTAAACCTAGGGGTGCCCTAGCCTAAGCCTAGGGGTGCCCTAGCCTTAGGCTAGGGGAGCCCTAGCCTTAACCTAAGCCTAGGGGTGCCCTAGCCGAAGCCTAGGGGTGCCCTAGCCTAAGCCTAGGGGTGCTCTAGCCTTAGGCTAGGGGAGCCCTAGCCTTATCCTAAGTCTAGGGGTACCCTAGCCTAAGCCTAGGGGTGCCCTAGCCTGAGCCTAGGGGTGCCCTAGCCTTAGTCTAGCCTAGGATTGCCCTAGCCTAAGCCTAGGGGTGCCATAGGCTGAGTCTAGGGGTGCCCTAGCCTGAGGCTAGGGGAGCCGTACCCTTAGCCTAAGCCTAGGGGTGCCTTAGCCTAAGCCTAGGGGTGCCCTAGCCTGAGCCTAGGGGTGCCCTAGCCTTAGGTTAGGGGAGCCCTAGCCTTAGCCTAAGCCTAGGGGTGCCCTAGGCTTAGCCTAAGCCTAGGGGTGCCCTAGCCTTAGCCTAAGCCTAGGGGTGCCCTAGCCTAAGCCTATGGGTGCCCTAGCCTGAGCCTAGGGGTGCCCTAGCCTTAGGCTAGGGGAGCCCTAGCCTTAGCCTAAGCCTAGGCGTGCCCTAGCCTAAGCCTACGGGTGCCCTATCCTTAGGCTAGGGGAGCCCAATCCTTAGCATAAGCCTAGGGGTGCCCTAGCCTAAGCCTAGGGGTGCCCTAGCCTAAGCCTAGGGTTGCCCTAGCCTTAGGCTAGGGGAGCCCTAGCCTTAACCTAAGCCTAGGGGTGCCCTAGCCGAAGCCTAGGGGTGCCCTAGCCTAAGCCTAGGGGTGCTCTAGCCTTAGGCTAGGGGAGCCCTAGCCTTATCCTAAGTCTAGGGGTGCCCTAGCCTAAGCCTAGGGGTGCCTTAGCCTAAGCCTATGTGTGCCCTAGCCTAAGCCTAGGGGTTCCCTAGCCTTAGGCTAGGTGTGCCCTAGCCTTAGCCTAAGCCTAGGGGTGCCTGTGCATAAGCCTAGGGGTGTCCTAGCCTAAGCCTAGGGGTGCCCTAGCCTGAGCCTACGGGTGCCCTATCCTGAGGCTAGGGGTGCCTTAGCCTGAGGCTTGAGGACCCCTAGCCTTAGTCTAGCCTAGGATTGCCCTAGCCTAAGCCTAGGCCTGCCATAGCCTGAGTCTAGGGGTGCCCTAGCCTGAGGCTAGGGGAGCCGTAGCATTAGCCTAAGCCTAGGGGTGCCCTACCCTAAGCCTAGGGGTGCCCTAGGCTAAACCTAGGGGTGACCTAGCCAAAGCCTAGGGGTTCCCTAGCCTAAGCCTAGGGGTGCCCTAGCCTTAGGCTAGGGGAGCCCTAGCCTTATCCTAAGTCTAGGGGTGCACTAGCCTTAGCCTAGGGGTGCCCTAGCCTGAGCCTTGGGGTGCCCTAGCCTGAGCCTATGGGTGCCCTAGCCTGAGGCTTGAGGACCCCTAGCTTTAGTCTAGCCTAGGATTGCCCTAGCCTAAGCCTAGGCGTGCCATAGCCTGAGTCTAGGGGTGCCCTAGCCTGAGGCTAGGGGAGCCGTAGCATTAGCCTAAGCCTAGGGGTGCCCTACCCTAAGCCTAGGGGTGCCCTAGCATGAGCCTAGGGGTGTCCTAGCCTTTGGCTAGGGGATCCCTAGCCTTAGCCTAAGCCTAGGAGTGCCCAAGCCTTAGCCTAAGCCTAGGGGTGCCCTAGCCTAAGTCTAGGGGTGCCCTAGCCTAAGCTTAGGGGTGCCCAAGCCTTAGGCTAGGGGAGCCCTAGCCTTAGCCTAAGCCTAGGGTTGCCCTAGCCTAAGCCTAGGGGTGCCCTACCCTAAGCCTAGGGGTGAGCTAGCCTTCGGCTAGGGGAGCCCTAGCCTTAGCCTAAGCCTAGGGGTGCCCTATCCTAAGCCTAGGGGTGCCCTAGCCTAAGCCTAGGGTAGCCCTAGCCTTAGCCTAAGCCTAGGGGTGCCCTAGCCTCAGCTTAGGGCTGCCCTAGCCTCAGCCTAGGTGTGCCCTAGCCTAAGCCTAGGGGTGCCCTAGCCTAAGCCTAGTCGTGCCTTAGCCTAAGCCTAGGGGTGACCTAGCTTTAGCCTAAGCCTAGGGGTGACCTAGCCTAAGCCTAGGGGTGCCCTAGCCTAAGCCTAGGGGTGCCCTAGCCTAAGCCTAGGGGTGCTTTATCCTAAGCCTAGGAGTCCCCTAGCCTTAGCCTAAGCCTAGGGGTGCCTTAGCCTAAGCCTATGGGTGCCTTAGCCTACGCCTAGGGGTGCCCTAGCCTAAGGCTAGGGGTGCCCTAGCATAAACCTGGGGGTGACCTAGCCTAAGCCTACGGGTGCCCTAGCCTGAGGCTAGGGGAACCCTAGCCTTAGTCTAGCCTAGGATTGCCCTTGCCTAAGCCTAGGGGTGCCATAGCCTGAGTCTAGGGGTGCCCTAGCCTGAGGCTAGGGGAGCCGTAGCCTTAGCTAAGCCTAGGGGTGTCCTAGGCTAAGCCTATGGGTGCCCTAGCCTAAGCCTAGGGGTGCCCTAGCCTTAGGCTAGAGGAGCTCTAGCCTTAGCCTAAGCCTTGGGGTGCCCTATCTTAAGCCTAGTGGTGCCGTAGCCTAAGACTAGGGGTGCCCTAGCCTAAGCCTAGGGTTACCCTCGCATAAGCCAAGGGGTGCTGAAGCCTTAGGCTAGGGGAGCCCTATCCTAAGCCTAGGGGTGCCCTATCCTAAGCCTAGGGGTTTCCAAGCCTTAGCCTAAGCCTAGGGGTACCCTAGCCTAAGTCTAGGGGTGCCCTAGCCTAAGCTTAGGGGTGCCCAAGCCTTAGGCTAGGGGAGCCCTAGCCTTAGCCTAAGCCTAGGGGTGCCCTAGCCTAAGCCTAGGGGTGCCCTAGCCTAAGCCTAGGGTAGCCCTAGCCTTAGCCTAAGCCTAGGGATGCCCTAGCCTCAGCTTAGGGGTGCCCTAGCCTCAGCCTAGGTGTGCCCTAGCCTAAGCCTAGGGGTGCCCTAGCCTAAGCCTAGTCGTGCCTTAGCCTAAGCCTAGGGGTGACCTAGCTTTAGCCTAAGCCTAGGGGTGCCCTAGCCTAAGCCTAGGGGTGCCCTAGCCCAAGCCTAGGGGTGCCCTAGCCTAAGCCTAGGGGTGCCCTAGCCTAAGCCTAGGGGTGCTTTATCCTAAGCCTAGGAGTCCCCTAGACTTAGCCTAAGCCTAGGGGTGCCTTAGCCTAAGCCTATGGGTGCCTTAGCCTACGCCTAGGGGTGCCCTAGCCTAAGGCTAGGGGTGCCCTAGCGTAAACCTGGGGGTGACCTAGCCTAAGCCTACGGGTGCCCTAGCCTGAGGCTAGGGGAGCCCTAGCCTTAGTCTAGCCTAGGATTGCCCTTGCCTAAGCCTAGGGGTGCCATAGCCTGAGTCTAGGGGTGCCCTAGCCTGAGGCTAGGGGAGCCGTAGCCTTAGCTAAGCCTAGGGGTGTCCTAGGCTAAGCCTATGGGTGCCCTAGCCTAAGCCTAGGGGTGCCCTAGCCTTAGGCTAGAGGAGCTCTAGCCTTAGCCTAAGCCTTGGGGTGCCCTATCTTAAGCCTAGTGGTGCCGTAGCCTAAGACTAGGGGTGCCCTAGCCTAAGCCTAGGGCTACCCTCGCCTAAGCCAAGGGGTGCTGAAGCCTTAGGCTAGGGGAGCCCTATCCTAAGCCTAGGGGTGCCCTATCCTAAGCCTAGGGGTGCCCTAGCCTTAGGCTAGGGTAGCCCTAGACTTAGCCTAAGACTAGGGGAGCCCTAGCCTCAGCTTAGGGGTGCCCTAGCCTCAGCCTAGGGGTGCCCTAGCCTAAGCCTAGTTGTGCCTAAGCCTAAGCCTACTGGTGCCCTAGCCTTAGGCTAGTTGTGCCCTAGCATGAGCCTACGGGTGCCCTAGCCTCACGCTAGGCTAGTCCTAGCCTTAGCCTAAGGCTAGGATTGCCCTAGCCTAAGCCTCGGGGTGCCATAGCCTGAGCCTAGGGGTGCCCTAGCCTTAGAGTAGGGGAGCCGTAGCCTTAACCTAGGGGTACCCTAGCCTTAGGCTAGGCGAGTCCTAGCCTTAGCCTAAGCCTAGGGGTGCCCTAGCCTAAGCCTATGGGTGCCCTAACCTAAGCCTAGGGGTGCCTTTGCCTGAGCCTAGGGGTGCCCTAGCCTTAGGCTAGGGGAGCCCTTGCCTTAGCCTCAGGCTAGGGGTGCCCTAGCCGAAGCCTATGGGCGCGCTAGCCTAAGCCTAGGGGTGCCCTAGCCTAAGCCTCGGTGTGCCCTAGCCTAAGCCTAAGGGTACACTAGCCTTAGGCTAGGGGAGCCCTAGCCTTAGTCTAAGCCTAGGGGTGCCCTAGCCTAAGCCTAGGGGTGCCCTAGCCTGAGTCTAGGGGTGTCCTAGCCTGAGGCATTGGGAGATGTTGCCTTATCCTAAGTCTAGTGGTGCCCTCGCCTGAGTCTAGGGGTGACCAACCCTGACGCTAGGGGAGCCCTAGCCTTAGCCTGAGCCTAGGGGTGCCCTAGCCTGAGCCTAGGGGTGCCCTAGCCTGAGCCTAGGGGTGCCCTAGCCTGAGCCTAGGGGTGCCCTAGCCTGAGGCTAGGCGAGCCCTAGCGTTAGTCTAGCCTAGGATTACCCTAGCCTAAGCTTAGGGGTGCCTTAGCCTGAGCCTAGGGGTGCACTAGCCTTAGCCTAAGCCTAGGGGTGCCCTAGCCTAAGCCTAGGGGTGCCCTAGCCTAAGCCTAAGGGTGCCCTAACTTACGCCTATATGTGCCCTAGCTTAAGCCTATGGGTGCCCTAACCTAAACCTAGGGGTGCCCTAGCCTTAGCCTAGGGGAGCCATAGGTTAAGCCTAGGGGTGCCCTAGCCTTAGGCTAGGGGATCCCTAGCCTTAGCCTAAGCCTAGGGTTGCCCTAGCCTATGCCTAGGGGTGCCCTAGCCTAAGCCAAGGGGTGCCCTAGCCTAAGCCTAGGGGTGCCCTAGCCTAAGCCTAGAGGTGCCCTAGCCTAAGCCTAGGGGTGCCCTAACCTAAGCCTATGGGTGCCCTAGCCTTAGCCTAGGGGAGCCCTAGCCTAAGCCTAGGGGTGCTCTAGCCTTAGGCTAGGGGAGCACTGGCCTTAACCTAAGCCTAGGGGTGCCCTAGTCTAAGCCTAGGGGTGCCCTAGCCTAAGCCTAGGGGTACCCTACCCTAAGCCTAGAGGTGCCCTAGCTTAAGCCTATGGGTGCCCTAACCTAATCCTAGGGGTGACCTAGCCTTAGCCTAGGGGTGCCCTAGCCTTAGGCTAGGGGAGCCCTAGCCTTAGCCTTAGCCTAGGGTTGCCCTAGCCTAAGCCTAGGGGTGCCCTAGCCTAAGCTTAGGGGTGCCCTAGCCTAAGCCTAGAGGTGCCCTAGCCTAAGCCTAGGGGTGCCCTAGCCTAAGCCTATGGGTGCCCTAACCTAAGCCTAGGGGTGCCCTAGCCTAAGACTAAGGGTGCTCTAGCCTGAGGCTAGGGGAGCCCTGGCCTTAGCCTAAGCCTAGGGTGCCCTAGCTTAAGTCTAGGGGTGCCCTAGCCAAAGCCAAGGGGTGCCCAAGCCTTAGGCTAGGGGAGCCCTAGCCTAAGCCTAGGGGTGCCATAGCCTCAGCTTAGGTTTGCCCTAGCCTCAGCCTAGGGGTGCCCTAGCCTAAGCCTAGTTGTGCCTTAGCCTAAGCCTAGGGGTGACCTAGCCTTAGCCTAAGCCTAGGGTGCCCTAGCCTAAGTCTAGGGGTGCCCTAGACTGAGCCTACGGGTGCCCTAGCCTTAGGCTAGGCGAGTCCTAGCCTTAGCCTAAGCCTAGGATTGCCCTAGCCTAAGCCTACGGGTGCCATAGCCTGAGCCTAGGGGTGTTCTAGCCTTAGGCTAGGCGAGTCCTAGCCTTAGCCTAAGCCTAGGGGTGCCCTAGCCTAAACCTAGGGGTGCCCTAACCTAAGCTTAGGGGTGCCCTAGCCTGAGCCTAGGGGTGCCCTAGCCTTAGGCTAGGGGAGCCCTAGCCTTAGCCTAAGGCTAGGGGTGCCCTAACCTAAGATTAGGGGTGCGCTAGCCTAAGTCTAGGGGTGCCCTAGCCTAAGCCTAGAGGTGCCCTAGCTTAAGCCTAAGGATACACTAGCCTTAGGCTAGGGGAGCCCTACCCTTAGCCTAAGCCTAGGGGTGCCCTAGCCTAAGCCTAGGGGTGTCCTAGACTAAGCCTATGGGTGCCCTAGCCTAAGCCTAGGGGTGACCAAGACTGAGGCTAGGTGAGCCCTATCCTTAGCCTAAGCCTAGGGGTGCCCTAGCCTAAGCCTAGGGGTGCCCTAGCCTCAGCCTTGGGGTGCCGTAGCCTAAGCCTAAGGGTACACTAGCCTTAGGCTAGGGGAGCCCTACCCTTAGCCTAAGCCTAGGGGTGCCCTAGCTTGAGTCTAGGGGTGCCCTAGCCTGAGGCTTTGGGAGACGTTGCCTTACCCTAAGTCTAGGGGTGCCCTCGCCTGAGTTTAGGGGTGACCAAACCTGAGGCTAGGGAAGCCCTAGCCTTAGCCTAAGCCTAGGGGTGCCCTACCCTGAGCCTAGGGGTGCCCTAGCCTGAGGCTAGGCGAGCCCTAGCGTTAGTCTAGCCTAGGATTACCCTAGCCTAAGCTTAGGGGTGCCTTAGACTGAGCCTAGGGGTGCACTAGCATTAGCCTAAGCCTAGGGGTGCCCTAGCCTAAGCCTAGGGGTGCCCTAGCCTAAGCCTAAGGGTGCCCTAGCCTACGCCTATATGTGCCCTAGCTTAAGCCTATGGGTGCCCTAACCTAAACCTAGGGGTGCCCTAGCCTTAGCCTAGGGGAGCCATAGGCTAAGCCTAGGGGTGCCCTAGCATAAGCCTAGGGGTGCCCTAGCCTTAGGCTAGGGAATCCCTAGCCTTAGCCTAAGCCTAGGGTTGCCCTAGCCTATGCCTAGGGGTGCCCTAGCCTAAGCCAAGGGGTGCCCTAGCCTAAGCCTAGGGGTGCCCTAGCCTAAGCCTAGAGGTGCCCTAGCCTAAGCCTAGGGGTGCCCTAAACTAAGCCTATGGGTGCCCTAGCCTTAGCCTAGGGGAGCCCTAGCCTAAGCCTAGGGGTGCTCTAGCCTTAGGCTAGGGGAGCGCTGGCCTTAACCTAAGCCTAGGGGTGCCCTAATCTAAGCCTAGGGGTGCCCTAGCCTAAGCCTAGGGGTGCCCTAGCCTAAGCCTAGAGGTGCCCTAGCTTAAGCCTATGGGTGCCCTAACCTAAGCCTAGGGGTGACCTAGCCTTAGCCTTAGCCTAGGGTTGCCCTAGCCTAAGCCTAGGGGTGCCCTAGCCTAAGCCTAGGGGTGCCCTAGCCTAAGCCTAGAGGTGCCCTAGCCTAAGCCTAGAGGTGCCCTAGCCTAAGCCTATGGGTGCCCTAACCTAAGCCTAGGGGTGCCCTAGCCTAAGACTAGGGGTGTTCTAGCCTGAGGCTAGGGGAGCCCTGGCCTTAGCCTAAGCCTAGGGGTGCCCTAGCTTAAGTCTAGGGGTGCCCTAGCCTAAGCCAAGGGATGCCCAAGCCTTAGGCTAGGGGAGTCCTAGCCTAAGCCTAGGGGTGCCATAGCCTCAGCTTAGGGGTGCCCTAGCCTCAGCCTAGGGGTGCCCTAGCCTAAGCCTATTTGTGACTTAGCCTAAGCCTAGGGGTGACCTAGCCTTACCCTAAGCCTAGGGTGCCCTAGCCTAAGTCTAGGGGTGCCCTAGAGTGAGCCTACGGGTGCCCTAGCCTTAGGCTAGGCGAGTCCTAGCCTTAGCCTAAGCCTTGGATTGCCCTAGCCTAAGCCTACGGGTGCCATAGCCTGAGCCTAGGGGTGTTCTAGCCTTAGGCTAGGGGAGCCGTAGCCTTAACCTAGGGGTACCCTAGCCTTAGGCTAGGCGAGTCCTAGCCTTAGCCTAAGCCTAGGGGTGCCCTAGCCTAAACCTAGGGGTGCCCTAACCTAAGCTTAGGGGTGCCCTAGCCTGAGCCTAGGGGTGCCCTAGCCTTAGGCTAGGGGAGCCCTAGCCTTAGCCTAAGGCTAGGGGTGCCCTAGCCTAAGCCTAGGTGTGCCATAGCCTAAGCCTAGGGGTGCCCTAGCTTAAGCCTAGGGGTGCCCTAGAATTAGGTTAGGGGAGCCGTAGCCTTAGGCTAGGGGAGCCCTAGCCTTAGCCTAAGCCTAGGGGTGCCCTAGCCTACGCCTAGGGGTGCCCTAGCCTGAGCCTAGGGGTGCCCTAGCCTGAGACTACGGGTGACCTAGCCTGAGGCTAGGCGAGCCCTAGCGTTAGTGTAGCCGAGGATTACCCTAGCCTAAGCCTAGGGGTGCCATAGCCTGAGTCTAGGGGTGCACTAGCCTAAGCATTGGGGAGCCCTAACTTAAGCTTAGGGGTGCCCTAGCCTAAGCCTAGGGGTGCCTTAGCCTAAGCCTAGGGGTGACCTAGCCTTAGCCTAAGCCTAGGGTGCCCTAGCCTAAGTCTAGGAGTGCCCTAGAGTGAGCCTACGGGTGCCCTAGCCTTAGGCTAGGCGAGTCCTAGCCTTAGCCTAAGCCTAGGATTGCCCTAGCCTAAGCCTACGGGTGCCATAGCCTGAGCCTAGGGGTGTTCTAGCCTTAGGCTAGGGGAGCCGTAGCCTTAACCTAGGGGTACCCTAGCCTTAGGCTAGGCGAGTCCTAGCCTTAGCCTAAGCCTAGGGGTGCCCTAGCCTAAACCTAGGGGTGCCCTAACCTAAGCTTAGGGGTGCCCTAGCCTGAGCCTAGGGGTGCCCTAGCCTTAGGCTAGGGGAGCCCTAGCCTTAGCCTAAGGCTAGGGGTGCCCTAGCCTAAGCCTAGGTGTGCCATAGCCTAAGCCTAGGGGTGCCCTAGCTTAAGCCTAGGGGTGCCCTAGAATTAGGCTAGGGGAGCCCTAGCCTTAGGCTAGGGGAGCCCTAGCCTTAGCCTAAGCCTAGGGGTGCCCTAGCCTACGCCTAGGGTTGCCCTAGCCTGAGCCTAGGGGTGCCCTAGCCTGAGCCTACGGGTGACCTAGCCTGAGGCTAGGCGAGCCCTAGCGTTAGTGTAGCCTAGGATTACCCTAGCCTAAGCCTAGGGGTGCCATAGCCTGAGTCTAGGGGTGCACTAGCCTAAGCATAGGGGAGCCCTAACTTAAGCTTAGGGGTGCCCTAGCCTAAGCCTAGGGGTGCCTTAGCCTAAGCCTAGGGGTGCCCTAGCCTTAGGCTAGGGGAACCCTAGCCTTTTCCTAAGCCTAGGGGTGGCCTAGCCTAAGCGTAGGGGTGCCCTAACCTGAGCCTAGGGGTGCCGTAGCCTTAGGCTAGGGGAGCCCTAGCATTAGCCTAAGCCTAGGGGTAACCCTGGCCTAAGCCTAGGGGTGCCCTAGCCTGAGCCTAGGAGTGCCGTAGCCTGAGGCTAGTGGAGCCCTATCCTTAGCCTAAGCCTAGGATTGCCCTAGCCTAAGCCAAGGGGTGCCCTAGCCTGAGACTAGGGGTGCCCTAGCTTGAGGCTAGGGGAGCCGTTGCCTTAGCCAAGTCTATGGGTTCCCTTGCCTAAGCCTAGGGGTGCCCTAACCTGAGTCTAGGGGTGCCCTATTCTTAGGCTAGGCGAGACCTAGCCTTAGTCTAAGCCTAGGGGTGCCCTAGCCTAAGACTAGGGGTACCCAAGCCTAAGCCTAGGGGTGCCATAGCCTTAAGCTAGGGGCCCTAGCCTAAGCCTAGGTGTGCCCTAGCTTTAGGCTAGGCGAGCCCTAGCCTTAGCCTAAGCCTGTGGCTGCCATAGCCTAAGCCTAGGGATGCCCTAGCCTAAGCCTAGGGGTGCCCTAGCCTAAGTCTAGGGGTGCCCTAGCTTAAGCCTAGGGGTGCCCTAGCCTTAGACTAAGCCTAGGGGTGCCCTAGCCTAATCCTAGGGGTGCCTTAACCTAAGCCTAGGGGTGCCCTAGCCTTAGACTAGGGGAGCCCTAGCCTTAGCCTAAGCCTAGGGGTGCCCCAGCCTAAGCGTAGGGGTGCCCAAGCCCAAGCCTTGGGGTGGCCTAACCTATGCCTAGGGCCGCACTAGCCTAAGCCTAGGGGTGCCCTAGCCTTAGCCTAAGCCTGGGGGTGCCCTAGCCTAAGCCTACAGGTGAAGTAGCCTAAGCCTAGGGGTGCCCTAGATTAAGCCTAGGGGTGCCCTCGCCTAAGCCTAGGGGTGCCATAGGCTAAGCCTAAGGGTGCCCTAGCCTAAGCCTAGGGGTGCCCTAGCCTTAGGCTAGGGGAGACCTAGCCTTAGCCTAAGCCTAAGGTTGCCCTAGCCTAAGCCTAGGGGTGCCCTAGCCTAAGCTAGGGGTGCCCTAGCATAAGCCTAGAGGTGCCGTAGCCTAAACCTAGGGGTGACCTAGCCTTAGCCTAAGGGTGCCCTAACCTAAGCCTAGGGGTGCTCTAGCCTTAGGCTAGGGGACCCCTGGCCTTAGCCTAAGCCTAGGGGTGCCCAAGCCTAAGCTTGGGGAGGTCCTAGCCTAAGCCTATGGGTGCCCTAGCCTAAGCCTAGGGGTACCCTAGCCTTAGGCTAGGTGAGCCATAGTCTTAGCTTAAGCCTAGGGGTGCCCTAGCATAAGCCTAGGGGTTCCCTAGCCTTAGGCTAGGGGAGCTCTAGCCTTAGCCTAATCCTAAGGGTGCCCTAGCCTAAGCCTAGGGGTGCCCTAGACTGAGACTAAGGGTGCCCTAGCCTGAGGCTTTGGGAGACGTTGCCTTACCCTAAGTCTAGGGGTGCCCACGCCTGAGTCTAGGGGTGACCAAGCCTGAGGCTAGGGGAGCCCTAGCCTTAGCCTAAGCCGAGGGGTGCCCTAGCCTAAGCCTAGGGGTGCCCTAGCCTGAGCCTAGGGGTGCCCTAGCCTGAGCCTACGGATGCCCTAGACTGAGGCTAGGCGAGCCTTAGCATTAATCTAGGCTAGGATTACACTAGCCTAATCCTAGGGGTGCCATAGCCTGAGTCTAGGGGTGCACTAGCCTGAGCATAGGGGAGCCCTAGCTTAAGCTTAGGGGTGCCCTAGCCTAAGCCTAGGGGTGCCCTAGCCTAAGCCTAGGGGTGCCCTAGCCTTTTCCTAAGCCTAGGGTTGGCCTAGCCTAAGCGTAGGGGTGCCCTAACCTGAACCTAGGGGTGCCACAGCCTTAGTTTAGGGGAACCCTAGCCTTAGCCAAAGCCTAGCGGTAGCCCTGGCCTAAGCCTAGGGGTGCCCTAGCCTGAGCCTAGGGGTGCCCTAGCCTGAGGCTAGGGGAGCCCTACCCTTAGCCTAAGCCTAGGATTGCCCTAGCCTAAGCCTACGGGTGCCCTAGCCTGAGTCTAGGGGTGCCCTAGCTTGAGGCTAGGGGAGCCGTTGCCTTAGCCAAGTCTATGGGTTCCCTTGCCTAAGCCTAGGGGTGCCCTAACCTGAGCCTACGGGTGCCCTATCCTTAGGCTAGGCGAGACCTAGCCTTAGTCGAAGCCTAGGGGTTCCCTAGCCTAAGTCTAGGGGTGCCCTAACCTAAGCCTAGGGGTGCCCTAGCCTTAGACTAAGCCTAGGGGTGCCCTAGCCTTATCCTAGGGGTGCCCTAGCCTAAGCCTAGGGGTGCCCTAGCCTTAGACTAGGGGAGCCCTAGCCTTAGCCTAAGCCTAGGGATTCCCCAGCCTAAGCCTAGGGGTGCCCAAGCCCAAGCCTAGGGGTGCCATAACATAAGCCTGGGGCTGCACTAGCCTAAGCCTAGGGGTGCCCTAGGATAAGCCTATGGGTGCCCTCGCCTAAGCCTAGGGGTGCCATAGGCTAAGCCTAGGGGTGCCCTAGCCTAAGCCTAGGGGTGCCTTAGCCTTAGGCTAGGGGAGCCGTAGCTTTAGTCTAAGCCTAGGGTTGCCCTAGCCTAAGCCTAGGGGTGCCCTAGCCTAAGCCTATGGGTGCCCTAACCTAAGCCTAGGGGTGCCCTAGCTTTAGCCTTGGGGTGCACTAGCCTAAGCCTAGGGGTGCTCTAGCCTTAGGCTAGGGGAGCCCTGGCCTTAGCCTAAGCCTAGGATTGCCCTAGCCTAAGCCTAGGGGTGTCCTAGCCTAAGCCTATGGGTGCCCCAGCCTAAGCCTAGGGGTGCCCTAGCCTTAGGCTAGGGGAGCACTAGTCTTAGCTTAAGCCTAGGGGTGCCCTAGCCTAAGCCTTGGGGTGCCGTGGCCTAAGACTATGGGTGCCCTAGCATTAGGCTAGGGGAGCCCTAGCCTTAGCCTAAGCCTAGGGGTGCCCTAGCCTAAGCCTAGGGGTGCCCTAGCCTAAGCCTAGTGGTGCCCTAGCCTAAGCCTAGGGGAGCCCTAGCCTTAGCCTAAGCTCAGGGGTGCCCTAGCCTAAGCCTAGGAGTGCTCTAGCTTTAGGCTAGGGGAGCCCTAGCCTTAGCTTAAACCTAGGCGTGCCCAAGCCTAAGCCTAGGTGTGCCCTAACCGAAGTCTAGGGGTGCCCTAGCCTAAGCCTAGGGATGCCCTAGCCTTAGACTAAGCCTAGGGGTGCCCTAGCCTAATCCTAGGGGTGCCCTAGCCTAAGCCTAGGGGTTCCCTAGCCTTAGGCTAGGGGAGCCCTAGCATTAGCCTAAGCCCAGGGGTGCCCCTGCCTAAGCCTAGGGTGCCCAAGCCTAAGCCTAGGGGTGCCCTAACGTAAGCCTAGAACTGCCCTATCCTAAGCCTAGGGGTTCCCTAGCCTTTGGCTAGGCGAGCCCTAGCCTTAGCCTAAGCCTAGGGGTGCCCTAGCCTTAGCCTAAGCCTAGGGGTGCCCTAGCCTAAGCCTATGGGTGCCCTACCCTAAGCCTAGGGGTGCCCTAGAACAAGCCTAGGGGTGCCCTCACCTGAGCCTAGAGGTGCCATAGGCTAAGCCTAGGGGTGCCCTAGCCTAAGCCTAGGGGTGCCCTAGCCTAAGCCTAGGGGTGTCCTAGCTTAGGCAAGGGGAGCCTTAGCCTTAGCCTAAGCCTAGGGTTACCCTAGCCTAAGCCTAGGGGTGCCCTAGCCCAAGCCTAGGGATGCCCTTGTCTAACTCCAGAGGTGCCCTAGCCTAAGCCTATGGGTGCCCTAACCTAAGCCTAGGGGTGCCCTAGCCTTAGCCTAGGGATGCCCTAGCCTAAGCCTAGGGGTGCTCTAGCCTTAGGCTAGGGGAGCCCTGGCCTTAGTCTTAGCCTAGGGGTGCCCTAGCCTAAGCCTAGGGGTGTCCTAGCCTAAGCCTATGGGTGCCCTAGCCTAAGCCTATGGGTGCCCTAGTCTTAGGCTAGAGGAGCCCTAGCCTTAGCCTAAGCCTAGGGGTGCCCTAGCTTAAGCCTAGGGGTGCCCTAGCCTAAGCCTAGAGGTGCACTATCATAAGCCTAGGGGTTCCCTAGCCTAAGTCTAGGGGTGCTCTAGCCTGAGCCTAGGGGTGCCCTAGCCTGAGCCTACGGGTGCCCTAGCCTGAGGCTAGGCGAGCCCTAGCGTTAGTCGAGCCTAGGATTACCCTAGCCTAAGCCTAGGGGTGCCCTAGCCTTTTCCTAAGCTAGGGGTCGCATAGACTAAGCGTAGGGGTGCCCTAACCTGAGCCTAGGGGTGCCCTAGCTTGAGTCTAGGGGTGCCCTAGCTTGAGGCTAGGGGAGGCGTTGCCTTAGCCAAGTCTATGGGTTCCCTTGCCTCAGCATAGGGGTGCCCTAACCCGAGCCTAAGGGTGCCCTATCCTTAGGCTAGGTGAGATCTAGCCTTAGTCTAAGCCTAGGGGTGCCCTAGCCTAAGCCTGGGGGTACCCAAGCCTAAGCCTAGGGGTGCCATAGCCTTAAGCTAGGGGCCCTAGCCTAAGTCTAGGGGTGCCCTAGCGTTAGGCTAGGCGAGCCCTAGCCTTAGCCTAGGGGTGCCCAAGTCTAAGCCTAGGCGAGCCCTAGCTTTAGCCTAGGGGTGCCCAAGTCTAAGCCTAGTGATGCCCTAGCCTAAGCCTAGGGGTGCCTTAGCCTAAGTCTAGGGGTGCCCTAGCCTAAGCCTAGGGGTGCCCTAGCCTTAGACTAAGCCTAGGGGTGCCCTACCCTAATCCTAGGGGTGCCCTAGGCTTAGACTAGGGGAACCCTAGCCTTAGCCTAAGCCTAGGGGTGCCCCAGCCTAAGCCTAGGCGTGCCCAAGCCCAAGCCTAGGGGTGCCATAACCTAAGCCTAGGGCTGCACTAGCCGAAGCCTAGGGGTGCCCTAGCCTTAGCCTAAGCCTAGGGGTGCCCTAGTCTAAGTCTACGGGTGAACTAGCCTAACCTAGGGGTGCCCTAGAATAAGCCTAGGGGTGCTCTCGCCTAAGCCTAGGGGTCGCATAGGCTAAGCCTATGGGTGCCTAGCCTAAGCCTAGGGGTGCCCTAGCCTAAGCCTAGGGGTGCCCTAGCCATAGGCTAGGGGAGCCCTTGCCTTAGCCTAAGCCTAGGGGTGCCCTAGCCTAAAGCTAGGGGTGCCCTAGCCTGAGGCTAGGCGAGCCCTAGCGTTAGTCGAGCCTAGGATTACCCTAGCCTAAGCCTAGGGGTGCCCTAGCCTTTTCCTAAGCCTAGGGGTGGCCTAGACTAAGCGTAGGGGTGCCCTAACCTGAGCCTAGGGGTGCCGTAGCCTTAGGCTAGGGGAGCCCTAGCCTTAGCCTAAGCCTAGGGGTAGCCCTGGCCTAAGCCTAGGGGTGCCCTAGCCTGAGCCTAGGGGTGCCCTAGCCTGAGGCTAGGGGAGCCCTATCATTAGCCTAAGCCTAGGATTGCCCTACCCTAAGCCTAATGGGTGCCCTAGCCTGAGTCTAAGGGTGCCCTAGCTTGAGGCTAGGGGAGCCGTTGCCTTAGCCAAGTCTATGGGTTCCCTTGCCTAAGCATAGGGGTGCCCTAACCCAGGCCTACGGGTGCCCTATCCTTAGGCTAGGTGAGACCTAGCCTTAGTCTAAGCCTAGGGGTGCCCTAGCCTAAGCCTGGGGGTACCCTAGCCTTAGACTAAGGCTAGGGGTGCCCTAGCCTAATCCTAGGGGTGTCCTAGCCTAAGCCTAGGGGTGCCATAGCCTTAAGCTAGGGGCCCTAGCCTAAGCCTAGGGGTGCCCTAGCATTAGGCTAGGCGAGCCCTAGCCTTAGCCTAGGGGTGCCCAAGTCTAAGCCTAGGCGAGCCCTAGCCTTAGCTTAGGGGTTCCAAGTCTAAGCCTAGTGATGCCCTAGCCTAAGCCTAGGGGTGCCCCAGCCTAAGTCTAGGCGTGCCCTAGCCTAAGCCTAGGGGTGCCCTAGCCTTAGACTAAGGCTAGGGGTGCCCTAGCCTAATCCTAGGGGTGTCCTAGCCTAAGCCTAGGGGTGCCCTAGCCTTAGACTAGGGGAGCCCTAGCCTTAGCCTAAGCCTAGGGGTGCCCCAGCCTAAGCCTAGGCGTGCCCAAGGCCAAGCCTAGGGGTGCCCTAGTCAAAGTCTACGGGTGAAATAGCCTAACCTAGGGGTGCCCTAGAATAAGCCTAGGGGTGCCCTCGCCTAAGCCTAGGGGTGGCATAGGCTAAGCCTACGGGTGCCCTAGCCTAAGCCTAGGGGTACCCTAGCCTAAGCCTATGGGTGCCCTAGCCATAGGCTATGGGAGCCCTTGCCTTACCCTAAGGCTAGGGGTGCCCTAGCCTAAACCTAGTGGTGCCCTAGCCTAAGCCTAGGGGTGCCCTAGCCTTAGGCTAGGGGTGCCCTAGCCTTAGGCTAGGGGAGCCCTAGCCTTAGCCTAAGCCTAGGGGTGCCCTAGCCTAAGTCTACGGGTGCCCTAGCCAAAGCCTAGGGGTGCCCTAGCCTCAGTTTAGGGGTGCCCTAGCCTCAGCCTTGGGGTGCCCTAGCCTAAGTCTAGGGGTGCCGTAGCCTAAGCCTAGGGGTGCTCTAGCCTAAGCCTAGTGGTGACTTAGCCTAAGCCTAGGGGTGCCCTAGCCTAAGCCTAGGGGTGCCGTGGCCTTAGGCTAGGAGAGCCCTAGCCTTAGCCTAAGACTAGGAGTGCCCTAGCCTAAGCCTATGGGTGCCCTAGCCTAAGCCTAGGGGTGCCCTAGCCTTAGGCTAGGGGAGCTCTAGTCTTAGCTTAAGCCTAGGGGTGCCCTAGCCTAAGCTTAGGGGTGCCGTGGCCTAAGACTATGGGTGCCCTAGCATTAGGCTAGGGGAGCCCTAGCCTTAGCCTAAACCTAGGGGTGCCCAAACCTAAGCCTAGGAGTGCCCTAGCCTAAGCCTAGGGGTGCCCTAGCCTAAGTCTATGGGTGCCCTAGCCTAAGCCTAGGGGTGCCCTAGCCTAAGTCTATGGGTGCCCTAGCCTAAGCCTAGGGGTGCCCTAGCCTTAGACTAAGCCTAGTGGTGCCCTAGTCTGATCCTAGGGGTGCCCTAGCCTAAGCCTAGGGGTGCCCTAGCCTTTGGCTAGGGGAGCCCTAGCCTTAGCCTAAGACCAGGGGTGCCCCTGCCTAAGCCTAGGGATGCCCAAGCCTAAGCCTAGATGTGCCCTAACCTAAGCCTAGAGCTGCCCTAGCCTAAGCCTAGGGGTGCCCTAGCCTTAGGCTAGGCGAGCCCTAGCCTTAGCCTAAGCCTAGGGGTGCCCTAACCTTAGCCTAAGCCTAGGGGTGCCCTAGCCTAAGCCTATGGGTGCCCTAGCCTAAGCCTAGGGGTGCCCTAGAACAAGCCTAGGGGTGCCATCGCCTAAGCCTAGGGTTGCCATAGGCTAAGCCTAGGGGTTCCCTAGCCTAAGCCTAGGGGTTCCGTAGCCTTAGGCAAGGGGAGCCCTAGCCTTATCCTAAGCCTACGGTTACCCTAGCCTAAACCTAGGGGTGCCCTAGCCTAAGCCTAGGGGTAACCTAGCCTAAGCCTAGAGGTGCCCTAGCCTAAGCCTATGGGTGCCCTAACCTAAGCCTAGGGGTGGCCTAGCCTTAGCCTAGGGATGCCCCAGCCTAAGCCTAGGGGTGCTCTAGCCTTAGGCTAGGGGAGCACTGGCCTGAGCCTAAGCCTAGGGGTGTCCTAGCCTAAGCCTCTGGGTGCCCTAGCCTTAGGCTAGGGGTGCCCTAGCCTTAGGCTAGAAGAGCCCTAGCCTTAGCCTAAGCCTAGGGGTGCCCTAGCTTAAGCCTAGAGGTGCCCTAGCCTAAGCTTAGGGGTGCCCTAACTTAACCTAGGGGTGCCCTAGCCTAATCCTAGGGGTGCCCTAACCTTAGACTAGGGGAGCCCTAGCCTTAGCCTAAGCCTAGGGGTGCCCCAGCCTAAGCCTAGGCGTGCCCAAGCCCAAGCCTATGGGTGCCATAACCTAAGCCTAGGGCTGCACTAGCCGAAGCCTAGGGGTGCCCTAGCCTTAGCCTAAGCCTAGGGGTGCCCAAGTCTAAGTCTACGGGTGAACTAGCCTAACCTAGGGGTGCCCTAGAATAAGCCTAGGGGTGCCCTCGCCTAAGCCTAGGGGTTGCATAGGCTAAGCCTAGGGGTGCCCTAGCCTAAGCCTAGGGGTGCCCTAGCCTAAGCCTAGGGGTGCCCTAGCCATAGGCTAGGGGAGCCCTTGCCTTAGCCTAAGCCTAGGGATGCCCTAGCCTAAACCTAGGGGTGCCCTAGCCTAAGCCTAGGGGTGCCCTAGCCTTAGGCTAGGGGTGCCCTAGCCTTAGGCTAGGGGAGCCCTAGCCTTAGCCTAAGCCTAGGGGTGCCCTAGCCTAAGCCTACGGGTGCCCTAGCCAAAGCCTAGGGGTGCCCTAGCCTCAGCTTAGGGGTGCCCAAGCCTCAGCCTTGGGGTGCCCTGGCCTAAGCCTAGGGGTGCCGTAGCCTAAGCCTAGGGGTACCCTAGCCTAAGCCTAGTGGTGCCTTAGCCTAAGCCTAGGGGTGACCTAGCCTTAGCCTAAGCCTAGGGGTGCCCTAGCCTAATACTAGGGGTGCCCTAGCCTAAGCCTAGGGGTGCCGTAGCCTTAGGCTAGGAGATTCCTAGCCTTAGCCTAAGACTAGGGGTGCCCTAGCCAAAGCCTAGGGGTACCCTAGGCTAAGCCTAGAGGTGCCCTAGCCTTAGGCTAGGGGAGCCCTAACCTTAGCGTAAGCCTATGGGTGCCTTAGCATAAGCCTTGGGGTGCCCTAGCCTAAGCCTAGGGGTGCCCTAGCCTTAGGCTAGGGGAGCCCAAGCCTTAGCCTAAGCCTAGGGGTGCCCTAGCCTAAATCTAGGGGTGCCCTAGCCTAAGCCTACGGGTGCCCTAGCCTAAGCCTAGGAGTGCCCTAGCCTTAGGCTAGGGGATCCCTAGCCTTAGCCTAAGCCTAGGGGTGCCTTAGCCTAAGCCTAGGGTTGCCCTAACCTAAGCCTAGGGGTGCCCTAGCCTAAGCCTAGGGGTGCCCAAGCCTAAGCCTAGAGATGCCGTAGCCAAAGCCTATGGGTGCCCTAACCTTAGCCTAGGGGTGTCCTAGCCTTAGCCTAGGGGTGCCCTAGCCTAAGCCTAGGGGTGCTCTAGCCTTAGGCTAGGGGAGCCCTGGCCTTAGCTTAAGCCTAGGAGTGCCCTAGCCTAAGCCTAGGGGTGTCCTAGCCTAAGCCTATGGGTGCCCTAGCCTAAGTCTAGGGGTACCCTAGCCTTAGGCTAGCGGAGCCCTAGTCTTAGCTTAAGCCTAGGGGTGCCCTAGCCTAAGCTTAGGGGTGCCGTGGCCTAAGACTATGGGTGCCCTAGCATTAGGCTAGGGGAGCCCTAGCGTTAGCCTAAACCTAGGGGTGCCCAAACCTAAGCCTAGGAGTGCCCTAGCCTAAGCCTAGGGGTGCCCAAGCCTAAGTCTATGGGTGCCCTAGCCTAAGCCTAGGGGTGCCCTAGCCTAAGTCTATGGGTGCCCTAGCCTAAGCCTAGGGGTGCCCTAGCCTTAGACTAAGCCTACTGGTGCCCTAGTCTAATCCTAGGGGTGCCCTAGCCTAAGCCTAGGGGTGCCCTAGCCTTTGGCTAGGGGAGCCCTAGCCTTAGCCTAAGACCAGGGGTGCCCCTGCCTAAGCCTAGGGATGCCCAAGCCTAAGCCTAGATGTGCCCTAACCTAAGCCTAGAGCTGCCCTAGCCTAAGCCTAGGGGTGCCCTAGCCTTAGGCTAGGCGAGCCCTAGCCTTAGCCTAAGCCTAGGGGTGCCCTAACCTTAGCCTAAGCCTAGGTGTGCCCTAACCTAAGCCTATGGGTGCCCTAGCCTAAGCCTAGGGGTGCCCTAGAACAAGCCTAGGGGTGCCATCGCCTAAGACTAGGGTTGCCATAGGCTAAGCCTAGGGGTTCCCTAGCCTAAGCCTAGGGGTTCCGTAGCCTTAGGCAAGGGGAGCCCTAGCCTTATCCTAAGCCTACGGTTACCCTAGCCTAAGCCTAGGGGTGCCCTAGCCTAAGCCTAGGGGTAACCTAGCCTAAGCCTAGAGGTGCCCTAGCCTAAGCCTATGGGTGCCCTAACCTAAGCCTAGGGGTGGCCTAGCCTTAGCCTAGGGATGCCCCAGCCTAAGCCTAGGGGTGCTCTAGCCTTAGGCTAGGGGAGCACTGACCTTAGCCTAAGCCTAGGGGTGTCCTAGCCTAAGTCTCTGGGTGCCCTAGCCTAAGCCTTGGGGTGCCCTAGCCTTAGGCTAGAAGAGCCCTAGCCTTAGCCTAAGCCTAGGGGTGGCCTAGCTTAAGCCTAGGGGTGCCCTAGCCTAAGCTTAGGGGTGCCCTAGCTTAACCTAGGGGTGCCCTAGCCTAAGCTTAGGGGTGCCCTCGCCTAAGCCTAAGCTTAGGGGTGCCCTAGCCTAAGTCTAGGGGTGCCCAGGCCTTAGGTTAGGGGAGCCCTTGCCTTAGCTTAAGCCTATGGCTGCCCTAGCCTAAGCTTAAGGGTGCCCTACCCTAAGCTTAGGGGTGCCCTAGCCTTAGGCTAGGGGAGCCCTAGCCTTAACCTAAGCCTAGGGGTGCCCTAGCCTAAGCCTAGTGTTACCCTAGCCTAAGCCTAGAGGTGCCCTAGCCTTAGGCTAGGTGAGCCCAAGCATTTGCCTAAGCCTAGGGGTGCCCTAGCCTAAGCCTAGGGTTGCCAGAGCCTAAGCCTAGGGGTGCCCTAACCTAAGCCTAGGGGTGCCCTAGCCTAAGCCTAGGGGAGTCCTAGCCTTAGCCTAAGCCTACGGGTGCCGTAGCCTAAGCCTAGTGGTACTGAGCCTAAGCCTAGGTGAGCCCTAGCCTCAGGCTAGGGGAGACCTAGCCTTAGCCTAAGCCTAGTGGTGCCCTAGCCTAAACCTAAGGGTGCCCTAGCCTGAGCCTAGGGGTGTCCTAGCCTGAGCCTACGGGTGCCCTAGCCTTAGGCTAGGGGAGCCCTAGCCTTAGCCTAAGCCTAGGGGTGGCCTAACCTAAGACTATGGGTCCCATAGCCTAAGCCTAGGGGTGCCCTAGCCTAAGCCTAGGTGTGCCCTAGCCTAAGCCTAGGGGTGCCCTAGCCAAAGCCTAGGGGTGCCCTAACCTAAGCCTAGGGGTGCCCAAGCCTAATCCTAGGGGAGTCCTAGCCTTAGCCTAAGCCTACGGGTGCCCTAGCCTAAGCCTAGGGGTGCTGAGCCTAAGCCTAGGTGAGCCCTAGCCTCAGGCTAGAAGAGCCCTAGCCTTAGCCTAAGCCTAGGGGTGGCCTAGCTTAAGCCTAGGGGTGCCCTAGCCTAAGCTTAGGGGTGCCCTAGCTTAACCTAGGGGTGCCCTAGCCTAAGCCTAGGGGTGCCCTAGCTTAAGCCTAAGCTTAGGGGTGCCCTAGCCTAAGTCTAGGGGTGCCCAAGCCTTAGGCTAGGGGAGCCCTTGCCTTAGCTTAAGCCTATGGCTGCCCTAGCCTAAGCTTAAGGGTGCCCTACCCTAAGCTTAGGGGTGTCCGAGCCTTAGGCTAGGGGAGCCCTAGCCTTTACCTAAGCCTAGGGGTGCCCTAGCCTAAGCCTAGTGTTACCCTAGCCTAAGCCTAGAGGTACCCTAGCCTTAGGCTAGGTGAGCCCAAGCATTTGCCTAAGCCTAGGGGTGCCCTAGCCTAAGCCTAGGGTTGCCAGAGCCTAAGCCTAGGGGTGCCCTAACCTAAGCCTAGGGGTGCCCTAGCCTAAGCCTAGGGGAGTCCTAGCCTTAGCCTAAGCCTACGGGTGCCGTAGCCTAAGCCTAGTGGTACTGAGCCTAAGCCTAGGTGAGCCCTAGCCTCAGGCTAGGGGAGACCTAGCCTTAGCCTAAGCCTAGTGGTGCCCTAGCCTAAACCTAAGGGTGCCCTAGCCTGAGCCTAGGGGTGTCCTAGCCTGAGCCTACGGGTGCCCTAGCCTTAGGCTAGGGGAGCCCTAGCCTTAGCCTAAGCCTAGGGGTGGCCTAACCTAAGACTATGGGTCCCATAGCCTAAGCCTAGGGGTGCCCTAGCCTAAGCCTAGGTGTGCCCTAGCCTAAGCCTAGGGGTGCCCTAGCCAAAGCCTAGGGGTGCCCTAACCTAAGCCTAGGGGTGCCCAAGCCTAATCCTAGGGGAGTCCTAGCCTTAGCCTAAGCCTACGGGTGCCCTAGCCTAAGCCTAGGGGTGCTGAGCCTAAGCCTAGGTGAGCCCTAGCCTCAGGCTAGAAGAGCCCTAGCCTTAGCCTAAGCCTAGGGGTGGCCTAGCTTAAGCCTAGGGGTGCCCTAGCCTAAGCTTAGGGGTGCCCTAGCTTAACCTAGGGGTGCCCTAGCCTAAGCCTAGGGGTGCCCTAGCTTAAGCCTAAGCTTAGGGGTGCCCTAGCCTAAGTCTAGGGGTGCCCAAGCCTTAGGCTAGGGGAGCCCTTGCCTTAGCTTAAGCCTATGGCTGCCCTAGCCTAAGCTTAAGGGTGCCCTACCCTAAGCTTAGGGGTGTCCGAGCCTTAGGCTAGGGGAGCCCTAACCTTTACCTAAGCCTAGGGGTGCCCTAGCCTAAGCCTAGTGTTACCCTAGCCTAAGCCTAGAGGTACCCTAGCCTTAGGCTAGGTGAGCCCAAGCATTTGCCTAAGCCTAGGGGTGCCCTAGCCTAAGCCTAGGGGTTCCAGAGCCTAAGCCTAGGGGTGCCCTAACCTAAGCCTAGGGGTGCCTTAGCCTAAGCCTAGGGGAGTCGTAGCCTTAGCCTAAGCCTACGGGTGCCGTAGCCTAAGCCTAGTGGTACTGAGCCTAAGCCTAGGTGAGCCCTAGCCTCAGGCTAGGGGAGCCCTAGCCTTAGCCTAAGCCTAGTGGTACCCTAGCCTAAAACTAAGGGTGCCCTAGCCTGAGCCTAGGGGTGCCCTAGTCCGAGCCTACGGGTGCCCTAGCCTTAGGCTAGGGGATCCCTAGCCTTAGCCTAAGTCTAGGGGTGGCCTAACCTAAGACTATGGGTCCCATAGCCTAAGCCTAGGGGTGCCCTAGCCTAAGCCTAGGTGTGCCCTAGCCTAAACCTAGGGGTGCCTTAGCCAAAGCCTAGGGGTGCCCTAACCTAAGCCTAGGGGTGCCCTAGCCTAATCCTAGGGGAGTCCTAGCCTTAGCCTAAGCCTACGGGTGCCCTAGCCTAAGCCTAGGGGTGCCAGAGCCTAAGCCTAAGGGTGCCCTAACCTAAGCCTAGGGGTGCCCTAGCCTAAGCCTAGTGGTACTGAGCCTAAGCCTAGGTGAGCCCTAGCCTCAGGCTAGGGGAGCCCTAGCCTTAGCCTAAGCCTAGTGGTGCCCTAGCCTAAACCTAAGGGTGCCCTAGCCTGAGCCTAGGGGTGCCCTAGCCTGAGCCTACGGGTGCCCTAGCCTTAGGCTAGGGGAGCCCTAGCCTTAGCCTAAGCCTAGGGGTGGCCTAACCTAAGACTATGGGTCCCATAGCCTAAGCCTAGGGGTGCCCTAGCCTAAGCCTAGGTGTGCCCTAGCCTAAGCCTAGGAGTGCCATAGCCAAAGCCTAGGGGTGCCCTAACCTAAGCCTAGGGGTGCCCTAGCCTAATCCTAGGGGAGTCCTAGCCTTAGCCTAAGCCTAGGGGTGCCCTAGCCTAAACCTAAGGGTGCCCTAGCCTGAGCCTAGGGGTGCCCTAGCCTGAGCCTACGGGTGCCTTAGCCTTAGGCTAGGGGAGCCCTAGCCTTAGCCTAAGCCTTGGGGTGGCCTAGCCTAAGCCTATGGGTCCCATAGCCTAAGCCTAGGGGTGCCCTAGCCTAAGCCTAGGTGTGCCGTAGCCTAAGCCTAGGGGTGCCCTAGCCTAAGCCTAGGGGTGCCCTAGCCTAAGCCTATGGGTGCCCTAGCATGAGCCTACGGTTGCCCTAGCATAAGGTTAGGGGAGACCTAGCCTTAGTCTAGCCTAGGATAGCCCTAGCCTAAGTCTAGGGGTGCCATAGGCTGAGTCTAGGGGTGCCCTAACATGAGGCTCTCGGAGCCGTAGCCTTATCCTAAGCCTAGTGGTATCCTAGCCTAAGCCTAGGGGTGCCCTAGCCTAAGCCTAGGCATGCCCTAGCCTAAGCCTAGGGGTGCCCTATCCTAAGGCTAGGAGAGCCCTAGCCTTAGCCTAAGCCTAGGGTTGCCCTAGCCTGAGACTAGGGGTGCCCTAGCTTGAGCCTAGGGGTGCCCTAGCCTTAGGCTAGGGGATCCCTAGCCTTAGCTTAAGCCTAGGGGTGCCCTAGCTTAAGCCTAGGGGTGCCCTAGCCTAAGCCTAGGGGTGCCCTTGCCTAATCCAAGGGGTTCCCTAGCCTAAGTGTAGGGGTGCCTTTGCCTAAGCATAGGGGTGCCCTAGCCTAATCCTAGGGGTGTCCTAGCCATAGGCTAGGGGAGCCTTTACCTTAGCCTAAGCCTAGGGGTGCCCTAGGCTAAGCCTAGGTGTGCCCTAACCAAAGCCTAGGGGTGCCCTAGCCTTAGGCTAGGGGAGCCCTAGCATTAGCCTAAGCCTAGGGGTGCCCTAGCCTAAGCCTAGGGGTGCCCTAGCCTAAGCCTAGGGGTGCTCTAGCCTTAGGCATGGGGAGCCTAGCTTTAGCCTTAGCCTAGGGGTGCCCTAGCCTAAGCCTAGGGGTGCCCTAGCCTAAGCCTTGGGGTGCCCTAGCCTGAGGCTAGGGGAGCCCAAGCCTTAGCCTAAGCCTAGGGGTGCCCTAGCCTAAGCCTAGGGGTGCCCTAGCCTGGGCCTAGGGGTGCCATAGCCTGAGCCTACGGGTGCCCTAGCCTGAGGCTAGGGGAGCCCTAATGTTAGTCTAGCCTAGGATTGCCCTAGCCAAAGCCTAGGGGTGCCATAGCCTGAGTCTAGGGGTGAACTAGCCTGAGGCAAGAGGAGCCACAGTCTTAGCCTAAGCCTATGGGAGCCCTAGCCTAAGCTTAGGGGTGCCCTAGCCTAAGCCTTGGGGTGCCCTAGCCTTAGGCTAGGGTAGCCCTAGCCTGAGCCTAGGGGTGCCCTAGCCTGAGGATAGGGGAGCCCTTGCCTGAGGCTAGGGGAGCCGTTGCCTTAGCCTAAGTGTAGGGGTGCCCTAGCCTAAGCTTAGGGGTGCCCAAGATTAAGCCTAGGGGTGCCCTAGCCTTAGTCTAGGAGTTCCCTAGCCTAAGCCTAGGGGTGCCCTAGCCTAAGCCTAAGTTAGCCCAGCCTTAGCCTTAGCCTAGGGGTGCCCTAGCCTGAGCCTAGGGGTGTCCTAGCCTAAGCTTAGGGGTGCCCTAGCCTAAGCCTAGGGGTGCTCTAGCCTTAGGCTAGGGGAGCCCAGCCTTAGCCTAAGCCTAGGGGTGCCCTAGCCTAAGCCTAGGGGTGCCCTAGCCTAAGCTTAGGGGTGCAATAGCCTGAGTCTAGGGGTGCACTAGCCTGAGGCTAGGGGAGCCGTAGCCTTAGCCTAAGCATAGGGGAGCCCTAGCTTAAGCCTAGGGGTGTCCTAGCCTAAGCCTACGGGTGCCCTAGCCTAAGCCTAGCGGTGCCCTAGCCTTAGGCTAGGGGAGCCCTAGCCTTTTCCTAAGCCTCGGGGTGCCCTAGCCTGAGCCGAGGGGTGCCGTAGCTTTAGGCTAGGGGAGCCCTAGCCTTAGCCTAAGCCTAGGGGTGCCCTAGTCTAAGCCTAGGGTGCCCTATCCTAAGCCTAGGGGAGCCCTACCTTAGCCTAAGCATAGGATTGCCCTAGCCTAAGCTTAGGGGTGCCCTAGCCTGAGTCTAGGGGTGCCCTAGCCTGAGGCTAGGGGAGCCGTTGCCTTAGCTTAAGTCTAGGGGTGCCCTAGCCTAAGCCTAGGGGTGCCCTAGCCAAAGCCTAGGGGTGCCCTAGCCTAAGACTAGGGGTGCCCTAGCCTTAGGCTAGGAGAGCCCTAGCCTTGGCCTAAGCCTAGGGGTGCCCTAGCCAAAGCCTAGGGGTGCCCTAGCCTAAGCCTAGGGGTGCCCTAGCCTAAGCCTAGGGGTGGCCTTCCTAAACCTAAGCCTAGGGGTGCCTTATCCTTAACCTAGGGGTGCCCTAGCCTAAGCCTAGGGGTGCCCTAGCCTTAGGCTATGGGAGCCCTAGCCTTAGCCTAAGCCTACAGGTGCCCTAGCTTAAGCCTAGGGGTGCCGTAGCCTAAGCTTAGGGGTGCCCTAGTCTTAGGCTAGGGGAGCCCTAGCCTTAGCCTAAGCCTAAGGGTGCCTTAGCCTAAGCCTAGAGGTGCCCTAGCCTTAGGCTAGGGGAGCCCAAGCCTTAGCCTAAGCCTAGGGGGCCCTAGCCTCAGCTTAAGGGTGCCCTAGCCTCAGCCTTGGGGTGCCCTAGCCTAAGCCTATTGGTGCCCTAACGTAAGCCTAGGGGTGCCATAGCCTAAGCCTCTTGGTGCCTTAGCCTAAGCCTAGGGGTGACCTAGCCTTAGCCTAAGCCTAGAGGTGCCTTATCCTAAGACTTGGGGTGCCCTAGCCTAAGCTTAGGGGTGCCCAAGCCTTAGGCTAGGGGAGCCCTAGCCTTAGCCTAAGCCTAGGGGTGCCCTAGTCTAAATCTAGGGGTGCCCTAGCCTAAGCCTACGGGTGCGCTAACCTAAGCCTAGGATTGCACTAGCCTTAGCCTAAGACTAGGGGTGCCCTAACCTGAGCCTAGGGGTGCCCTTGCCTAAGCCTAGGGGTGCCCTTGCCTAAGCCTAGGGGTTCCCTAGCCTAAGTCTAGGGGTGCCTTTGCCTAAGCCTAGGGGTGCCCTAGCCTAATCCTAGGGGTGTCCTAGCCATAGGCTAGGGGAGCCCTTGCCTTAGCCTAAGCCTTGGGGTGCCCTAGGCTAAGCCTAGGTGTGCCCTAGCCTAAGCCTAGGGGTGCCCTAGCCTTAGGCTAGGGGAGCCCTAGCCTTAGCCTAAGCCTAGGTGTGCCCTAGCCTAAGCCTAGGGGTGCCCTAGCCTAAGCCTAGGGGTGCTCTAGCCTTAGGCATGGGGAGCCTAGCTTTAGCCTTAGCCTAAGGGTGCCCTAGCCTAAGCCTAGGGGTGCCCTAGCCTGGGCCTAGGGGTGACATAGCCTGAGCCTACGGGTGCCCTAGCCTGAGGCTAGGGGAGCCCTAATGTTACTCTAGCCTAGAATTGCCCTAGCCTAAGCCTAGGGGTGCCATAGCCTGTGTCTAGGGGTGAACCAGCCTGAGGCAAGAGGAGCCACAGTCTTAGCCTAAGCCTAGGCGAGCCCTAGCCTAAGCTTAGGGGTGCCCTAGCCTAAGCCTAGGGGTGCCCTAGACTTAGGCTAGGGTAGCCCTAGCCTGAGCCTATGGGTGCCCTAGCCTGAGGATAGGGGAGCCCTAGACTTAGCCTAAGCCTAGGATTGCCCTAGCGTAAGATAACGGGTGCCCTAGCCTGAGTCTAGGGGTGCCCTTGCCAGAGGCTAGGGGAGTCGTTGCCTTAGCCTAAGCCTAGGGGTGCCCAAGCTTAAGCCTAGGGGTGCCCTAGCCTTAAACTAGGAGTTCCCTAGCCTAAGCCTAGGGGTGCCCTAGCCTAAGCCTAAGTTAGCTCAGCCTTAGCCTAAGCCTAGTGGTGCCCTAGCCTAAGCCTAGGGGTCTCCTAGCCTAAGCCTAGGGGTGCCCTAGCCTAAGCCTAGGGGTGCTCTAGCCTTAGGCTAGGGGAGCCCAGCCTTAGCCTAAGCCTAGGGGTGCCCTTGCCTAAGCCTAGGGGTGCCCTTGCCTAAGCTTAGGGGTGCCCTAGCCTGAGCCGAGGGGTGCCGTAGCTTAAGGCTAGGGGAGCCCTAGCCTTAGCCTTAGACTAGGGGTGCGCTAGTCTAAGCCTGGGGTGCCCTATCCTGAGCCTAGGGGAGCCCTACCTTAGCCTAAGCATAGGATTGCCCTAGCCTAAGCTTAGGGGTGCCCTAGCCTGAGTCAAGGCGTGCCCTAGACTGAGGCTAGGGGAGCTGTAGGCTTAGCCTAAGTCTAGGGGTGCCCTAGCCTAAGCCTAGGGGTGCCCTAGCCTAATCCTAGAGGTGCCCTAGCCTAAGCATAGTGGTGCCCTAGCCCAAGCCTATGGGTGCCCTAGCCTTAGGCTAGGGGAGCCCTAGACTTAGCCTAAGCCTAGGCTGACCTAACCTAAGCCTAGGGGTGCCCTAGCCTAAGCCTAGGGGTTCCCTAGCCTAAGCCTAGGGGTGCCCTAGCCTAAGCCTAGGGGTGCCCTAGCCTTAGGCTAGGAGAGCCCTAGTCTTAGCCTAAGCCTAGGGGTGCCCTACCCAAAGCCTAGGGGTGCCCTAGCCTAAGCCTAGGGGTGCCCTAGCCTAAGCCTAGGGGTGCCCTAGCCTAAACCTAAGCCTAGGGGTGCCCTAGCCTAAGTCTAGGGGTGCCCTAGCCTAAGCCTACGGGTGCCCTAGCCTAAGCCTAGGAGTGCCCTAGCCTTAGGCTAGGATACCCCTAGCCTTAGCCTAAGCCTAGGGGTGCCCTAGCTTAAGCCTAGGGGTGCCCTAGCCTAAGCCTAGGGTTGCCCTAGCCTAAGCCTAGGGGTGCCCTAGCCTTAGGCTATGGGAGCCCTAGCCTTAGCCTAAGCCTACAGGTGCCCTAGCTTAAGCCTAGGGGTGCCGTAGCCTAAGCTTAGGGGTGCCCTAGTCTTAGGCTAGGGGAGCCCTAGCTTTAGCCTAAGCCTAAGGGTGCCTTAGCCTAAGCCTAGAGGTGCCCTAGCCTTACGCTAGGGGAGCCCAAGCCTTAGCCTAAGCCTAGGGGGCCCTAGCCTCAGCTTAAGGGTGCCCTAGCCTCAGCCTTGGGGTGCCCTAGCCTAAGCCTAGGGGTGCCCTAACCTAAGCCTAGGGGTGCCCTAGCCTAAGCCTAGTGGTGCCTTAGCCTAAGCCTAGGGGTGACCTAGCCTTAGCCTAAGCCTAGGGGTGCCTTATCCTAAGACTTGGGGTGCCCTAGCCTAAGCTTAGGGGTGCCCTAGCCTTAGGCTAGGGGAGCCCTACCCTTAGCCTAAGCCTAGGGGTGCCCTAGCCTAAATCTAGGGGTGCCCTAGCCTAAGCCTACGGGTGCGCTAGCCTAAGCCTAGGAGTGCCCTAGCCTTAGGCTAGGGGATCCCTAGCCTTAGCCTTAGCCTAGGGGTGCCCTAGTTTAAGCCTAGGGGTGCTCTAGCATAAGCCTAGGGGTGCCCTAGCCAAAACCTAGGGGTGACCTAGCCTAAGCTTAGAAGTTCCCTATCCTAAGCCTAGGGGTGACCTAGCCAAAGCTTAGGGGTGCCCTAGCGTAAGCATAGGGGTGCCCTAGCCTCAGCCTTGGGGTGCCCTAGCCTAAGCCTAGGGGTGCCCTAGCCTAAGCCTAGGGGTGGCCTAGCTTAAGCTTAGGGGTGCCCTAGCCTAAGCTTAGGGGTGCCCTAGCCTAAGCCTAAGCTTAGGGGTGCCCTAGCCTAAGTCTAGGGGTGCCCAGGCCTTAGGCTAGGGGAGCCCTTGCCTTAGCTTAAGCCTATGGCTGCCCTAGCCTAAGCTTAAGGGTGCCCTACCCTAAGCTTAGGGGTGCCCTAGACTTAGGCTAGGGGAGCCCTAGCCTTAACCTAAGCCTAGGGGTGCCCTAGCCTAAGCCTAGTGTTACCCTAGCCTAAGCCTAGAGGTGCCCTAGCCTTAGGCTAGGTGAGCCCAAGCATTTGCCTAAGCCTAGGGGTGCCCTAGCCTAAGCCTAGGGGTGCCAGAGCCTAAGCCTAGGGGTGCCCTAACCTAAGCCTAGGGGTGCCCTAGCCTAAGCCTAGGGGAGTCCTAGCCTTAGCCTAAGCCTACGGGTGCCGTAGCCTAAGCCTAGTGGTACTGAGCCTAAGCCTAGGTGAGCCCTAGCCTCAGGCTAGGGGAGACCTAGCCTTAGCCTAAGCCTAGTGGTGCCCTAGCCTAAACCTAAGGGTGCCCTAGCCTGAGCTTAGGGGTGCCCTAGCCTGAGCCTACGGGTGCCCTAGCCTTAGGCTAAGGGAGCCCTAGCCTTAGCCTAAGCCTAGGGGTGGCCTAACCTAAGACTATGGGTCCCATAGCCTAAGCCTAGGGGTGCCCTAGCCTAAGCCTAGGTGTGCCCTAGCCTAAGCCTAGGGGTGCCCTAGCCAAAGCCTAGGGGTGCCCTAACCTAAGCCTAGGGGTGCCCTAGCCTAATGCTAGGGGAGTCCTAGCCTTAGCCTAAGCCTACGGGTGCCCTAGCCTAAGCCTAGGGGTGCTGAGCCTAAGCCTAGGTGAGCCCTAGCCTCAGGCTTGAAGAGCCCTGGCCTTAGCCTAAGCCTAGGGGTGGCCTAGCTTAAGCCTAGGGGTGCCCTAGCCTAAGCTTAGGGGTGCCCTAGCTTAACCTAGGGGTGCCCTAGCCTAAGCCTAGGGGTGCCCTAGCCTAAGCCTAAGCTTAGGGGTGCCCTAGCCTAAGTCTAGGGGTGCCCAGGCCTTAGGCTAGGGGAGCCCTTGCCTTAGCTTAAGCCTATGGCTGCCCTAGCCTAAGCTTAAGGGTGCCCTACCCTAAGCTTAGGGGTGCCCTAGCCTTAGGCTAGGGGAGCCCTAGCCTTTACCTAAGCCTAGGGGTGCCCTAGCCTAAGCCTAGTGTTACCCTAGCCTAAGCCTAGAGGTACCCTAGCCTTAGGCTAGGTGAGCCCAAGCATTTGCCTAAGCCTAGGGGTGCCCTAGCCTAAGCCTAGGGGTGCCAGAGCCTAAGCCTAGGGGTGCCCTAACCTAAGCCTAGGGGTGCCCTAGCCTAAGCCTAGGGGAGTCCTAGCCTTAGCCTAAGCCTACGGGTGCCGTAGCCTAAGCCTAGTGGTACTGAGCCTAAGCCTAGGTGAGCCCTAGCCTCAGGCTAGGGGAGCCCTAGCCTTAGCCTAAGCCTAGTGGTGCCCTAGCCTAAAACTAAGGGTGCCCTAGCCTGAGCCTAGGGGTGCCCTAGCCTGAGCCTACGGGTGCCCTAGCCTTAGGCTAGGGGAGCCCTAGCAAAAGCCTAAGTCTAGGGGTGGCCTAACCTAAGACTATGGGTCCCATAGCCTAAGCCTAGGGGTGCCCTAGCCTAAGCCTAGGTGTGCCCTAGCCTAAGCCTAGGGGTGCCCTAGCCTAATCCTAGGGGAGTCCTAGCCTTAGCCTAAGCCTACGGGTGCCCTAGCCTAAGCCTAGGGGTGCCAGAGCCTAAGCCTAGGGGTGCCCTAACCTAAGCCTAGGGGTGCCCTAGCCTAAGCCTAGGGGAGCCCTAGCCTTAGCCTAAGCCTAGGGGAGCCCTAGCCTTAGCCTAAGCCTAGGGGTGCCCTAGCCTTAGGCTAGGGGAGCCCTAGCATTAGCCTAAGCCTAGGGGTGCCCTAGCCTAAGCCTAGGGGTGCCCTAGCCTAAGCCTAGGGGTGCTCTAGCCTTAGGCATGGGGAGCCTAGCTTTAGCCTTAGCCTAGGGGTGCCCTAGCCTAAGCCTAGGGGTGCCCTAGCCTAAGCCTTGTGGTGCCCTAGCCTGAGGCTAGGGGAGCCCAAGCCTTAGCCTAAGCCTAGGGGTGCCCTAGCCTAAGCCTAGGGGTGCCCTAGCCTGGGCCTAGGGGTGCCATAGCCTGAGCCTACGGGTGCCCTAGCCTGAGGCTAGGGGAGCCCTAATGTTAGTCTAGCCTAGGATTGCCCTAGCCTAAGCCTAGGGGTGCCATAGCCTGAGTCTAGGGGTGAACTAGCCTGAGGCAAGAGGAGCCACAGTCTTAGCCTAAGCCTAGGGGAGCCCTAGCCTAAGCTTAGGGGTGCCCTAGCCTAAGCCTAGGGGTGCCCTAGCCTTAGGCTAGGGTAGCCCTAGCCTGAGCCTAGGGGTGCCCTAGCCTGAGGATAGGGGAGCCCTTGCCTGAGGCTAGGGGAGCCGTTGCCTTAGCCTAAGTGTAGGGGTGCCCTAGCCTAAGCTTAGGGGTGCCCAAGATTAAGCCTAGGGGTGCCCTAGCCTTAGTCTAGGAGTTCCCTAGCCTAAGCCTAGGGGTGCCCTAGCCTAAGCCTAAGTTAGCCCAGCCTTAGCCTTAGCCTAGGGGTGCCCTAGCCTAAGCCTAGGGGTGTCCTAGCCTAAGCTTAGGGGTGCCCTAGCCTAAGCCTAGGGGTGCTCTAGCCTTAGGTAGGGGAGCCCAGCATTAGCCTAAGCCTAGGGGTGCCCTAGCCTAAGCTTAGGGGTGCAATAGCCTGAATCTAGGGGTGCACTAGCCTGAGGCTAGGGGAGCCGTAGCCTTAGCCTAAGCATAGGGGAGCCCTAGCTTAAGCCTAGGGGTGTCCTAGCCTAAGCCTACGGGTGCCCTAGCCTAAGCCTAGCGGTGCCCTAGCCTTAGGCTAGGGGAGCCCTAGCCTTTTCCTAAGCCTCGGGGTGCCCTAGCCTGAGCCGAGGGGTACCGTAGCTTTAGGCTAGGGGAGCCCTAGCCTTAGCCTAAGCCTAGGGGTGCCCTAGTCTAAGCCTAGGGTGCCCTATCCTGAGCCTAGGGGAGCCCTACCTTAGCCTAAGCATAGGATTGCCCTAGCCTAAGCTTAGGGGTGCCCTAGCCTGAGTCTAGGGTTGCCCTAGCCTGAGGCTAGGGGAGCCGTTGCCTTAGCCTAAGTCTAGGGGTGCCCTAGCCTAAGCCTAGGGGTGCCCTAGCCAAAGCCTAGGGGTGCCCTAGCCTAAGACTAGGGGTGCCCGAGCCTTAGGCTAGGAGAGCCCTAGCCTTGGCCTAAGCCTAGGGGTGCCCTAGCCAAAGCCTAGGGGTGCCCTAGCCTAAGCCTAGGGGTGCCCTAGCCTAAGCCTAGGGGTGCCCTTCCTAAACCTAAGCCTAGGGGTGCCCTATCCTTAACCTAGGGGTGCCCTAGCCTAAGCCTAGGGGTGCCCTAGTCTTAGGCTAGGGGAGCCCTAGCCTTAGCCTAAGCCTAAGGGTGCCTTAGCCTAAGCCTAGAGGTGCCCTAGCCTTAGGCTAGGGGAGCCCAAGCCTTAGCCTAAGCCTAGGGGGCCCTAGCCTCAGCTTAAGGGTGCCCTAGCCTCAGCCTTGGGGTGCCCTAGCCTAAGCCTATTGGTGCCCTAACGTAAGCCTAGGAGTGCCATAGCCTAAGCCTCTTGGTGCCTTAGCCTAAGCCTAGGGGTGACCTAGCCTTAGCCTAAGCCTAGGGGTGCCTTATCCTAAGACTTGGGGTGCCCTAGCCTAAGCTTAGGGGTGCCCTAGCCTTACGCTAGGGGAGCCCTAGCCTTAGCCTAAGCCTAGGGGTGCCCTAGTCTAAATCTAGGGGTGCCCTAGCCTAAGCCTACGGGTGCGCTAACCTAAGCCTAGGATTGCCCTAGCCTTAGCCTAAGACTAGGGGTGCCCTAACCTGAGCCTAGGGGTGCCCTAGCTTGAGCCTAGGGGTGCCCTAGCCTTAGGCTAGGGGATCCCTAGCCTTAGCTTAAGCCTAGGGGTGCCCTAGCCTAAGCCTAGGGGTGCCCTAACCTAAGCCTAGGGGTGCCCTTGCCTAAGCCTAGGGGTTCCCTAGCCAAAGTCTAGGGGTGCCTTTGCCAAAGCCTAGGGGTGCCCTAGCCTAATCCTAGGGGTGTCCTAGCCATAGGCTAGGGGAGCCCTTGCCTTAGCCTAAGCTTTGGGGTGCCCTAGGCTAAGCCTAGGGGTGCCCTAGCCTAAGCCTAGGGGTGCTCTAGCCTTAGGCATGGGGAGCCTAGCTTTAGCCTTAGCCTAGGGGTGCCCTAGCCTAAGCCTAGGGGTGCCCTAGCCTGGGCCTAGGGGTGACATAGCCTGAGCCTACGGGTGCCCTAGCCTGAGGCTAGGGGAGCCCTAATGTTACTCTAGCCTAGAATTGCCCTAGCCTAAGCCTAGGGGTGCCATAGCCTGTGTCTAGGGGTGAACCAGCCTGAGGCAAGAGGAGCCACAGTCTTAGCCTAAGCCTAGGCGAGCCCTAGCCTAAGCTTAGGGGTGCCCTAGCCTAAGCCTAGGGGTGCCCTAGCCTTAGGCTAGGGTAGCCCTAGCCTGAGCCTATGGGTGCCCTAGCCTGAGGATAGGGGAGCCCTAGACTTAGCCTAAGCCTAGGATTGCCCTAGCGTAAGATAACGGGTGCCCTAGCCTGAGTCTAGGGGTGCCCTTGCCAGAGGCAGGGGAGTCGTTGCCTTAACCTAAGCCTAGGGGTGCCCAAGCTTAAGCCTAGGGGTGCCCTAGCCTTAATCTAGGAGTTCCCTAGCCTAAGCCTAGGGGTGCCCTAGCCTAAGCCTATGTTAGCCCAGCCTTAGCCTAAGCCTAGTGGTGCCCTAGCCTAAGCCTAGGGGTCTCCTAGCCTAAGCCTAGGGGTGCCCTAGCCTAAGCCTAGGGGTGCTCTAGCCTTAGGCTAGGGGAGCCCAGCCTTATCCTAAGCCTAGGGGTGCCCTTGCCTAAGCCTAGGGGTGCCCTTGCCTAAGCTTAGGGGTGCAATAGCCTGAGTCTAGCGGTGCCCTAACCTTAGGCTACGGGAGCCCTAGCCTTTTCCTAAGCCTAGGGGTGCCCTAGCCTAAGCCTCGGGGTGCCCTAGCCTGAGCCGAGGGGTGCCGTAGCTTTAGGCTAGGGGAGCCCTAGCCTTAGCCTTAGACTAGGGGTGCGCTAGTCTAAGCCTAGGGTGCCCTATCCTGAGCCTAGGGGAGCCCTACCTTAGCCTAAGCATAGGATTGCCCTAGCCTAAGCTTAGGGGTGCCCTAGCCTGAGTCAAGGCGTGCCCTAGACTGAGGCTAGGGGAGCTGTAGCCTTAGCCTAAGTCTAGGGGTGCCCTAGCCTAAGCCTAGGGGTGCCCTAGCCTAATCCTAGAGGTGCCCTAGCCTAAGCATAATGGTGCCCTAGCCCAAGCCTATGGGTGCCCTAACCTTAGGCTAGGGGAGCCCTAGACTTAGCCTAAGCCTAGGGCTGACCTAGCCTAAACCTAGGGGTGCCCTAGCCTAAGCCTAGGGGTTCCCTAGCCTAAGCCTAGGGATGCCCTAGCCTAAGCCTAGGGGTGCCCTAGCCTTAGGCTAGGAGAGCCCTAGTCTTAGCCTAAGCCTAGGGGTGCCCTACCCAAAGCCTAGGGGTGCCCTAGCCTAAGCCTAGGGGTGCCCTAGCCTAAGCCTAGGGGTGCCCTAGCCTAAACCTAAGCCTAGGGGTGCCCTAGCCTAAGCCTAGGGGTGCCCTAGCCTAAGCCTTGGGGTGCCCTAGCCTGGGCCTAGGGGTGCCATAGCCTGAGCCTACGGGTGCCCTAGCCTGAGGCTAGGGGAGCCCTAATGTTAGTCTAGCCTAGGATTGCCCTAGCCTAAGCCTAGGGGTGCCATAGCCTGAGTCTAGGGGTGAACTAGCCTGAGGCAAGAGGAGCCACAGTCTTAGCCTAAGCCTAGGGGAGCCCTAGCCTAAGCTTAGGGGTGCCCTAGCCTAAGCCTAGGGGTGCCCTAGCCTTAGGCTAGGGTAGCCCTAGCCTGAGCCTAGGGGTGCCCTAGCCTGAGGATAGGGGAGCCCTTGCCTGAGGCTAGGGGAGCCGTTGCCTTAGCCTAAGTGTAGGGGTGCCCTAGCCTAAGCTTAGGGGTGCCCAAGATTAAGCCTAGGGGTGCCCTAGCCTTAGTCTAGGAGTTCCCTAGCCTAAGCCTAGGGGTGCCCTAGCCTAAGCCTAAGTTAGCCCAGCCTTAGCCTTAGCCTAGGGGTGCCCTAGCCTAAGCCTAGGGGTGTCCTAGCCTAAGCTTAGGGGTGCCCTAGCCTAAGCCTAGGGGTGCTCTAGCCTTAGGCTAGAGGAGCCCAGCCTTAGCCTAAGCCTAGGGGTGCCCTAGCCTAAGCTTAGGGGTGCAATAGCCTGAGTCTAGGGGTGCACTAGCCTGAGGCTAGGGGAGCCGTAGCCTTAGCCTAAGCATAGGGGAGCCCTAGCTTAAGCCTAGGGGTGTCCTAGCCTAAGCCTACGGGTGCCCTAGCCTAAGCCTAGCGGTGCCCTAGCTTTAGGCTAGGGGAGCCCTAGCCTTAGCCTAAGCCTAGGGGTGCCCTAGTCTAAGCCTAGGGTGCCCTATCCTGAGCCTAGGGGAGCCCTACCTTAGCCTAAGCATAGGATTGCCCTAGCCTAAGCTTAGGGGTGCCCTAGCCTGAGTCTAGGGTTGCCCTAGCCTGAGGCTAGGGGAGCCGTTGCCTTAGCCTAAGTCTAGGGGTGCCCTAGCCTAAGCCTAGGGGTGCCCTAGCCAAAGCCTAGGGGTGCCCTAGCCTAAGACTAGGGGTGCCCGAGCCTTAGGCTAGGAGAGCCCTAGCCTTGGCCTAAGCCTAGGGGTGCCCTAGCCAAAGCCTAGGGGTGCCCTAGCCTAAGCCTAGGGGTGCCCTAGCCTAAGCCTAGGGGTGCCCTTCCTAAACCTAAGCCTAGGGGTGCCCTATCCTTAACCTAGGGGTGCCCTAGCCTAAGCCTAGGGGTGCCCTAGTCTTAGGCTAGGGGAGCCCTAGCCTTAGCCTAAGCCTAAGGGTGCGTTAGCCTAAGCCTAGAGGTGCCCTAGCCTTAGGCTAGGGGAGCCCAAGCCTTAGCCTAAGCCTAGGGGGCCCTAGCCTCAGCTTAAGGGTGCCCTAGCCTCAGCCTTGGGGTGCCCTAGCCTAAGCCTATTGTTGCCCTAACGTAAGCCTAGGGGTGCCATAGCCTAAGCCTATTGGTGCCTTAGCCTAAGCCTAGGGGTGCCTTATCCTAAGACTTGGGGTGCCCTAGCCTAAGCTTAGGGGTGCCCTAGCCTTAGGCTAGGGGAGCCCTAGCCTTAGCCTAAGCCTAGGGGTTCCCTAGTCTAAATCTAAGGGTGCCCTAGCCTAAGCCTACGGGTGCGCTAACCTAAGCCTAGGATTGCCCTAGCCTTAGCCTAAGACTAGGGGTGCCCTAACCTGAGCCTAGGGGTGCCCTAGCTTGAGCCTAGGGGTGCCCTAGCCTTAGGCTAGGGGATCCCTAGCCTTAGCTTAAGCCTAGGGGTGCCCTAGCCTAAGCCTAGGGGTGCCCTAGCCTAAGCCTAGGGGTGCCCTAGCCTAAGCCTAGGGGTTCCCTAGCCTAAGTCTAGGGGTGCCTTTGCCTAAGCCTAGGGGTGCCCTAGCCTAATCCTAGGGGTGTCCTAGCCATAGGCTAGGGGATCCCTTGCCTTAGCCTAAGCTTTGGGGTGCCCTAGGCTAAGCCTAGGTGTGCCCTAGCCTAAGCCTAGGGGTGCTCTAGCCTTAGGCATGGGGAGCTTAGCTTTAGCCTTAGCCTAGGGGTGCCGTAGCCTAAGCCTAGGGGTGCCCTAGCCTGAGGCTAGGGGAGCCCTAATGTTACTCTAGCCTAGAATTGCCCTAGCCTAAGCCTAGGGGTGCTCTAGCCTTAGGCATGGGGAGCCTAGCTTTAGCCTTAGCCTAGGGGTGCCCTAGCCTAAGCCTAGGGGTGCCCTAGCCTGGGCCTAGGGGTGACATAGCCTGAGCCTACGGGTGCCCTAGCCTGAGGCTAGGGGAGCCCTAATGTTACTCTAGCCTAGAATTGCCCTAGCCTAAGCCTAGGGGTGCCATAGCCTGTGTCTAGGGGTGAACCAGCCTGAGGCAAGAGGAGCCACAGTCTTAGCCTAAGCCTAGGCGAGCCCTAGCCTAAGCTTAGGGGTGCCCTAGCCTAAGCCTAGGGGTGCCCTAGCCTTAGGCTAGGGTAGCCCTAGCCTGAGCCTATGGGTGCCCTAGCCTGAGGATAGGGGAGCCCTAGACTTAGCCTAAGCCTAGGATTGCCCTAGCGTAAGATAACGGGTGCCCTAGCCTGAGTCTAGGGGTGCCCTTGCCAGAGGCTAGGGGAGTCGTTGCCTTAACCTAAGCCTAGGGGTGCCCAAGCTTAAGCCTAGGGGTGCCATAGCCTTAATCTAGGAGTTCCCTAGCCTAAGCCTAGGGGTGCCCTAGCCTAAGCCTAAGTTAGCCCAGCCTTAGCCTAAGCCTAGTGGTGCCCTAGCCTAAGCCTAGGGGTCTCCTAGCCTAAGCCTAGGGGTGCCCTAGCCTAAGCCTAGGGGTGCTCTAGCCTTAGGCTAGGGGAGCCCAGCCTTAGCCTAAGCCTAGGGGTGCCCTTGCCTAAGCCTAGGGGTGCCCTTGCTTAAGCTTAGGGGTGCAATAGCCTGAGTCTAGCGGTGCCCTAACCTTAGGCTACGGGAGCCCTAGCCTTTTCCTAAGCCTAGGGGTGCCCTAGCCTAAGCCTCGGGGTGCCCTAGCCTGAGCCGAGGGGTGCCGTAGCTTTAGGCTAGGGGAGCCCTAGCCTTAGCCTTAGACTAGGGGTGCGCTAGTCTAAGCCTAGGGTGCCCTATCCTGAGCCTAGGGGAGCCCTACCTTAGCCTAAGCATAGGATTGCCCTAGCCTAAGCTTAGGGGTGCCCTAGCCTGAGTCAAGGCGTGCCCTAGACTGAGGCTAGGGGAGCTGTAGCCTTAGCCTAAGTCTAGGGGTGCCCTAGCCTAAGCCTAGGGGTGCCCTAGCCTAATCCTAGAGGTGCATTAGCCTAAGCATAGTGGTGCCCTAGCCCAAGCCTATGGGTGCCCTAGCCTTAGGCTAGGGGAGCCCTAGACTTAGCCTAAGCCTAGGGCTGAACTAGCCTAAGCCTAGGGGTGCCCTAGCCTAAGCCTAGGGGTTCCCTAGCCTAAGCCTAGGGGTGCCCTAGCCTAAGCCTAGGGGTGCCCTACCCTTAGGCTAGGAGAGCCCTAGTCTTAGCCTAAGCCTAGGGGTGCCCTACCCAAAGCCTAGGGGTGCCCTAGCCTAAGCCTAGAGGTGCCCTAGCCTAAGCCTAGGGGTGCCCTAGCCTAAACCTAAGCCTAGGGGTGCCCTAGCCTAAGCCTAGGGGTGCCCTAGCCTAAGCCTAGGGGTGCTATAGCCTTAGGCATGGGGAGCCTAGCTTTAGCCTTAGCCTAGGGGTGCCCTAGCCTAAGCCTAGGGGTGCCCTAGCCTTAGGCTAGGAGAGCCCTAGTCTTAGCCTAAGCCTAGGGGTGCCCTACCCAAAGCCTAGGGGTGCCCTAGCCTAAGCCTAGGGGTGCCCTAGCCTAAGCCTAGGGGTGCCCTAGCCTAAACCTAAGCCTAGGGGTGCCCTAGCCTAAGCCTAGGGGTGCCCTAGCCTAAGCCTAGGGGTGCTATAGCCTTAGGCATGGGGAGCCTAGCTTTAGCCTTAGCCTAGGGGTGCCCTAGCCTTAGCCTAGGGGTGCCCTAGCCTAAGCCTAGGGGTGCCCTAGCCTGGGCCTAGGGGTGCCATAGCCTGAGCCTACGGGTGCCCTAGCCTGAGGCTAGGGGAACCCTAATGTTAGTATAGCCTAGGATTGCCCTAGCCTAAGCCTAGGGGTGCCATAGCCTGAGTCTAGGGGTGAACTAGCCTGAGGCAAGAGGAGCCACAGTCTTAGCCTAAGCCTAGGGGAGCCCTAGCCTAAGCTTAGGGGTGCCCTAGCCTTAGCCTAGGGGTGACCTAGCCTTAGGCTAGGGTAGCCCTAGCCTAAGCCTAGGGGTGCCCTAGCCTGAGGATAGGGGAGCCCTTGCCTGAGGCTAGGGGAGCCATTGCCTTAGCCTAAGTGTAGGGGTGCCCTAGCCTAAGCTTAGGGGTGCCCAAGATTAAGCCTAGGGGTGCCCTAGCCTTAGTCTAGGAGTTCCCTAGCCTAAGCCTAGGGGTGCCCTAGCCTAAGCCTAAGTTAGCCCAGCCTTAGCCTTAGCCTAGGGGTGCCCTAGCCTAAGCCTAGGGGTGTCCTAGCCTAAGCTTAGGGGTCCCCTAGCCTAAGCCTAGGGGTGCTCTAGCCTTAGGCTAGGGGAGCCCAGCCTTAGCCTAAGCCTAGGGGTGCCCTAGCCTAAGCTTAGGGGTGCAATAGCCTGAGTCTAGGGGTGCACTAGCCTGAGGCTAGGGGAGCCGTAGCCTTAGCCTAAGCATAGGGGAGCCCTAGCTTAAGCCTAGGGGTGTCCTAGCCTAAGCCTACGGGTGCCCTAGCCTAAGCCTAGCGGTGCCCTAGCTTTAGGCTAGGGGAGCCCTAGCCTTAGCCTAAGCCTAGGGGTGCCCTAGTCTAAGCCTAGGGTGCCCTATCCTGAGCCTAGGGGAGCCCTACCTTAGCCTAAGCATAGGATTGCCCTAGCCTAAGCTTAGGGGTGCCCTAGCCTGAGTCTAGGGTTGCCCTAGCCTGAGGCTAGGGGAGCCGTTGCCTTAGCCTAAGTCTAGGGGTGCCCTAGCCTAAGCCTAGGGGTGACCTAGCCTTAGCCTAAGCCTAGGGGTGCCTTATCCTAAGACTTGGGGTGCCCTAGCCTAAGCTTAGGGGTGCCCTAGCCTTAGGCTAGGGGAGCCCTAGCCTTAGCCTAAGCCTAGGGGTGCCCTAGTCTAAATCTAGGGGTGCCCTAGCCTAAGCCTACGGGTGCGCTAACCTAAGCCTAGGATTGCCCTAGCCTTAGCCTAAGACTAGGGGTGCCCTAACCTGAGCCTAGGGGTGCCCTAGCTTGAGCCTAGGGGTGCCCTAGCCTTAGGCTAGGGGATCCCTAGCCTTAGCTTAAGCCTAGGGGTGCCCTAGCCTAAGCCTAGGGGTGCCCTAGCCTAAGCCTAGGGGTGCCCTTGCCTAAGCCTAGGGGTTCCCTAGCCTAAGTCTAGGGGTGCCTTTGCCTAAGCCTAAGGGTGCCCTAGCCTAATCCTAGGGGTGTCCTAGCCATAGGCTAGGGGAGCCCTTGCCTTAGCCTAAGCTTTGGGGTGCCCTAGGCTAAGCCTAGGTGTGCCCTAGCCTAAGCCTAGGGGTGCCCTAGCCTTAGGCTAGGGGAGCCCTAGCCTTAGCCTAAGCCTAGGTGTGCCCTAGCCTAAGCCTAGGGGTGCCCTAGCCTAAGCCTAGGGGTGCTCTAGCCTTAGGCATGGGGAGCCTAGCTTTAGCCTTAGCCTAGGGGTGCCCTAGCCTAAGCCTAGGGGTGCCCTAGCCTGGGCCTAGGGGTGACATAGCCTGAGCCTACGGGTGCCCTAGCCTGAGGCTAGGGGAGCCCTAATGTTACTCTAGCCTAGAATTGCACTAGCCTAAGCCTAGGGGTGCCATAGCCTGTGTCTAGGGGTGAACCAGCCTGAGGCAAGAGGAGCCACAGTCTTAGCCTAAGCCTAGGCGAGCCCTAGCCTAAGCTTAGGGGTGCCCTAGCCTAAGCCTAGGGGTGCCCTAGCCTTAGGCTAGGGTAGCCCTAGCCTGAGCCTATGGGTGCCCTAGCCTGAGGATAGGGGAGCCCTAGACTTAGCCTAAGCCTAGGATTGCCCTAGCGTAAGATAACGGGTGCCCTAGCCTGAGTCTATGGGTGCCCTTGCCAGAGGCTAGGGGAGTCGTTGCCTTAGCCTAAGCCTAGGGGTGCCCAAGCTTAAGCCTAGGGGTGCCCTAGCCTTAATCTAGGAGTTCCCTAGCCTAAGCCTAGGGGTGCCCTAGCCTAAGCCTAAGTTAACCCAGCCTTAGCCTAAGCCTAGTGGTGCCCTAGCCTAAGCCTAGGGGTCTCCTAGCCTAAGCCTAGGGGTGCCCTTGCCTAAGCCTAGGGGTGCCCTAGCCTAAGCGTCGGGGTGCCCTAGCCTGAGGCGAGGGGTGCCGTAGCTTTAGGCTAGGGGAGCCCTAGCCTTAGCCTTAGACTAGGGGTGCGCTAGTCTAAGCCTAGGGTGCCCTATCCTGAGCCTAGGGGAGCCCTACCTTAGCCTAAGCATAGGATTGCCCTAGCCTAAGCTTAGGGGTGCCTAGCCTGAGTCAAGGCGTGCCCTAGACTGAGGCTAGGGGAGCTGTAGCCTTAGCCTAAGTCTAGGGGTGCCCTAGCCTAAGCCTAGGGGTGCCCTAGCCTAATCCTAGAGGTGCCCTAGCCTAAGCATAGTGGTGCCCTAGCCCAAGCCTATGGGTGCCCTAGCCTTAGGCTAGGGGAGCCCTAGACTTAGCCTAAGCCTAGGGCTGACCTAGCCTAAGCCTAGGGGTGCCCTAGCCTAAGCCTAGGGGTTCCCTAGCCTAAGCCTAGGGGTGCCCTAGCCTAAGCCTAGGGGTGCCCTAGCCTTAGGCTAGGAGAGCCCTAGTCTTAGCCTAAGCCTAGGGGTGCCCTACCCAAAGCCTAGGGGTGCCCTAGCCTAAGCCTAGGGGTGCCCTAGCCTAAGCCTAGGGGTGCCCTAGCCTAAACCTAAGCCTAGGGGTGCCCTAGCCTAAGTCTAGGGGTGCCCTAGCCTAAGCCTACGGGTGCCCTAGCCTAAGCCTAGGAGTGCCCTAGCCTTAGGCTAGGATATCCCTAGCCTTAGCCTAAGCCTAGGGGTGCCCTAGCTTAAGCCTAGGGGTGCCCTAGCCTAAGCCTAGGGGTGCCCTAGCCTAAGCCTAGGGGTGCCCTAGCCTTAGGCTATGGGAGCCCTAGCCTTAGCCTAAGCCTACAGGTGCCCTAGCTTAAGCCTAGGGGTGCCGTAGCCTAAGCTTAGGGGTGCCCTAGTCTTAGGCTAGGGGAGCCCTAGCCTTAGCCTAAGCCTAAGGGTGCCTTAGCCTAAGCCTAGAGGTGCCCTAGCCTTACGCTAGGGGAGCCCAAGCCTTAGCCTAAGCCTAGGGGGCCCTAACCTCAGCTTAAGGGTGCCCTAGCCTCAGCCTTGGGGTGCCCTAGCCTAAGCCTAGGGGTGCCCTAACCTAAGCCTAGGGGTGCCCTAGCCTAAGCCTAGTGGTGCCTTAGCCTAAGCCTAGGGGTGACCTAGCCTTAGCCTAAGCCTAGGGGTGCCTTATCCTAAGACTTGGGGTGCCCTAGCCTAAGCTTAGGGGTGCCCTAGCCTTAGGCTAGGGGAGCCCTACCCTTAGCCTAAGCCTAGGGGTGCCCTAGCCTAAATCTAGGGGTGCCCTAGCCTAAGCCTACGGGTGCGCTAGCCTAAGCCTAGGAGTGCCCTAGCCTTAGGCTAGGGGATCCCTAGCCTTAGCCTAAGCCTAGGGGTGCCCTAGTTTAAGCCTAGGGGTGCTCTAGCATAAGCCTAGGGGTGCCCTAGCCAAAACCTAGGGGTGAACTAGCCTAAGCTTAGAAGTTCCCTATCCTAAGCCTAGGGGTGACCTAGCCAAAGCTTAGGGGTGCCCTAGCGTAAGCATAGGGGTGCCCTAGCCTCAGCCTTGGGGTGCCCTAGCCTAAGCCTAGGGGTGCCCTAGCCTAAGCCTAGGGGTGCCCTAGCCTAAGCCTAGGGGTGCCCTAGCCGAAGCTTAGAAGTTTCCTGTCCTAAGCCTAGGGGTGGCCTAGCCAAAGCCTAGGGGTGCCCTAGCCTAAGCCTAGGGGTGCCCTAGCCTTAGGCTAGGGGAGCCCTGCCTTAGCCTAAGCCTATGGGTGCCCTAGCTTAAGCCTAGGGGTGCCCTAGCCTAAGCCTAGGGGTGCCCTAGCCTAAGCCACAGGTACCCTAGCCTCAGCCTAGGGGTGCCCTAGCCTAAGCCTAGGGGTGCCTTTGCCTAAGCCTAGGGGTGCCCTAGCCTAAGCCTAGGGGTGCCCTAGCCATAGTCTAGGGGAGCCCTTGCCTTAGCCTTAGCCTAGGGGTGCCCTAGCCTAAACCTAGGGGTACCCTAGCCTAAGCCTAGGGGTGCCCTAGCCTTAGGCTAGGGGTGCCCTAGCCTTAGGCTAGGGGAGCCCTAGCCTTAGCCTAAGCCTAGGGGTGCCCTAGCCTAAGCCTAGGGGAGCCCTAGCCTGAGCCTAGGGGTGCCCTAGCCTTAGGATAGGGGAGCCCTAGACTTAGCCTAAGCATAGGGGTGCCCTAGCCTAAGCCTAGGGGAGCCCTAGCCTGAGCCTAGGGGTGCCCTAGCCTTAGGATAGGGGAGCCCAGTCTAGGGGAGCCCTTGCCTTAGCCTTAGCCTAGGGGTGCCCTAGCCTAAGCCTAGGGGAGCCCTAGCCTGAGCCTAGGGGTGCCCTAGCCTTAGGATGGGGGAGCCCTAGACTTAGCCTAAGCCTAGTATTGCCCCAGCCTAAGCTTCGGGTGCCCTAGCCTGAGTCTAGGGGTGCCCTAGGCTAAGCCTAGGGTTGCCCTAGCTTGAGCCTAGGGGTGCCCTAACCTCAGCCTTGGGGTGCCCTAGCCTAAGCCTAGGGGTGCCCTAACCTAAGCCTAGGGGTGCCCTAGCCTAAGCCTAGTGGTGCCTTAGCCTAAGCCTAGGGGTGACCTAGCCTTAGCCTAAGCCTAGGGGTGCCTTATCCTAAGACTTGGGGTGCCCTAGCCTAAGCTTAGGGGTGCCCTAGCCTTAGGCTAGGGGAGCCCTACCCTTAGCCTAAGCCTAGGGGTGCCCTAGCCTAAATCTAGGGGTGCCCTATCCTGAGCCTACTGGTGCCCTAGCCTGAGGCTAGGGGAGCCCTAACGTTAGTCTAGCCTTGGATTACCCTAGCCTAAGCCTAGGGGTGCCATAGCCTGAGTCTAGGGTTGCACTAGCCTGAGGCAAGGGGAGCCCCAGCCTTAGCCTAAGCCTAGGGGAGCCCTAGCCTAAGCTTAGGGGTGCCCTAACCTAAGCCTATGGGTGCCCTAGCCTTAGTCTAGGGGTTTCCTAGACTAAGCCTAGGTGTGCCCTAGCCTAAGCCTAGGTTAGCCCAGCCTTAGCCTAAGCCTAGGGCTGCCCTAGCGTAAGCCTAGGGGTGGCCTAGCCTAAGCCTAGGGGTGCTCTACCCTTAGGCTAGGGGAGCCCTAGCCTTAGCCTAAGCCTAGGGGTGCCCTAGCCAAAGCCTAGGGGTGCCCTAGCCTAAGCCTAGGGGTGCCCTATCCTAAGCCTAGGGGTGCCCTAGCCTAAACCTAAGCCTAGGGGTGCCCTAGCCTAAGTCTAGGGGTGCCCTAGCCTAAGCCTACTGGTGCCCTAGCCTAAGCCTAGGAGTGCCTTAGCCTTAGGCTAGGAGATCCCTAGCCTTAGCCTAAGCCTAGGGGTGCCCTAGCTTAAGCCTAGGGGTGCCGTAGCCTAAGCCAAGGGGTGCCCTAGCCTAAGCCTAGGGGTGCCCTAGCCTTAGGCTATGGGAACCCTAGCCTTAGCCTAAGCCTACAGGTGCCCTAGCTTAAGCTTAGGGGTGCCGTAGCCTAAGCTTAGGGGTGCCCTAGTCTTAGGCTAGGGGAGCCCTAGCCTTAGCCTAAGCCTAAGGGTGCCTTAGCCTAAGCCTAGAGGTGCCCTAGCCTTAGGCTAGGGGAGCACAAGCCTTTGCCTAAGCCTAGGGGGCCCTAGCCTCAGCTTAAGGGTGCCCTAGCCTCAGCCTTTGGGTGCCCTAGCCTAAGCCTAGGGGTGCCCTAACCTAAGCCTAGGGGTGCCCTAGCCTAAGCCTATTGGTGCCTAAGCCTAAGCCTAGGGGTGACCTAGCCTTAGCCTAAGTCTAGGGGTGCCTTATCCTAGGACTTGGGGTGCCCTAGCCTAAGCCTAGGGGAGCACTAGCCTGAGCCTAGGGGTGCCCTAGCCTTAGGATAGGGGAGCCCTAGACTTAGCCTAAGCCTAGGATTGCCCCAGCCTAAGCTTCGGGTGCCCTAGCCTGAGTCTAGGGGTGCCCTAGCCTAAGCCTAGGGGTGCCCTAGCTTGAGCCTAGGGGATCCCTAGCCTTAGCTTAAGCCTATGGGTGCCCTAGCCTAAGCCTAGGTGTTCCCTAGCCTAAGCCTAGGTGTGCCTTTGCCTAAGCCTAGGGGTGCCCTAGCCTAATTCTAGGGGTGCCCTAGCCATAGGCTAGGGGAGCCCTAGCCTTAGCCTAAGCCTAGGGGTGCCCTAGCGAAAGCCTAGGGGTGCCTTAGCCTAAGCCTTGCGGTGCTCTAGCCTTAGGCTAGGGGAGCCTAGCCTTAGCCTAAGCCTAGGGGTGCCCTAGCCTAAGCCTAGGGTTGTCCTAGCCTGAGCCTAGGGGTGCCCTATTCTGAGCCTACGGGTGCCCGAGCCTGAGGCTAGTGGAGCCCTAACGTTAGTCTAGCCTTGGATTACCCTAGCCTAAGCCTAGGGGTGCCATAGCCTGAGTCTAGGGGTGCACTAGCCTGAGGCAAGGGGAGCCGCTGCCTTAGCCTAAGCCTAGGGGAGCCCTAGCCTAAGCTTAGGGGTTCCCTAGCCTAAGCCTATGGGTGCACTAGCCTTAGTCTAGGGGTTCCCTTGCCTAAGCCTAGGTGTGCCCTAGCCTAAGCCTAGGTTAGCCCAGCCTTAACCTTAGCCTATGGGTGCCCTAGCGTAAGCCTAGTGGTGGCCTAGCCTAAGCCTAGTGGTGCCCTAGCCTAAGCCTAGGGGTGCTCTACCCTTAGGCTAGGGGAGCCCTAACCTTAGCCTAAGCCTGTGGGTGCCCTAGCCTAAGCCTAGAGGTGACCTAGCCTAAGCATAGGGGTGCCCTAGCGTAAGCCTAGCGGTTCCCTAGCCTAAGCTCAGGGGTTCCCTAGCCTAAGCTTAGGGGTGCCCTAGCCTAAGCCTAGTGGTGCCCTAGCCTTAGGCTAGGCGAGCCCTAGCCTTAGCCTAAGCCTAGGGGTGCCCTAGCCTTAGCCTAAGCCTAGGGGTTCCCTAGCCTAAGCCTATGGGTGCCCTAGCCTAACCCTAGGGGTGCCCTAGAACAAGCCTAGGGGTGCCATCGCCTAAGCCTAGTGGTGCCATAGGCTAAGCCTAGGGGTGCCCTAACCTTAGGCTAGGGGAACCCTAGCCTTAGCCTAAGCGTAGGGGTGCCCTAGTCTAATCCTAGGGGTGCCCTAGCCTAAGCCTAGGGGTGCCCTAGCCTTAGCCTAAGACCAGGGGTGCCCCTGCCTAAGCCTAGGGATGCCCAAGCCTAAGCCTAGATGTGCCCCAACCTAAGCCTAGAGCTGCCCTAGCCTAAGCCTAGGGGTGCCCTAGCCTTAGGCTAGGCGAGCCCTAGCCTTAGCCTAAGCCTAGGGGTGCCCTAGCCTTAGCCTAAGCCTAGGGGTGCCCTAGCCTAAGCCTAGGGGTGCCCTAACCTAAGCCTAGGGGTGCCCTAGCCTAAGCCTAGGGGAGTCCTAGCCTTAGCCTAAGCCTACGGGTTCCGTAGCCTAAGCCTAGTGGTACTGAGCCTAAGCCTAGGTGAGCCCTAGCCTCAGGCTAGGGGAGCCCTAGCCTTAGCCTAAGCCTAGGGGTGCCCTAGCCTAAACCTAAGGGTGCCCTAGCCTGAGCCTAGGGGTGCCCTAGCCTGAGCCTACGGGTGCCCTAGCCTTAGGCTAGGGGAGCCCTAGCCTTAGCCTAAGCCTAGGGGTGGCCTAACCTAAGACTATGGGTCCCATAGCCTAAGCCTAGGGGTGCCCTAGCCTAAGCCTAGGTGTGCCCTAGCCTAAGCCTAGGGGTGCCCTAACCTAAGCCTAGGGGTGCCCTAGCCTAAGCCTAGGGGAGTCCTAGCCTTAGCCTAAGCCTACGGGTTCCGTAGCCTAAGCCTAGTGGTACTGAGCCTAAGCCTAGGTGAGCCCTAGCCTCAGGCTAGGGGAGCCCTAGCCTTAGCCTAAGCCTAGGGGTGCCCTAGCCTAAACCTAAGGGTGCCCTAGCCTGAGCCTAGGGGTGCCCTAGCCTGAGCCTACGGGTGCCCTAGCCTTAGGCTAGGGGAGCCCTAGCCTTAGCCTAAGCCTAGGGGTGGCCTAACCTAAGACTATGGGTCCCATAGCCTAAGCCTAGGGGTGCCCTAGCCTAAGCCTAGGTGTGCCCTAGCCTAAGCCTAGGGGTGCCCTAACCTAAGCCTAGGGGTGCCCTAGCCTAATCCTAGGGGAGTCCTAGCTTTAGCCTAAGCCTACGGGTGCCCTAGCATAAGGTTAGGGGAGACCTAGCCTTAGTCAAGCCTAGGATTGCCCTAGCCTAAGCCTAGGGATGCCATAGCCTGAGCCTAGGGGTGCCCTAACCTGAGGCTCTCGGAGTCGTAGCCTTATCCTAAGCCTAGTGGTGCCCTAGCCTAAGCGTAGGGGTGCCCTAGCCTAAGCCTAGGCATGCCCTAGCCTAAGCCTAGGGGTGCCCTATCCTAAGGCTAGGAGAGCCCTAGCCTTAGCCTAAGCCTAGGGGTGCCCTAGCCTGAGCCTAGGGGTGCCCTAGCTTGAGCCTAGGGGTGCCCTAGCCTTAGGCTAGGGGATCCCTAGCCTTAGCTTAAGCCTAGGGGTGCCCTAGCTTAAGCCTAGGGGTGCCCTAGCCTAAGCCTAAGGGTGCCCTTGCCTAAGCCAAGGGGTTCCCTATCCTAAGTCTAGGGGTGGCTTTGCCTAAGCCTAGGGGTGCCCTAGCCTAATCCTAGGGGTGTCCTAGCCATAGGCTAGGGGAGCCTTTGCCTTAGCCTAAGCCTAGGGGTACCCTAGGCTAAGCCTAGGTGTGCCCTAGCCTAAGCCTAGGGGTGCCGTAGCCTTAGGCTAGGGGAGCCCTAGCCTTAGCCTAAGCCTAGGGGTGCCCTAGCCTAAGCCTAGGGGTGCCCTAGCCGAAGCCTAGGGGTGCCCTAGCCGAAGCCTAGGGGTGCTCTAGCCTTAGGCATGGGGAGCCTAGCTTTAGCCTTAGCCTAGGGGTGCCCTAGCCTAAGCCTAGGGGTGCCCTAGCCTAAGCCTTGGGGTGCCCTAGCCTGAGGCTAGGGGAGCCCAAGCCTTAGCCTAAGCCTAGGGGTGCCCTAGCCTAAGCCTAGGGGTGCCCTAGCCTGGGCCTAGGGGTGCCATAGCCTGAGCCTACGGGTGCCCTAGCCTGAGGCTAGGGGAGCCCTAATGTTACTCTAGCCTAGGATTGCCCTAGCCTAAGTCTAGGGTTGCCATAGCCTGAGTCTAGGGGTGAACTAGCCTGAGGCAAGAGGAGCCACAGTCTTAGCCTAAGCCTAGGGGAGCCCTAGCCTAAGCTTAGGGGTGCCCTAGCCTAAGCCTAGGGGTGCCCTAGCCTTAGGCTAAGGTAGCCCTAGCCTGAGCCTAGGGGTGCCCTAGCCTGAGGATAGGGGAGCCCTTGCCTGAGGCTAGGGGAGCCGTTGCCTTAGCCTAAGTATAGGGGTGCCCTAGCCTAAGCCTAGGGGTGCCCAAGATTAAGCCTAGGGGTGCCCTAGCCTTAGTCTAGGAGTTCCCTAGCCTAAGCCTAGGGGTGCCCTAGCCTAAGCCTAAGTTACCCCAGCCTTAGCCTTAGCCTAGGGGTGCCCTAGCCTAAGCCTAGGGGTGTCCTAGCCTAAGCCTAGGGGTGCCCTAGCCTAAGCCTAGGGGTGCCCTAGCCTTATGCTAGGGGAGCCCAGCCTTAGCCTAAGCCTAGGGGTGCCCTAGCCTAAGCCTAGGGGTGCCCTAGCCTAAGCTTAGGGGTGCAATAGCCTGAGTCTAGGGGTGCACTAGCCTGAGTCTAGGGGAGCCGTAGCCTTAGCCTAAGCATAGGCGAGCCCTAGCTTAAGCCTAGGGGTATCATAGCCTAAGCCTCCGGGTGCCCTAGCCTAAGCCTAGCGGTGCCCTAGCCTTAGGCTAGGGGAGCCCTAGCCTTTTCCTAAGCCTAGGGGTGCCCTAGCCTAAGCCTCGGGGTGCCCTAGCCTGAGCCGAGGGGTGCCGTAGCTTTAGGCTAGGGGAGCCCTAGCCTTAGCCTAAGCCTAGGGGTGCCCTAGTCTAAGCCTAGGGTGCCCTATCCTGAGCCTAGGGGAGCCCTACCTTAGCCTAAGCATAGGATAGCCCTAGCCTAAGCTTAGGGGTGCCCTAGCCTGAGTCTAGGGGTGCCCTAGCCTGAGGCTAGGGGAGCCGTTGCCTTAGCCTAAGTCTAGGGGTGCCCTAGCCTAAGCCTTGGGGTGCCCTAGCCTAAGCCTAGAGGTGCCCTAGCCTAAGCATAGGGGTGCCCTAGCCCAAGCCTATGGGTGCCCTAGCCTTAGGCTAGGGAAGCCCTAGACTTAGCCTAAGCCTAGGGCTGACCTAGCCTAAGCCTAGGGGTGCCCTAGCCTAAGCCTAGGGGTTCACTAGCCAAAGCCTAGGGGTGCCCTAGCCTAAGACTAGGGGTGCCCTAACCTTAGGCTAGGAGAGCCCTAGCCTTAGCCTAAGCCTAGGGGTGCCCTAGCCAAAGCCTAGGGGTGCCCTAGCCTAAGCCTAGGGGTGCCCTAGCCTAAGGCTAGGGGTGCCCTTCCTAAACCTAAGCCTAGGGGTGCCCTAGCCTAAGCCTACGGGTGCCCTAGCCTAAGCCTAGGAGTGCCCTAGCCGTAGGCTAGGAGATCCCTAGCCTTAGCCTAAGCCTAGGGCTGCCCTAGCTTAAGCCTAGGGGTGCCCTAGCCTTAACCTAGGGGTGCCCTAGCCTAAGCCTAGGGGTGCCCTAGCCTTATGCTAGGGGAGCCCAGCCTTAGCCTAAGCCTAGGGGTGCCCTAGCCTAAGCCTAGGGGTGCCCTAGCCTAAGCTTAGGGGTACAATAGCCTGAGTCTAGGGGTGCACTAGCCTGAGTCTAGGAGAGCCGTAGCCTTAGCCTAAGCATAGGCGAGCCCTAGCTTAAGCCTAGGGGTGTCCTAGCCTAAGCCTCCGGGTGCCCTAGCCTAAGCCTAGCGGTGCCCTAGCCTTAGGCTAGGGGAGCCCTAGCCTTTTCCTAAGCCTAGGGGTGCCCTAGCCTAAGCCTCGGGGTGCCCTAGCCTGAGCCGAGGGGTGCCGTAGCTTTAGGCTAGGGGAGCCCTAGCCTTAGCCTAAGCCTAGGGGTGCCCTAGTCTAAGCCTAGGGTGCCCTATCCTGAGCCTAGGGGAGCCCTACCTTAGCCTAAGCATAGGATAGCCCTAGCCTAAGCTTAGGGGTGCCCTAGCCTGAGTCTAGGGGTGCCCTAGCCTGAGGCTAGGGGAGCCGTTGCCTTAGCCTAAGTCTAGGGGTGCCCTAGCCTAAGCCTTGGGGTGCCCTAGCCTAAGCCTAGAGGTGCCCTAGCCTAAGCATAGGGGTGCCCTAGCCCAAGCCTATGGGTGCCCTAGCCTTAGGCTAGGGAAGCCCTAGACTTAGCCTAAGCCTAGGGCTGACCTAGCCTAAGCCTAGGGGTGCCCTAGCCTAAGCCTAGGGGTTCACTAGCCAAAGCCTAGGGGTGCCCTAGCCTAAGACTAGGGGTGCCCTAGCCTTAGGCTAGGAGAGCCCTAGCCTTAGCCTAAGCCTAGGGGTGCCCTAGCCAAAGCCTAGGGGTGCCCTAGCCTAAGCCTAGGGGTGCCCTAGCCTAAGCCTAGGGGTGCCCTTCCTAAACCTAAGCCTAGGGGTGCCCTAGCCTAAGCCTACGGGTGCCCTAGCCTAAGCCTAGGAGTGCCCTAGCCTTAGGCTAGGAGATCCCTAGCCTTAGCCTAAGCCTAGGGCTGCCCTAGCTTAAGCCTAGGGTGCCCTAGCCTTAACCTAGGGGTGCCCTAGCCTAAGCCTAGGGGTGCCCTAGCCTTAGGCTAGGGGAGCCCTAGCCTTAGCCTAAGCCTAGGGGTGCCCTAGCCTAAATCTAGGGGTGCCCTAGCCTAAGCCTACGGATGCGCTAGCCTAAGCCTAGGAGTGCCCTAGCCTTAGCCTAAGCCAAGGGGTGCCCTAGCCTGAGCCTAGGGGTGCTCTAGCTTGAGCCTAGGGGTGCCCTAGCCTTAGGCTAGGGGATCCCTAGCCTTAGCTTAAGCCTAGGGGTGCCCTAGCCTAAGCCTAGGGGTGCCCTAGCCTAAGCCTAGGGGTGCCCTAGCCTAAGCCTAGGGGTTCCCTAGCCTAAGTCTAGGGGTGCCTTTGCCTAAGCCTAGGGGTGCCCTAGCCTAATCCTAGGGGTGTCCTAGCCATAGGCTAGGGGAGCCCTTGCCTTAGCCTAAGCTTTGGGGTGCCCTAGGCTAAGCCTAGGTGTGCCCTAGCCTAAGCCTAGGGGTGCTCTATCCTTAGGCATGGGGAGCTTAGCTTTAGCCTTAGCCTAGGGGTGCCATAGCATAAGCCTAGGGGTGCCCTAGCCTGGGCCTAGGGGTGCCATAGCCTGAGCCTACGGGTGCCCTAGCCTGAACTAGGGGAGCCCTAATGTTACTCTAGCCTAGGATTGCCCTAGCCTAAGCCTAGGGGTGCCGTAGCCTTAGGCTAGGGGAGCCCTAGCCTTAGCCTAAGCCTAGGGGTGCCCTAGCCTAAGCCTAGGGGTGCCCTAGCCGAAGCCTAGGGGTGCTCTAGCTTTAGGCATGGGGAACCTAGCTTTAGCCTTAGCCTAGGGGTGCCCTAGCCTAAGCCTAGGGGTGCCCTAGCCTAAGCCTTGGGGTGCCCTAGCCTGAGGCTAGGGGAGCCCAAGCCTTAGCCTAAGCCTAGGGGTGCCCTAGTCTAAGCCTAGGGGTGCCCTAGCCTGGGCCTAGGGGTGCCATAGCCTGAGCCTACGGGTGCCCTAGCCTGAGGCTAGGGGAGCCCTAATGTTACTCTAGCCTAGGATTGCCCTAGCCTAAGTCTAGGGTTGCCATAGCCTGAGTCTAGGGGTGAACTAGCCTGAGGCAAGAGGAGCCACAGTCTTAGCCTAAGCCTAGGGGAGCCCTAGCCTAAGCTTAGGGGTGCCCTAGCCTAAGCCTAGGGGTGCCCTAGCCTTAGGCTAAGGTAGCCCTAGCCTGAGCCTAGGGGTGCCCTAGCCTGAGAATAGGGGAGCCCTTGCCTGAGGCTAGGGGAGCCGTTGCCTTAGCCTAAGTATAGGGGTGCCCTAGCCTAAGCCTAGGGGTGCCCAAGATTAAGCCTAGGGGTGCCCTAGCCTTAGTCTAGGAGTTCCCTAGCCTAAGCCTAGGGGTGCCCTAGCCTAAGCCTAAGTTACCCCAGCCTTAGCCTTAGCCTAGGGGTGCCCTAGCCTAAGCCTAGGGGTGTCCTAGCCTAAGCCTAGGGGTGCCCTAGCCTAAGCCTAGGGGTGCTCTAGCCTTATGCTAGGGGAGCCCAGCCTTAGCCTAAGCCTAGGGGTGCCCTAGCCTAAACCTAGGGGTGCCCTAGCCTAAGCTTAGGGGTGCAATAGCCTGAGTCTAGGGGTGCACTAGCCTGAGTCTAGGGGAGCCGTAGCCTTAGCCTAAGCATAGGCGAGCCCTAGCTTAAGCCTAGGGGTGTCCTAGCCTAAGCCTCCGGGTGCCCTAGCCTAAGCCTAGCGGTGCCCTAGCCTTAGGCTAGGGGAGCCCTAGCCTTTTCCTAAGCCTAGGGGTGCCCTAGCCTAAACCTCGGGGTGCCCTAGCCTGAGCCGAGGGGTGCCGTAGCTTTAGGCTAGGGGAGCCCTAGCCTTAGCCTAAGCCTAGGGGTGCCCTAGTCTAAGCCTAGGGTGCCCTATCCTGAGCCTAGGGGAGCCCTACCTTAGCCTAAGCATAGGATAGCCCTAGCCTAAGCTTAGGGGTGCCCTAGCCTGAGTCTAGGGGTGCCCTAGCCTGAGGCTAGGGGAGCCGTTGCCTTAGCCTAAGTCTAGGGGTGCCGTAGCCTAAGCCTTGGGGTGCCCTAGCCTAAGCCTAGAGGTGCCCTAGCCTAAGCATAGGGGTGCCCTAGCCCAAGCCTATGGGTGCCCTAGCCTTAGGCTAGGGAAGCCCTAGACTTAGCCTAAGCCTAGGGCTGACCTAGCCTAAGCCTAGGGGTGCCCTAGCCTAAGCCTAGGGGTTCACTAGCCAAAGCCTAGGGGTGCCCTAGCCTAAGACTAGGGGTGCCCTAGCCTTAGGCTAGGAGAGCCCTAGCCTTAGCCTAAGCCTAGGGGTGCCCTAGCCAAAGCCTAGGGGTGCCCTAGCCTAAGCCTAGGGGTGCCCTAGCCTAAGCCTAGGGGTGCCCTTCCTAAACCTAAGCCTAGGGGTGCCCTAGCCTAAGCCTACGGGTGCCCTAGCCTAAGCCTAGGAGTGCCCTAGCCTTAGGCTAGGAGATCCCTAGCCTTAGCCTAAGCCTAGGGCTGCACTAGCTTAAGCCTAGGGGTGCCCTAGCCTTAACCTAGGGGTGCCCTAGCCTAAGCCTAGGGGTGCCCTAGCCTTATGCTAGGGGAGCCCAGCCTTAGCCTAAGCCTAGGGGTGCCCTAGCCTAAGCCTAGGGGTGCCCTAGCCTAAGCTTAGGGGTACAATAGCCTGAGTCTAGGGGTGCACTAGCCTGAGTCTAGGGGAGCCGTAGCCTTAGCCTAAGCATAGGCGAGCCCTAGCTTAAGCCTAGGGGTGTCCTAGCCTAAGCCTCCGGGTGCCCTAGCCTAAGCCTAGCGGTGCCCTAGCCTTAGGCTAGGGGAGCCCTAGCCTTTTCCTAAGCCTAGGGGTGCCCTAGCCTAAGCCTCGGGGTGCCCTAGCCTGAGCCGAGGGGTGCCGTAGCTTTAGGCTAGGGGAGCCCTAGCCTTAGCCTAAGCCTAGGGGTGCCCTAGTCTAAGCCTAGGGTGCCCTATCCTGAGCCTAGGGGAGCCCTACCTTAGCCTAAGCATAGGATAGCCCTAGCCGAAGCTTAGGGGTGCCCTAGCCTGAGTCTAGGGGTGCCCTAGCCTGAGGCTAGGGGAGCCGTTGCCTTAGCCTAAGTCTAGGGGTGCCCTAGCCTAAGCCTTGGGGTGCCCTAGCCTAAGCCTAGAGGTGCCCTAGCCTAAGCATAGGGGTGCCCTAGCCCAAGCCTATGGGTGCCCTAGCCTTAGGCTAGGGAAGCCCTAGACTTAGCCTAAGCCTAGGGCTGACCTAGCCTAAGCCTAGGGGTGCCCTAGCCTAAGCCTAGGGGTTCACTAGCCAAAGCCTAGGGGTGCCCTAGCCTAAGACTAGGGGTGCCCTAGCCTTAGGCTAGGAGAGCCCTAGCCTTAGCCTAAGCCTAGGGGTGCCCTAGCCAAAGCCTAGGGGTGCCCTAGCCTAAGCCTAGGGGTGCCCTAGCCTAAGCCTAGGGGTGCCCTTCCTAAACCTAAGCCTAGGGGTGCCCTAGCCTAAGCCTACGGGTGCCCTAGCCTAAGCCTAGGAGTGCCCTAGCCTTAGGCTAGGAGATCCCTAGCCTTAGCCTAAGCCTAGGGCTGGCCTAGCTTAAGCCTAGGGGTGCCCTAGCCTTAACCTAGGGGTGCCCTAGCCTAAGCCTAGGGGTGCCCTAGCCTTAGGCTAGGGGAGCCCTAGCCTTAGCCTAAGCCTAGGGGTGCCCTAGCCTAAATCTAGGGGTGCCCTAGCCTAAGCCTACGGATGCGCTAGCCTAAGCCTAGGAGTGCCCTAGCCTTAGCCTAAGCCAAGGGGTGCCCTAGCCTGAGCCTAGGGGTGCCCTAGCTTGAGCCTAGGGGTGCCCTAGCCTTAGGCTAGGGGATCCCTAGCCTTAGCTTAAGCCTAGGGGTGCCCTAGCCTAAGCCTAGGGGTGCCTTAGCCTAAGCCTAGGGGTGCCCTAGCCTAAGCCTAGGGGTTCCCTAGCCTAAGTCTAGGGGTGCCTTTGCCTAAGCCTAGGGGTGCCCTAGCCTAATCCTAGGGGTGTCCTAGCCATAGGCTAGGGGAGCCCTTGCCTTAGCCTAAGCTTTGGGGTGCCCTAGGCTAAGCCTAGGTGTGCCCTAGCCTAAGCCTAGGGGTGCTCTAGCCTTAGGCATGGGGAGCTTAGCTTTAGCCTTAGCCTAGGGGTGCCGTAGCCTAAGCCTAGGGGTGCCCTAGCCTGGGCCTAGGGGTGCCATAGCCTGAGCCTACGGGTGCCCTAGCCTGAACTAGGGGAGCCCTAATGTTACTCTAGCCTAGGATTGCCCTAGCCTAAGCCTAGGGGTGCCATAGCCTGTGTCTAGGGGTGAACTAGCCTGAGGCAAGAGGAGCCACAGTCTTAGCCTAAGCCTAGGCGAGCCCTAGCCTAAGCCTAGGGGTGCCCTAGCCTTAGGCTAGGGTAGCCCTAGCCTGAGCCTATGGGTGCCCTAGCCTGAGGATAGTGGAGCCCTAGACTTAGCCTAAGCCTAGGATTGCCCCAGCGTAAGATAACGGGTGCCCTAGCCTGAGTCTAGGGGTGCCCTTGCCTGAGGCTAGGGAGCCGTTGCCTTAGCCTAAGTGTAGGGTTGCCCTAGCCTAAGCCTAGGGGTGCCCAAGCTTAAGCCTAGGGGTGCCCTAGCCTTAATCTAGGAGTTCCCTAGCCTAAGCCTAGGGGTGCCCTAGCTTAAGCCTAAATTAGCCCAGCCTTAGCCTAAGCCTAGGGGTGCCCTAGCCTAAGCCTAGGGGTCTCCTAGCTTAAGCCTAGGGGTGCCCTAGCCTAAGCCTAGGGGTGCTCTAGCCTTAGGCTAGGGGAGCCCAGCCTTAGCCTAAGCCTAGGGGTGCCCTAGCCTAAGCCTAGGGGTGCCCTAGCCTAAGCTTAGGGGTGCAATAGCCTGAGTCTAGCGGTGCCCTAACCTTAGGCTAGGGGAGCCCTAGCCTTTTCCTAAGCCTAGGGGTGCCCTAGCCTAAGCCTCGGGGTGCCCTTGCCTAAGCCTAGGGGTTCCCTAGCCTAAGTCTAGGGGTGCCTTTGCCTAAGCCTAGGGGTGCCCTAGCCTAATCCTAGGGGTGTCCTAGCCATAGGCTAGGGGAGCCCTTGCCTTAGCCTAAGCTTTGGGGTGCCCTAGGCTAAGCCTAGGTGTGCCCTAGCCTAAGCCTAGGGGTGCCCTAGCCTTAGGCTAGGGGAGCCCTAGCCTTAGCCTAAGCCTAGGTGTGCCCTAGCCTAAGCCTAGGGGTGCCCTAGCCTAAGCCTAGGGGTGCTCTAGCCTTAGGCATGGGGAGCCTAGCCTTAGCCTTAGCCTAGGGGTGCCCTAGCCTAAGCCTAGGGGTGCCCTAGCCTGGGCCTAGGGGTGACATAGCCTGAGCTTACGGGTGCCCTAGCCTGAGGCTAGGGGAGCCCTAATGTTACTCTAGCCTAGAATTGCCCTAGCCTAAGCCTAGGGGTGCCATAGCCTGTGTCTAGGGGTGAACCAGCCTGAGGCAAGAGGAGCCACAGTCTTAGCCTAAGCCTAGGGGAGCCCTAGCCTAAGCCTCGGGGTGCCCTAGCCTGAGCCGAGGGGTGCGGTAGCTTTAGGCTAGGGGAGCCCTAGCCTTAGCCTTAGCCTAGGGGTGCGCTAGTCTAAGCTTAGGGTGCCCTATCCTGAGCCTAGGGGAGCCCTACCTTAGCCTAAGCATAGGATTGCCCTAGGCTAAGCTTAGGGGTGCCCTAGCCTGAGTCTAGGGGTGCCCTAGCCTGAGGTTAGGGGAGCCGTTGCCTTAGCCTAAGTCTAGGGGTGCGCTAGCCTAAGCCTATGGGTGCCCTAGCCTAATCCTAGAGGTGCCCTAGCCTAAGCATAGGGGTGCCCTAGCCCAAGCCTATGGGTGCCCTAGCCTTAGGCTAGGGGACCCCTAGACTTAGCCTAAGGCTAGGGCTGACCTAGCCTAAGCCTAGGGGTGCCCTAGCCTTAGCCTATGGGTTCCCTAGCCTAAGCCTAGGGGTGCCCTAGCCTAAGCCTAGGGGTGCCCTAGCCTTAGGCTAGGAGAGCCCTAGTCTTAGCCTAAGCCTAGGGGTGCCCTAGCCAAAGCCTAGGGGTGCCCTAGCCTAAGCCTAGGGGTGCCCTAGCCTAAGTCTAGGGGTGCCCTAGCCTAAGCCTAGGGGTGCCCTAGCCTAAACCTAAGCCTAGGGGTGCCCTAGCCTAAGTCTAGGGGTGCCCTAGCCTAAGCCTACGGGTGCCCTAGCCTAAGCCTAGGAGTGCCCTAGCCTTAGGCTAGGAGATCCCTAGCCTTAGCCTAAGCCTAGGGGTGCCCTAGCTTGAGCCTAGGGGTGCCCTAGCCTAAGCCTAGGGGTGCCCTAGCCTAAGCCTAGGGGTGCCCTAGCCTAAGCCTAGGGGTGCCCTAGCCTTAGGCTAGGAGAGCCCTAGCCTTAGCCTAAGCCTACAGGTGCCCTAGCTTAAGCCTAGGGGTGCCGTAGCCTAAGCTTAGGGGTGCCCTAGTCTTAGGCTAGGGGAGCCCTAGCCTTAGCCTAAGCTTAAGGGTGCCTTAGCCTAAGCCTAGAGGTGCCCTAGCCTTAGGCTAGGGGAGCCCAAGCCTTAGCCTAAGCCTAGGGGGCCCTAGCCTCAGCTTAAGGGTGCCCTAGCCTCAGCCTTGGGGTGCCCTAGACTAAGCCTAGGGGTGCCCTAACCTAAGCCTAGGGGTGCCTTAGCCTTAGCCTAGTGGTGCCTTAGCCTAAGCCTAGGGGTGACATAGCCTTAGCCTAAGCCTAGGGGTGCCTTATCCTAAGACTTGGGGTGCCCTAACCTAAGCTTAGGGGTGCCTTAGCCTTAGGCTAGGGGAGCCCTAGCCTTAGCCTAAGCCTAGGGGTGCCCTAGCCTAAATCTAGGGGTGCCCTAGCCTAAGCCTACGGGTGCGCTAGCCTAAGCCTAGGAGTGCCCTAGCCTTAGGCTAGGGGATCCCTAGCTTTAGCCTAAGCCTAGGGGTGCCCTAGTTTAAGCCTAGGGGTGCTCTAGCCTAAGCCTAGGAGTGCCCTAGCCTTAGGCTATGGGATCCCTAGCTTTAGCCTAAGCCTAGGGGTGCCCTAGTTTAAGCCTAGGGGTGCTCTAGCATAAGCCTAGGGGTGCCCTAGCCAAACCCTAGGGGTGACCTAGCCTAAGCTTAGAAGTTCCCTATCCTAAGCCTAGGGGTGACCTAGCCAAAGCTTAGGGGTGCCCTAGCGTAAGCATAGGGGTGCCCTAGCCTCAGCCTTGGGGTGCCCTAGCTTAAGCCTAGGGGTGCCCTAGCCTAAGCCTAGGGGTGCCCTAACATAAGCTTAGAAGTTTCCTATCCTAAGCCTAGGGGTGCCCTAGCCAAAGCCTAGGGGTGCCCTAGCCTAAGCCTAGGGGTGCCCTAGCCTTAGGCTAGGGGAGCCCTAGCCTTAGCCTAAGCCTATGGGTGCCCTAGCTTAAGCCTAGGGGTGCCCTAGCCTAAACCTAGGGGTGCCCTAGCCTAAGCCACAAGTACCCTAGCCTAAGCCTAGGGGTGCCCTAGCCTAAGCCTAGGGGTGCCTTTGCCTAAGCCTAGGGGTGCCCTAGCCTAAGCCTAGGGGTGCCCTAGCCATAGTCTAGGGGAGCCCTTGCCTTAGCCTAAGCCTAGGGGTGCCCTAGCCTTAGGCTAGGGGTGCCCTAGCCTTAGGCTAGGGGAGTCCTAGCCTTAGCCTAAGCCTAGGGGTGCCCTAGCCTAAGCCTAGGGGAGCCCTAGCCTGAGCCTAGGCGTGCCCTAGCCTTAGGATAGGGGAGCCCTAGACTTAGCCTAAGCCTAGGATTGCCCCAGCCTAAGCTTCGGGTGCCCTAGCCTGAGTCTAGGGGTGCCCTAGCCTAAGCCTATGGGTGCCCTAGCTTGAGCCTAGGGGTGCCCTAGCCTTAGGCTAGGGGAACCCTAGCCTTAGCTTAAGCCTATGGGTGCCCTAGCCTAAGCCTAGGGGTTCCCTAGCCTAAGCCGAGGGGTGCCTTTGCCTAAGCCTAGGGGTGCCCTAGCCTAATACTAGGGGTGCCCTAGCCATAGGCTAGGGGAACCCTTGCCTTAGCCTAAGCCTAGGGGTGCCCTAGCCTAAGCCTAGGTGTGCCCTAGCCTAAGCCTAGCAGTGCTCTAGCCTTAGGCTAGGGGAGCCTAGCCTTAGCCTAAGCCTAGGGGTGCCCTAGCCTAAGCCTAGGGTTGCCCTAGCCTGAGCCTAGGGTGCCCTATCCTGAGCCTACGGGTGCCCTAGCCTGAGGCTAGGGTAGCCCTAACGTTAGTCTAGCCTTGGATTACCCTAGCCTAAGCCTAGGGTTGCACTAGCCTGAGGCAAGGGGAGCCCCAGCCTTAGCCTAAGCCTAGGGGAGCCCTAGCCTAAGCTTAGGGGTGCCCTAGCCTAAGCCTATGGGTGCCCTAGCCTTAGTCTAGGGGTTCCCTACCCTAAGCCTAGGTGTGCCCTAGCCTAAGCCTCGTTTAGCCCAGCCTTAGCCTAAGCCTAGGGGTGCCCTAGCGTAAGCCTAGGGGTGCCCTAGCCTAAGCCTAGTGGTGCCCTACCCTAAGCCTAGGGGTGCTCTACCCTTAGGCTAGGGGAGCCCTAGCCTTAGCCTAAGCTACGGGTGCCCTAGCCAAAGCCTAGGGGTGCCCTAGCCTAAGCCTAGGGGTGCCCTAGCCTAAGCCTAGGGGTGCCCTAGCCTAAACCTAAGCCTAGGGGTGCCCTAGCCTAAGTCAAGGGGTGCCCTAGCCTAAGCCTACGGGTGCCCTAGCCTAAGCCTAGGAGTGCCCTAGCCTTAGGCTAGGAGATCCCTAGCCTTAGCCTAAGCCTAGGGGTGCCCTAGCTTAAGCCTAGGGGTGCCCTAGCCTAAGCCTAGGGGTGCCCTAGCCTAAGCCTAGGGGTGCCCTAGCCTTAGGCTATGGGAACCCTAGCCTTAGCCTAAGCCTACAGGTGCCCTAGCTTAAGCCTAGGGGTGCCGTAGCCTAAGCTTAGGGGTGTCCTAGTCTTAGGCTAGGGGAGCCCTAGCCTTAGCCTAAGCCTAAGGGTGCCTTAGCCTAAGCCTAGAGGTGCCCTAGCCTTAGGCTAGGGGAGCACAAGCCTTAGCCTAAGCCTAGGGGGCCCTAGCCTCAGCTTAATGGTGCCCTAGCCACAGCCTTGGGGTGCCCTAGCCTAAGCCTAGGGGTGCCCTAACCTAAGCCTAGGGGTGCCCTAGCCTAAGCCTAGTGGTGCCTTAGCCTAAGCCTAGGGGTCACCTAGCCTTAGCCTAGCCTAGGGGTGCCATATCCTAAGACTTGGGGTGCCCTAGCCTAAGCCTAGGGGTGCCCTAGCCTTAGGCTAGGGGAGCCCTAGCCTTAGGCTAAGCCTAGGTGTGCCCTAGCCTAAATCTAGGGGTGCCCTAGCATAAGACTATGGGTGCGCTAGCCTAAGCCTAGGAGTGCCCTAGCCTTAGGCTAGGGGATCCCTAGCCGTAGCCTAAGCCTAGTTGTGCCCTAGCCTTAGGCTAGGGGATCCCCAGCCTTAGCCTAAGCCTAGGGGAGCCCTAGCCTGAGCCTAGGGGTGCCCTAGCCTTAGGATAGGGGAGCCCTAGACTTAGCCTAAGCCTAGGATTGCCCCAGCCTAAGCTTCGGGTGCCCTAGCCTGAGTCTAGGGTTGCCCTAGCCTAAGCCAATGGGTGCCCTAGCTTGAGCCTAGGGGTGCCCTAGCCTTACGCTAGGGGATCCCTAGCCTTAGCTTAAGCCTATGGGTGCCCTAGCCTAAGCCTAGGGGTTCCCTAGCCTAAGCCTAGGGGTGCCTTTGCAGAAGCCTAGGGTTGCCCTAGCCTAAGGCTAGGGGTGCCCTAGCCTTAGTCTAGGGGAGCCCTTGCCTTAGCCTAAGCCTAGGGGTGCCCTAGCTTAAGCCTAGGTGTGCCCTAGCCTAAGCCTAGGGGTGCCCTAGCCTTAGGCTAGGGGAGCCCTAGCCTTAGCCTAAGCCTAGGGGTGCCCTAGCCAAAGCCTAGGGGTGCCCTAGCCTTAGCCTTGCGGTGCTCTAGCCTTAGGCTAGGGGAGCCTAGCCTTAGCCTAAGCCTAGGGGTGCCCTAGCCTAAGCCTAGGGTTGTCCTAGCCTGAGCCTAGGGGTGCCCTATTCTGAGCCTACGGGTGCCCTAGCCTGAGGCTAGTGGAGCCCTAACATTAGTCTAACCTTGGATTACCCTAGCCTAAGACTAGGGGTGCCATAGCCTGAGTCTAAGGGTGCACTAGCCTGAGGCAAGGGGAGCCGCAGCCTTAGCCTAAGCCTAGGGGAGCCCTAGCCTAAGCTTAGGGGTGCCCTAGCCTAAGCCTATGGGTGCACTAGCCTTAGTCTAGGGGTTCCCTAGCCTAAGCCTAGGTGTGCCCTAGCCTAAGCCTAGGTTAGCCCAGCCTTAGCCTAAACCTAGGGGTGCCCTAGCGTAAGCCTAGGGGTGGCCTAGCCTAAGCCTAGTGGTGCCCTAGCCTAAGCCTAGGGGTGCTCTACCCTTAGGCTAGGGGAGCCCTAGCCTTAGCCTAAGCCTGTGGGTGCCCTAGCCTAAGCCTAGGGGTGCCCTAGCCAAAGCCTATGGGTGCCCTAGCCTTAGGCTAGGGGAGCCCTAGACTTAGCCTAAGCCTAGAGGTGACCTAGCCTAAGCATAGGGGTGCCCTAGCCTAAGCCTAGCGGTTCCCTAGCCTAAGCCCAGGGGTTCCCTAGCCTAAGCTTAGGGGTGCCCTAGCCTAAACCTAGGGGTGCCCTAGCCTTAGGCTAGGCGAGCCCTAGCCTTAGCCTAAGCCTAGGGGTGCCCTAGCCTTACTCTAAGCCTAGGGGTGCCCTAGCCTAAGCCTATGGGTGGCCTAGCCTAAGCCTAGGGGTGCCCTAGAACAAGCCTAGGGGTGCCATCGCCTAAGCCTAAGGGTGCCATAGGCTAAGCTTAGGGGTGCCCTAGCCTAAGCCTAGGGGTGCCCTAACCTTAGGCTAGGGGAGCCCTAGCCTTAGCCTAAGCCTAGGGGTGCCCTAGTCTAATCCTAGGGGTGCCCTAGCCGAAGCCTAGGGGTGCCCTAGCCTAAGCCTAGGGGTGCCCTAGCCTTAGGCTAGGCGAGCCCTAGCCTTAGCCTAAGACTAGGGGTGCCCTAGCCTTAGCCTAAGCCTAGGGGTGCCCTAGCCTAAGCCTATGGGTGCCCTAGCCTAAGCCTAGGGGTGCCCTAGAACAATCCTAGGGGTGCCATAGGCTAAGCTTAGGGGTGCCCTAGCCTAAGCCTAGGGGTGCCCTAACCTTAGGCTAGGGGAGCCCTAGCCTTAGCCTAAGCCTAGGGGTGCCCTAGTCTAATCCTAGGGGTGCCGTAGCCTAAGCCTAGGGGTGCCCTAGCCTTAGGCTAGGGGAGCCCTAGCCTTAGCCTAAGACCAGGGGTGCCCCTGCCTAAGTCTACGGATGCCCAAGCCTAAGCCTAGATGTGCCCTAACCTAAGCCTAGAGCTGCCCTAGCCTAAGCCTAGGGGTGCCCTAGCCTTAGCCTAAGCCTAGGGGTCCCGTAGCCTTAGGCAAGGGGAGCCCTAGCCTTAGCCTAAGCCTAGGGTTACCCTAGCCTAAAAATAGTGGTGCCCTAGCCTAAGCCTAGGGGTAACCTAGCCTAAGCCTAGAGGTGCCCTAGCCTAAGCCTATGGGTGCCCAACCTAAGCCTAGGGGTGCTCTAGCCTTAGGCTAGGGGAGCCCTGGCCTTAGCCTAAGCCTAGGGGTGTCCTAGGCTAAGCCTATGGGTGCCCTAGCCTAAGCCTAGAGGGGCCCTAGCCTAAGCCTATGGGTGCCCTAACCTAAGCCTAGGGGTGCTCTAGCCTTAGGGTAGGGGAGCCCTGGCCTTAGCCTAAGCCTAGGGGTGTCCTAGCCTAAGCCTATGGGTGCCCTAGCCAAAGCCTAGGGGTGCCCTAGCCTAAGCCTAGGGGTGCCCTAGCCTTAGGCTAGGGGAGCCGTAGCCTTAGCCTAAGCCTATGGGTGCCCTAGCTTAAGCCTAGGGGTGCCCTAGCCTAAGCCTAGGGGTGCCCTAGCCTAAGCCACAGGTACCCTAGCCTAAGCCTAGGGGTGCCCTAGCCTAAGCCTAGGGGTGCCTTTGCCTAAGCCTAGGGGTGCCCTAGCCTAAGCCTAGGGGTGCCCTAGCCATAGTCTAGGGGAGCCCTTGCCTTAGCCTAAGCCTAGGGGTGCCCTAGCCTTAGGCTAGGGGTGCCCTAGCCTTAGGCTAGGGGAGTCCTAGCCTTAGCCTAAGCCTAGGGGTGCCCTAGCCTAAGCCTAGGGGAGCCCTAGCCTGAGCCTAGGCGTGCCCTAGCCTTAGGATAGGGGCGCCCTAGACTTAGCCTAAGCCTAGGATTGCCCCAGCCTAAGCTTCGGGTGCCCTAGGCTGAGTCTAGGGGTGCCCTAGCCTAAGCCTATGGGTGCCCTAGCTTGAGCCTAGGGGTGCCCTAGCCTTAGGCTAGGGGAACCCTAGCCTTAGCTTAAGCCTATGGGTGCCCTAGCCTAAGCCTAGGGGTTCCCTAGCCTAAGCCGAGGGGTGCCTTTGCCTAAGCCTAGGGGTGCCCTAGCCTAATACTAGGGGTGCCCTAGCCATAGGCTAGGGGAACCCTTGCCTTAGCCTAAGCCTAGGGGTGCCCTAGCCTAAGCCTAGGTGTGCCCTAGCCTAAGCCTAGCAGTGCTCTAGCCTTAGGCTAGGGGAGCCTAGCCTTAGCCTAAGCCTAGGGGTGCCCTAGCCTAAGCCTAGGGTTGCCCTAGCCTGAGCCTAGGGTGCCCTATCCTGAGCCTACGGGTGCCCTAGCCTGAGGCTAGGGTAGCCCTAACGTTAGTCTAGCCTTGGATTACCCTAGCCTAAGCCTAGGGTTGCCATAGCCTGAGTCTAGGGTTGCACTAGCCTGAGGCAAGGGGAGCCCCAGCCTTAGCCTAAGCCTAGGGGAGCCCTAGCCTAAGCTTAGGGGTGCCCTAGCCTAAGCCTATGGGTGCCCTAGCCTTAGTCTAGGGGTTCCCTACCCTAAGCCTAGGTGTGCCCTAGCCTAAGCCTCGTTTAGCCCAGCCTTAGCCTAAGCCTAGGGGTGCCCTAGCGTAAGCCTAGGGGTGCCCTAGCCTAAGCCTAGTGGTGCCCTACCCTAAGCCTAGGGGTGCTCTACCCTTAGGCTAGGGGAGCCCTAGCCTTAGCCTAAGCTAGGGGTGCCCTAGCCAAAGCCTAGGGGTGCCCTAGCCTAAGCCTAGGGGTGCCCTAGCCTAAGCCTAGGGGTGCCCTAGCCTAAACCTAAGCCTAGGGGTGCCCTAGCCTAAGTCTAGGGGTGCCCTAGCCTAAGCCTACGGGTGCCCTAGCCTAAGCCTAGGAGTGCCCTAGCCTTAGGCTAGGAGATCCCTAGCCTTAGCCTAAGCCTAGGGGTGCCCTAGCTTAAGCCTAGGGGTGCCCTAGCCTAAGCCTAGGGGTGCCCTAGCCTAAGCCTAGGGGTGCCCTAGCCTTAGGCTATGGGAACCCTAGCCTTAGCCTAAGCCTACATGTGCCCTAGCTTAAGCCTAGGGGTGCCGTAGCCTAAGCTTAGGGGTTCCCTAGTCTTAGGCTAGGGGAGCCCTAGCCTTAGCCTAAGCCTAAGGGTGCCTTAGCCTAAGCCTAGAGGTGCCCTAGCCTTAGGCTAGGGGAGCACAAGCCTTAGCCTAAGCCTAGGGGGCCCTAGCCTCAGCTTAATGGTGCCCTAGCCACAGCCTTGGGGTGCCCTAGCCTAAGCCTAGGGGTGCCCTAACCTAAGCCTAGGGGTGCCCTAGCCTAAGCCTAGTGGTGCCTTAGCCTAAGCCTAGGGGTCACCTAGCCTTAGCCTAGCCTAGGGGTGCCATATCCTAAGACTTGGGGTGCCCTAGCCTAAGCCTAGGGGTGCCCTAGCCTTAGGCTAGGGGAGCCCTAGCCTTAGGCTAAGCCTAGGTGTGCCCTAGCCTAAATCTAGGGGTGCCCTAGCATAAGACTATGGGTGCGCTAGCCTAAGCCTAGGAGTGCCCTAGCCTTAGGCTAGGGGATCCCTAGCCGTAGCCTAAGCCTAGTTGTGCCCTAGCCTTAGGCTAGGGGATCCCTAGCCTTAGCCTAAGCCTAGGGGAGCCCTAGCCTGAGCCTAGGGGTGCCCTAGCCTTAGGATAGGGGAGCCCTAGACTTAGCCTAAGCCTAGGATTGCCCCAGCCTAAGCTTCGGGTGCCCTAGCCTGAGTCTAGGGTTGCCCTAGCCTAAGCCAATGGGTGCCCTAGCTTGAGCCTAGGGGTGCCCTAGCCTTACGCTAGGGGATCCCTAGCCTTAGCTTAAGCCTATGGGTGCCCTAGCCTAAGCCTAGGGGTTCCCTAGCCTATGCCTAGGGGTGCCTTTGCAGAAGCCTAGGGTTGCCCTAGCCTAAGGCTAGGGGTGCCCTAGCCTTAGGCTAGGGGAGCCCTTGCCTTAGCCTAAGCCTAGGGGTGCCCTAGCTTAAGCCTAGGTGTGCCCTAGCCTAAGCCTAGGGGTGCCCTAGCCTTAGGCTAGGGGAGCCCTAGCCTTAGCCTAAGCCTAGGGGTGCCCTAGCCAAAGCCTAGGGGTGCCCTAGCCTAAGCCTTGCGGTGCTCTAGCCTTAGGCTAGGGGAGCGTAGCCTTAGCCTAAGCCTAGGGGTGCCCTAGCCTAAGCCTAGGGTTGTCCTAGCCTGAGCCTAGGGGTGCCCTATTCTGAGCCTACGGGTGCCCTAGCCTGAGGCTAGTGAAGCCCTAACATTAGTCTAACCTTGGATTACCCTAGCCTAAGACTAGGGGTGCCATAGCCTGAGTCTAAGGGTGCACTAGCCTGAGGCAAGGGGAGCCGCAGCCTTAGCCTAAGCCTAGGGGAGCCCTAGCCTAAGCTTAGGGGTGCCCTAGCCTAAGCCTATGGGTGCACTAGCCTTAGTCTAGGGGTTCCCTAGCCTAAGCCTAGGTGTGCCCTAGCCTAAGCCTAGGTTAGCCCAGCCTTAGCCTAAGCCTAGGGGTGCCCTAGCATAAGCCTAGGGGTGGCCTAGCCTAAGCCTAGTGGTGCCCTAGCCTAAGCCTAGGGGTGCTCTACCCTTAGGCTAGGGGAGCCCTAGCCTTAGCCTAAGCCTGTGGGTGCCCTAGCCTAAGCCTAGGGGTGCCCTAGCCAAAGCCTATGGGTGCCCTAGCCTTAGGCTAGGGGAGCCCTAGACTTAGCCTAAGCCTAGAGGTGACCTAGCCTAAGCATAGGGGTGCCCTAGCCTAAGCCTAGCGGTTCCCTAGCCTAAGCCCAGGGGTTCCCTAGCCTAAGCTTAGGGGTGCCCTAGCCTAAACCTAGGGGTGCCCTAGCCTTAGGCTAGGCGAGCCCTAGCCTTAGCCTAAGCCTAGGGGTGCCCTAGCCTTACTCTAAGCCTAGGGGTGCCCTAGCCTAAGCCTATGGGTGCCCTAGCCTAAGCCTAGGGGTGCCCTAGAACAAGCCTAGGGGTGCCATCGCCTAAGCCTAGGGGTGCCATAGGCTAAGCTTAGGGGTGCCCTAGCCTAAGCCTAGGGGTGCCCTAAACTTAGGCTAGGGGAGCCCTAGCCTTAGCCTAAGCCTAGGGGTGCCCTAGTCTAATCCTAGGGGTGCCCTAGCCTAAGCCTAGGGGTGCCCTAGCCTAAGCCTAGGGGTGCCCTAGCCTAAGCCACAGGTACCCTAGCCTAAGCCTAGGGGTGCCCTAGCCTAAGCCTAGGGGTGCCTTTGCCTAAGCCTAGGGGTGCCCTAGCCTAAGCCTAGGGGTGCCCTAGCCATAGTCTAGGGGAGCCCTTGCCTTAGCCTAAGCCTAGGGGTGCCCTAGCCTTAGGCTAGGGGTGCCCTAGCCTTAGGCTAGGGGAGTCCTAGCCTTAGCCTAAGCCTAGGGGTGCCCTAGCGTAAGCCTAGGGGAGCCCTAGCCTGAGCCTAGGCGTGCCCTAGCCTTAGGATAGGGGAGCCCTAGACTTAGCCTAAGCCTAGGATTGCCCCAGCCTAAGCTTCGGGTGCCCTAGCCTGAGTCTAGGGGTGCCCTAGCCTAAGCCTATGGGTGCCCTAGCTTGAGCCTAGGGGTGCCCTAGCCTTAGGCTAGGGGAACCCTAGCCTTAGCTTAAGCCTATGGGTGCCCTAGCCTAAGCCTGGGGGTTCCCTAGCCTAAGCCGTGGGGTGCCTTTGCCTAAGCCTAGGGGTGCCCTAGCCTAATACTAGGGGTGCCCTAGCCATAGGCTAGGGGAACCCTTGCCTTAGCCTAAGCCTAGGGGTGCCCTAGCCTAAGCCTAGGTGTGCCCTAGCCTAAGCCTAGCAGTGCTCTAGCCTTAGGCTAGGGGAGCCTAGCCTTAGCCTAAGCCTAGGGGTGCCCTAGCCTAAGCCTAGGGTTGCCCTAGCCTGAGCCTAGGGTGCCCTATCCTGAGCCTACGGGTGCCCTAGCCTGAGGCTAGGGTAGCCCTAACGTTAGTCTAGCCTTGGATTACCCTAGCCTAAGCCTAGGGTTGCCATAGCCTGAGTCTAGGGTTGCACTAGCCTGAGGCAAGGGGAGCCCCAGCCTTAGCCTAAGCCTAGGGGAGCCCTAGCCTAAGCTTAGGGGTGCCCTAGCCTAAGCCTATGGGTGCCCTAGCCTTAGTCTAGGGGTTCCCTACCCTAAGCCTAGGTGTGCCCTAGCCTAAGCCTCGTTTAGCCCAGCCTTAGCCTAAGCCTAGGGGTGCCCTAGCCTAAGCCTAGGGGTGCCCTAGCCTAAGCCTAGTGGTGCCCTACCCTAAGCCTAGGGGTGCTCTACCCTTAGGCTAGGGGAGCCCTAGCCTTAGCCTAAGCTAGGTGTGCCCTAGCCAAAGCCTAGGGGTGCCCTAGCCTAAGCCTAGGGGTGCCCTAGCTTAAGCCTAGGGGTGCCCTAGCTTAAACCTAAGCCTAGGGGTGCCCTAGCCTAAGTCTAGGGGTGCCCTAGCCTAAGCCTACGGGTGCCCTAGCCTAAGCCTAGGAGTGCCCTAGCCTTAGGCTAGGAGATCCCTAGCCTTAGCCTAAGCCTAGGGGTGCCCTAGCTTAAGCCTAGGGGTGCCCTAGCCTAAGCCTAGGGGTGCCCTAGCCTAAGCCTAGGGGTGCCCTAGCCTTAGGCTATGGGAACCCTAGCCTTAGCCTAAGCCTACAGGTGCCCTAGCTTAAGCCTAGGGGTGCCGTAGCCTAAGCTTAGGGGTGCCCTAGTCTTAGGCTAGGGGAGCCCTAGCCTTAGCCTAAGCCTAAGGGTGCCTTAGCCTAAGCCTAGAGGTGCCCTAGCCTTAGGCTAGGGGAGCACAAGCCTTAGCCTAAGCCTAGGGGGCCCTAGCCTCAGCTTAATGGTGCCCTAGCCACAGCCTTGGGGTGCCCTAGCCTAAGCCTAGGGGTGCCCTAGCCTAAGCCTAGGGGTGCCCTAGCCTAAGCCTAGTGGTGCCTTAGCCTAAGCCTAGGGGTCACCTAGCCTTAGCCTAGCCTAGGGGTGCCATATCCTAAGACTTGGGGTGCCCTAGCCTAAGCCTAGGGGTGCCCTAGCCTTAGGCTAGGGGAGCCCTAGCCTTAGGCTAAGCCTAGGTGTGCCCTAGCCTAAATCTAGGGGTGCCCTAGCATAAGACTATGGGTGCGCTAGCCTAAGCCTAGGAGTGCCCTAGTCTTAGGCTAGGGGATCCCTAGCCGTAGCCTAAGCCTAGTTGTGCCCTAGCCTTAGGCTAGGGGATCCCTAGCCTTAGCCTAAGCCTAGGGGAGCCCTAGCCTGAGCCTAGGGGTGCCCTAGCCTTAGGATAGGGGAGCCCTAGACTTAGCCTAAGCCTAGGATTGCCCCAGCCTAAGCTTCGGGTGCCCTAGCCTGAGTCTAGGGTTGCCCTAGCCTAAGCCAATGGGTGCCCTAGCTTGAGCCTAGGGGTGCCCTAGCCTTACGCTAGGGGATCCCTAGCCTTAGCTTAAGCCTATGGGTGCCCTAGCCTAAGCCTAGGGGTTCCCTAGCCTAAGCCTAGGGGTGCCTTTGCAGAAGCCTAGGGTTGCCCTAGCCTAAGGCTAGGGGTGCCCTAGCCTTAGGCTAGGGGAGCCCTTGCCTTAGCCTAAGCCTAGGGGTGCCCTAGCTTAAGCCTAGGTGTGCCCTAGCCTAAGCCTAGGGGTGCCCTAGCCTTAGGCTAGGGGAGCCCTAGCCTTAGCCTAAGCCTAGGGGTGCCCTAGCCAAAGCCTAGGGGTGCCCTAGCCTAAGCCTTGCGGTGCTCTAGCCTTAGGCTAGGGGAGCCTAGCCTTAGCCTAAGCCTAGGAGTGCCCTAGCCTAAGCCTAGGGTTGTCCTAGCCTGAGCCTAGGGGTGCCCTATTCTGAGCCTACGGGTGCCCTAGCCTGAGGCTAGTGGAGCCCTAACATTAGTCTAACCTTGGATTACCCTAGCCTAAGACTAGGGGTGCCATAGCCTGAGTCTAAGGGTGCACTAGCCTGAGGCAAGGGGAGCCGCAGCCTTAGCCTAAGCCTAGGGGAGCCCTAGCCTAAGCTTAGGGGTGCCCTAGCCTAAGCCTATGGGTGCACTAGCCTTAGTCTAGGGGTTCCCTAGCCTAAGCCTAGGTGTGCCCTAGCCTAAGCCTAGGTTAGCCCAGCCTTAGCCTAAGCCTAGGGGTGCCCTAGCGTAAGCCTAGGGGTGGCCTAGCCTAAGCCTAGTGGTGCCCTAGCCTAAGCCTAGGGGTGCTCTACCCTTAGGCTAGGGGAGCCCTAGCCTTAGCCTACGCCTGTGGGTGCCCTAGCCTAAGCCTAGGGGTGCCCTAGCCAAAGCCTATGGGTGCCCTAGCCTTAGGCTAGGGGAGCCCTAGAATTAGCCTAAGCCTAGAGGTGACCTAGCCTAAGCATAGGGGTGCCCTAGCCTAAGCCTAGCGGTTCCCTAGCCTAAGCCCAGGGGTTCCCTAGCCTAAGCTTAGGGGTGCCCTAGCCTAAACCTAGGGGTGCCCTAGCCTTAGGCTAGGCGAGCCCTAGCCTTAGCCTAAGCCTAGGGGTGCCCTAGCCTTACTCTAAGCCTAGGGGTGCCCTAGCCTAAGCCTATGGGTGCCCTAGCCTAAGCCTAGGGGTGCCCTAGAACAAGCCTAGGGGTGCCATCGCCTAAGCCTAGGGGTGCCATAGGCTAAGCTTAGGGGTGCCCTAGCCTAAGCCTAGGGGTGCCCTAACCTTAGGCTAGGGGAGCCCTAGCCTTAGCCTAAGCCTAGGGGTGCCCTAGTCTAATCCTAGGGGTGCCCTAGCCTAAGCCTAGGGGTGCCCTAGCCTAAGCCTAGGGGTGCCCTAGCCTTAGGCTAGGCGAGCCCTAGCCTTAGCCTAAGACTAGGGGTGCCCTAGCCTTAGCCTAAGCCTAGGGGTGCCCTAGCCTAAGCCTATGGGTGCCCTAGCCTAAGCCTAGGGGTGCCCTAGAACAATCCTAGGGGTGCCATAGGCTAAGCTTAGGGGTGCCCTAGCCTAAGCCTAGGGGTGCCCTAACCTTAGGCTAGGGGAGCCCTAGCCTTAGCCTAAGCCTAGGGGTGCCCTAGTCTAATCCTAGGGGTGCCGTAGCCTAAGCCTAGGGGTGCCCTAGCCTTAGGCTAGGGGAGCCCTAGCCTTAGCCTAAGACCAGGGGTGCCCCTGCCTAAGTCTACGGATGCCCAAGCCTAAGCCTAGATGTGCGCTAACCTAAGCCTAGAGCTGCCCTAGCCTAAGCCTAGGGGTGCCCTAGCCTTAGGCTAGGCGAGACCTAGCCTTAGCCTAAGCCTAGGGGTGCCCTAGCCTTAGCCTAAGCCTAGGGGTGCCCTAGCCTAAGCCTATGGGTGCCCTAGCCTAAGCCTAGGGGTGCCCTAGATCAAGCCTAGGGGTGCCATCGCCTAAGCCTAAGGTTGCCATAGGCTAAGCCTAGGGGTGCCCTAGCCTAAGCCTAGTGGTCCCGTAGCCTTAGGCAAGGGGAGCCCTAGCCTTAGCCTAAGCCTAGGGTTACCCTAGCCTAAAAATAGGGGTGCCCTAGCCTAAGCCTAGGGGTAACCTAGCCTAAGCCTAGAGGTGCCCTAGCCTAAGCCTATGGGTGCCCAATCTAAGCCTAGGGGTGCTCTAGCCTTAGGCTAGGGGAGCCCTGGCCTTAGCCTAAGCCTAGGGGTGTCCTAGCCTAAGCCTATGGGTGCCCTAGCCTAAGCCTAGAGGGGCCCTAGCCTAAGCCTATGGGTGCCCTAACCTAAGCCTAGGGGTGCTCTAGCCTTAGGGTAGGGGAGCCCTGGCCTTAGCCTAAGCCTAGGGGTGTCCTAGCCTAAGCCTATGGGTGCCCTAGCCTAAGCCTAGGGGTGCCCTAGCCTTAGTCTAGAAGAGCCCTAGCCTTAGCCTAAGCCTAGGGGTGCCCTAGCCTAAGCCTAGGGGTGCCTGAGTCTAAGCCTAGGGGTGCCCTAACCTAAGCCTAGGGGTGCCCTATCCTAAGCCTAGGCGTGCCCTAGCCTAAGCCTAGGGGAGTCCTAGCCTTAGCCTAAGCCTACGGGTGCCCTAGCCTAAGCCTAGGGTTGCTGAGCCTAAGCCTAGGTGAGCCCTAGCCTCAGGCTAGGGGAGCCCTAGCCTTAGCCTAAGCCTAGGGGTGACCTAGCCTAAACCTAGGGGTGCCCTAGACTGAGCCTAGGGGTGCCCTAGCCTGAGCCTACGGGTGCCCTAGCCTTAGGCTAGGGGAGCCCTAGCCTTAGCCTAAGCCTAGGGGTGGCCTAGACTAAGCCTATGGGTCCCATAGCCTAAGCCTAGGGGTGCCCTAGCCTAAACCTAGGTGTGCCATAACCTAAGCCTAGGGGTGCCCTAGCCTAAGCATAGGGGTGCCCTAGCCTATGCCTAGGCGTGCCCTAGCCTAAGACTAAGGGAGTCCTACCCTTAGCCTAAGCCTAGGGGTGCCCTAGCCTAAGCCTAGGCGTGCCCTAGCCTAAGACTAGGGGAGCCCTAGCCTTAGTCTAGCCTTGGATTGCCCTAGCCTAAGCCTAGGGGTGCCATAGCCTGAGTCTAGGGGTGCCCTAACCTGAGGCTCTCGGAGCTGTGGCCTTATCCTAAGCCTAGTGGTGCCCTAGCCTAAGCCTAGGGGTGCCCTAGACTAAGCCTAGGCATGCTCTAGCCTAAGCCTAGGGGTGCCCTATCCTAAGGCTAGGAGAGCCCTAGCCTTAGCCTAAGCCTAGGGGTGCCCTAGCCTCAGCCTAGGGGTGCCCTACCTTTAGCCTAGGGGTGCCCTATCCTTAAGCTATGGGATACCTAGCCTTAGCTTAAGCCTATGGGTGCCCTAGCCTAAGCCTAGGGGTGCCCTAGCCTAAGCCTAGGCGTGCCCTTGCCTAAGCCTAGGGGTTCCCTAGCCTAAGTCTAGGGGTACCTTTGCCTAAGCCTAGGGGTGCCCTAGCCTAATCCTAGGGGTGTCCTAGCCATAGGCCAAGGGAGCCCTTGCCTTAGCCTAAGCCTAGGGGTGCCCTAGGCTAAGCCTAGGTGTGCCCTAGCCTAAGCCTAGGGGTGCCCTAGCCTTAGGCTAGGGGAGCCCTAGCCTTAGCCTAAGCCTAGGTGTGCCCTAGCCTAAGCCTAGGGGTGCCCTAGCCTAAGCCTAGGGGTGTTCTAGCCTTAGGCATGGGGATCCTAGCCTTAGCCTTAGCCTAGGGGTGCCCTAGCCTAAGCCTAGGGGTGCCCTAGCCTAAGCCTTGGGGTGCCCTAGCCTGAGGCTAGGGAAGCCCAAGCCTTAGCCTAAGCCTAGGGGTGCCCTAGCCTAAGCCTAGGGGTGCCCTAGCCTGGGCCTAGGGGTGCCATAGCCTGAGCCTACGGGTGCCCTAGCCTGAGGCTAGGGGAGCCCTAATGTTAGTCTAGCCTAGGATTGTCCAAGCCTAAGCCTAGGGGTGCCATAGCCTGAGTCTAGGGGTGAACTAGCCTGAGGCAAGAGGAGCCACAGTCTTAGCCTAAGCCTAGGGGAGCCCTAGCCTAAGCATAGAGGTGCCCTAGCCTAAGCCTAGGGGTGCCCTAGCCTTAGCCTAGGGGTGCCCTTGCCTGAGGATAGGGGAGCCCTAGACTTAGCCTAAGCCTAGGATTGCCCTAGCCTAAGATAACGGGTGCCCTAGCCTGAGTCTAGGGGTGCCCTTCCCTGAGGCTAGGGGAGCCGTTGCCTTAGCCTAAGTGTAGGGGTGCCCTAGCCTAAGCCTAGGGGTGCCCAAGCTTAAGCCTAGGGGTGCCCTAGCCTTAGTCTAGAAGTTCCCTAGCCTAAGCCTAGGGGTGCACTAGCCTAAGCTTAAGTTAGCCCAGCCTTAGCCTAAGCCGAGGGGTGCCCTAGCCTAAGCCTAGGGGTCCCCTAGCCTAAGCCTAGGGGTGTCCTAGCCTAAGCCTAGGGGTGCCCTAGCCTAAGCCTAGGGGTGCTCTAGCCTTAGGCTAGGGGAGCCCAGCCGTAGCCTAAGCCTAGGGGTGCCCTAGCCTAAGCCTAGGGGTGCCCTAGCCTAAGCTTAGGGGTGCAATAGCCTGAGTCTAGGGGTGCACTAGCCTGAGGCTAGGGGAGCCGTAGCCTTAGCCTAAGCATAGGGGAGCCCTAGCTTAAGCCTAGGGGTGTCCTAGCCTAAGCCTAGGGGTGCCCTAAGCTAAGCCTTGCGGTGCCCTAGCCTTAGGCTAGGAGAGCCCTAACCTTTTCCTAATCCTAGGGGTGCCCTAGCCTAAACCTCGGGGTGCCCTAGCCTGAGCCGACGGGTGCCGTAGCCTTAGGTTAGGGGAGCCCTAGCCTTAGCCTAAGCCTAGGGGTGCCCTAGTCTGACTAGGTTGCCCTATTCTGAGCCTAGGGGAGCCCTACCTTAGCCTAAGCATAGGATTGCCCTAGCCTAAGCTTAGGGGTGCCCTAGCCTGAGTCTAGGCGTGCCCTAGCCTGAGGCTAGGGGAGCCGTTGCCTTAGCCTAAGTCTAGGGGTGCCTTAGCCTAAGCCTAGGGGTGCCCTAGCCTAAGCCTAGAGGTGCCCTAGCCTAAGCCTAGGGGTGCCCTAGCCTAATCCTAGGGGTGCCCTAGCCTAAGCCTAGGGGTTCCCTAGCCTAAGCCTAGGGGTGCCCTAGCCTAAGCCTAGGGGTGCCCTAGCCTTAGGCTAGGAGAGCCCTAGCCTTAGCCTAAGCCTAGGCGTGCCCTAGCCAAAGTCTAGGGGTGCCCTAGCCTAAGCCTAGGGGTGCCCTAGCCTAAGCCTAGGGGTGCCCTAGCCTAAACCTAAGCCTAGGGGTGCCCTAGCCCAAGCCTAGGGGTGCCCTAGCCTTAGGCTAGGAGAGCCCTAGCCTTAGCCTAAGCCTAGGCGTGCCCTAGCCAAAGTCTAGGGGTGCCCTAGCCTAAGCCTAGGGGTGCCCTAGCCTAAGCCTAGGGGTGCCCTAGCCTAAGCCTAGGGGTGCCCTAGCCTAAGCCTATGGGTACCCTAGCCTAAGCCTAGGGGTGCCCTAGAACAAGCCTAGGGGTGCCATCGCCTAAGCCTAGGGGTACCATAGGCTAAGCCTAGGGGTTTCCTAGCTTTAGGCAAGGGGAGCCTTAGCCTTAGCCTAAGCCTAGGTTTACCCTAGCCTAAGCCTAGGGGTTCCCTACCCTAAGCCTATGGGTGCCCTAACCTAAGCCTAGGGGTGCCCTAGCCTTAGCCTAGGGATGCCCTAGCCTAAGCCTAGGGGTGCCATAGCCTAAGCTTAAGCTTAGGGGTGCCCTAGCCTAAGCCTAGGGGTGCCCAGGCCTTAGGCTAGGGGAGCCCTTGCCTTAGCTTAAGCCTATGGCTGCCATAGCCTAAGCCTAGTGGTGCCCTACCCTAAGCCTAGAGGTGCCCTAGCCTTAGGCTAGGTGAGCCCAAGCATTAGCCTAAGCCTAAGGGTGCCCTAGCCTAAGCCTAGGGGTGCCTGAGCCTAAGCCTAGGGGTGCCCTAGCCTAAGTCTAGGGGTGCCCTAGCCTAAGCCTAGGCATGCCCTAGCCTAAGCCTAGGGGAGCCCTAGCCTTAGCCTAAGCCTAGGGGTGCCCTAGCCTAAACCTAGGGGTGCCCTAGCCTGAGCCTAGGGGTGCCCTAGCCTGAGCCTACGGGTGCCCTAGCCTTAGGCTAGGGGAGCCCTAACCTTACCCTAAGCCTAGGGGTGGCCTAGCCTAAGACTATGGGTCCCATAGCCTAAGCCTAGGGGTGCCCTAGCCTAAGCCTAGGTGTGCCCTAGCCTAAGCCTAGGGGTGCCCTAGCCTAAGCCAAGGGGTGCCCTAGCCTAAGCCTAGGCTTGCCTTAGCCTAAGCCTAGGGGAGTCCTAGCCTTAGCCTAAGCCTAGGGGTGCCCTAGCCTAAGCCTATGGGTGCCCTAGCCTGATCCTACGGGTGCCTTAGCATAAGGTTAGGGGAGCCCTAGCCTTAGTCTAGCCTAGGATTGCCCTAGCCTAAGCCTAGGGTTGCCATAGCCTGAGTCTAGGGGTGCCCTAACCTGAGGCTCTCGGAGCCGTAGCCTTATCCTAAGCCTAGTGGTGCCCTAGCCTAAGCCTAGGCATGCCCTAGCCTAAGCCTAGGCATGCCCTAGCCTAAGCCTAAGCCTAGGGGTGCCCTAGCCTGAGCCTAGGGGTGCCCTAGCTTGAGCCTAGGGGTGACCTAGCCTTAGGCTAGGGGATCCTTAGCCTTAGCTTAAGCCTAGGTGTGCCCTAGCCTAAGCCTAGGGGTGCCCTAGCCTAAGCCTAGGGGTGCCCTAGCCTAAGCCTAGGGGTGCCCTTGCCTAAGCCTAGGGGTTCCCTAGCCTAAGTCTAGGGGTGCCTTTGCCTAAGCCTAGGGGTGCCCTAGCCTAATCCTAGGGGTGTCCTAGCCATAGCCTAGGGGAGCCCTTGCCTTAGTCTAAACCTAGGGGTGCCCTAGGCTAAGCCTAGGTGTGCCCTAGCCTAAGCCTAGGGGTGCCCTAGCCTTAGGCTAGGGGAGCCCTAGCCTTAGCCTAAGCCTAGGTGTTCCCTAGCCTAAGCCTAGGGGTGCCCTAGCCTAAGCCTAGGCGTCCCCTAGCCTACGCTTAGGGATGCCCTAGTCTTAGGCTAGGGAAGCCCTAGCCTTATCCTAAGCTTAGGGGTGCCCTAGCCTAAGTCTAGGGGTCCCCTAGCCTAAGCCTAGGGGTGTCCTAGCCTAAGCCTAGGGGTGCCCTAGCCTAAGCCTAGGGGTGCTCTAGCCTTAGGCTAGGGGAGCCCAGCCGTAGCCTAAGCCTAGGGGTGCCCTAGCCTAAGCCTAGGGGTGCCCTAGCCTAAGCTTAGGGGTGCAATAGCCTGAGTCTAGGGGTGCACTAGCCTGAGGCTAGGGGAGCCGTAGCCTTAGCCTAAGCATAGGGGAGCCCTAGCTTAAGCCTAGGGGTGTCCTAGCCTAAGCCTAGGGGTGCCCTAAGCTAAGCCTTGCGGTGCCCTAGCCTTAGGCTAGGAGAGCCCTAACCTTTTCCTAATCCTAGGGGTGCCCTAGCCTAAACCTCGGGGTGCCCTAGCCTGAGCCGACGGGTGCCGTAGCCTTAGGTTAGGGGAGCCCTAGCCTTAGCCTAAGCCTAGGGGTGCCCTAGTCTGACTAGGTTGCCCTATTCTGAGCCTAGGGGAGCCCTACCTTAGCCTAAGCATAGGATTGCCCTAGCCTAAGCTTAGGGGTGCCCTAGCCTGAGTCTAGGCGTGCCCTAGCCTGAGGCTAGGGGAGCCGTTGCCTTAGCCTAAGTCTAGGGGTGCCTTAGCCTAAGCCTAGGGGTGCCCTAGCCTAAGCCTAGAGGTGCCCTAGCCTAAGCCTAGGGGTGCCCTAGCCTAATCCTAGGGGTGCCCTAGCCTAAGCCTAGGGGTTCCCTAGCCTAAGCCTAGGGGTGCCCTAGCCTAAGCCTAGGGGTGCCCTAGCCTTAGGCTAGGAGAGCCCTAGCCTTAGCCTAAGCCTAGGCGTGCCCTAGCCAAAGTCTAGGGGTGCCCTAGCCTAAGCCTAGGGGTGCCCTAGCCTAAGCCTAGGGGTGCCCTAGCCTAAACCTAAGCCTAGGGGTGCCCTAGCCCAAGCCTAGGGGTGCCCTAGCCTTAGGCTAGGAGAGCCCTAGCCTTAGCCTAAGCCTAGGCGTGCCCTAGCCAAAGTCTAGGGGTGCCCTAGCCTAAGCCTAGGGGTGCCCTAGCCTAAGCCTAGGGGTGCCCTAGCCTAAGCCTAGGGGTGCCCTAGCCTAAGCCTATGGGTACCCTAGCCTAAGCCTAGGGGTGCCCTAGAACAAGCCTAGGGGTGCCATCGCCTAAGCCTAGGGGTACCATAGGCTAAGCCTAGGGGTTTCCTAGCTTTAGGCAAGGGGAGCCTTAGCCTTAGCCTAAGCCTAGGTTTACCCTAGCCTAAGCCTAGGGGTTCCCTACCCTAAGCCTATGGGTGCCCTAACCTAAGCCTAGGGGTGCCCTAGCCTTAGCCTAGGGATGCCCTAGCCTAAGCCTAGGGGTGCCATAGCCTAAGCTTAAGCTTAGGGGTGCCCTAGCCTAAGCCTAGGGGTGCCCAGGCCTTAGGCTAGGGGAGCCCTTGCCTTAGCTTAAGCCTATGGCTGCCATAGCCTAAGCCTAGTGGTGCCCTACCCTAAGCCTAGAGGTGCCCTAGCCTTAGGCTAGGTGAGCCCAAGCATTAGCCTAAGCCTAAGGGTGCCCTAGCCTAAGCCTAGGGGTGCCTGAGCCTAAGCCTAGGGGTGCCCTAGCCTAAGTCTAGGGGTGCCCTAGCCTAAGCCTAGGCATGCCCTAGCCTAAGCCTAGGGGAGCCCTAGCCTTAGCCTAAGCCTAGGGGTGCCCTAGCCTAAACCTAGGGGTGCCCTAGCCTGAGCCTAGGGGTGCCCTAGCCTGAGCCTACGGGTGCCCTAGCCTTAGGCTAGGGGAGCCCTAACCTTACCCTAAGCCTAGGGGTGGCCTAGCCTAAGACTATGGGTCCCATAGCTTAAGCCTAGGGGTGCCCTAGCCTAAGCCTAGGTGTGCCCTAGCCTAAGCCTAGGGGTGCCCTAGCCTAAGCCAAGGGGTGCCCTAGCCTAAGCCTAGGCTTGCCTTAGCCTAAGCCTAGGGGAGTCCTAGCCTTAGCCTAAGCCTAGGGGTGCCCTAGCCTAAGCCTATGGGTGCCCTAGCCTGATCCTACGGGTGCCTTAGCATAAGGTTAGGGGAGCCCTAGCCTTAGTCTAGCCTAGGATTGCCCTAGCCTAAGCCTAGGGTTGCCATAGCCTGAGTCTAGGGGTGCCCTAACCTGAGGCTCTCGGAGCCGTAGCCTTATCCTAAGCCTAGTGGTGCCCTAGCCTAAGCCTAGGCATGCCCTAGCCTAAGCCTAGGCATGCCCTAGCCTAAGCCTAAGCCTAGGGGTGCCCTAGCCTGAGCCTAGGGGTGCCCTAGCTTGAGCCTAGGGGTGACCTAGCCTTAGGCTAGGGGATCCTTAGCCTTAGCTTAAGCCTAGGTGTGCCCTAGCCTAAGCCTAGGGGTGCCCTAGCCTAAGCCTAGGGGTGCCCTAGCCTAAGCCTAGGGGTGCCCTTGCCTAAGCCTAGGGGTTCCCTAGCCTAAGTCTAGGGGTGCCTTTGCCTAAGCCTAGGGGTGCCCTAGCCTAATCCTAGGGGTGTCCTAGCCATAGCCTAGGGGAGCCCTTGCCTTAGTCTAAACCTAGGGGTGCCCTAGGCTAAGCCTAGGTGTGCCCTAGCCTAAGCCTAGGGGTGCCCTAGCCTTAGGCTAGGGGAGCCCTAGCCTTAGCCTAAGCCTAGGTGTTCCCTAGCCTAAGCCTAGGGGTGCCCTAGCCTAAGCCTAGGCGTCCCCTAGCCTACGCTTAGGGATGCCCTAGTCTTAGGCTAGGGAAGCCCTAGCCTTATCCTAAGCTTAGGGGTGCCCTAGCCTAAGTCTAGGGGTGCCCTAACCTAAGCCTAGGGGTGCCCTAGCCTAAGACTAGAGGTGCCCTAGCCTTAGGCTAGGTAAGCCCAAGCCTTAGCCTAAGCCTAGTGGTGCCCTAGCCTAAGCCTAGGGGTGCCTGAGCCTAAGCCTAGGGGTGCCCTAACCTAAGCCTAGGGGTGCCCTAGCCTAAGCCTAGGCATGCCCTAGCCTAAGCCTAGGGGAGTCCTAGCCTTAGCCTAAGCCTAGGGGTGCCCTAGACTTAGCCTAAGCCTATGTCTGCCCTAGCCTAAGCCTAGGGGTGCCCTAGCCTAAGACTAGGGGAGCCCTAGACTTAGCCTAAGCCTATGGCTGCCCTAGCCTAAGCCTAGGGGTGCCCTAGCCTAAGCCTAGGGGTGCCCTAACCTTAGGCTAGGGGAGCCCTAGCCTTATCCTAAGCCTAGGGGTGCCGTAGCGTAAGTCTAGGGATGCCCTTGCCTAAGCCTAGGGGTGCCCTAGCCTAAGTCTATGGGTGCCCTAGCCTAAGACTAGGGGTGCCCTAGCCTTAGACTAAGCCTAGGGGTGCCCTAGTCTAATCCTAGGGGTGCCCTAGCCTAAGCCTAGGGGTGCCCTAGCCTTAGGCTAGGGGAGCCCTAGCCTTAGCCTAAGACCAGGGGTGCCCCTGCCTAAGCCTAGGGGTGCCCAAGCCTAAGCCTAGATGTGCCCTAACCTAAGCCTAGAGCTGCCCTAGCCTAAGCCTAGGGGTGCCCTAGCCTTAGGCTAGGCGAGCCCTAGCCTTAGCCTAAGCCTAGGGGTGCCCTAGCCTTAGCCTAAGCCTATGTCTGCCCTAGCCTAAGCCTAGGGGTGCCCTAGCCTAAGCCTAGGGGAGCCCTAGACTTAGCCTAAGCCTATGGCTGCCCTAGCCTAAGCCTAGGGGGTGCCCTAGCCTAAGCCTCGGGGAGCCCTAGACTTAGCCTAAGCCTATGTCTGCCCTAGCCTAAGCCTAGGGGTGCCCTAGCCTAAGCCTAGGGGTGCCCTAACCTTAGGCTTGGGGAGCCCTAGCCTTAGCCTAAGCCTAGGGGTGCCCTAGCGTAAGTCTAGGGATGCCCTTGCCTAAGCCTAGGGGTGCCCTAGCCTAAGTCTATGGGTGCCCTAGCCTAAGCCTAGGGGTGCCCTAGCCTTAGACTAAGCCTAGGGGTGCCCTAGTCTAATCCTAGGGGTGCCCTAGCCTAAGCCTAGGGGAGACCTAGCCTTAGTCTAAGACCAGGGGTGCCCCTGCGTAAGCCTAGGCGTGCCCAAGCCTAAGCCTAGATGTGCCCTAACCTAAGCCTAGAGCTACCCTAGCCTAAGCCTAGGGATGCCATAGCCTTAGGCTAGGCGAGCCCTAGCCTTAGCCTAACCCTAGGGGTGCCCTAGCCTTAGCCTAAGCCTAGGGGTGTTCTAGCCTAAGCCTATGGGTGACCTAGCCTAAGCCTAGGGGTGCCCTAGAACAAGCCTAGGGGTGCCATCGCCTAGGCCTAGGGTTGCCATAGGCTAAGCCTAGGTGTGCCCTAGCCTAAGCCTAGGGGTTCCGTAGCTTTAGGCAAGGGGAGCCCTAGCCTTTGCCTAAGCCTAGGGTTACCCTAGCCTAAGCCTAGGGGTGCCCTAGCCTAAGCCTAGAGGTGCCCTAGCCTAAGCCTAGAGGTGCCCTAGCCTAAGCCTATGGGTGCCCTAACCTAAGCCTAGGGGTGGCCTAGCCTTAGCCTAGGGATGCCCTAGCCTAAGCCTAGGGGTGCTCTAGCCTTAGGCTAGGGGAGCCCTTGCCTTAGCTTAAGCCTAGGGGTGTCCTAGCCTAAGCTTAGGGGTGCCCTACCAAAGGTTAGGGGTGCCCTAGCCTTAGGCTAGGGGAGCCCTAGCCTTAGCCTAAGCCTAGGGGTGCCCTAGCCTAAGCCTAGGCGTTCCCTAGCCTAAGCCTAGGGGAGTCCTAGCCTTAGCCTAAGACTACGGGTGCCCTAGCCTAAGCCTAGGGGTGCCTGAGCCTAAGCCTAGGTGAGCCCTAGCCTCAGGCTAGGGGAGCCCTAGCCTTAGCCTAAGCCTAGGGGTGCCCTAGCCTAAACCTAGGGGTGCCCAAGCCTGAGCCTAGGGGTGCCCTAGCCTGAGCCTACAGGTACCCTAGCCTTAGGCTAGGGGAGCCCTAGCCTTAGCCTAAGCCTACGGGGGGCCTAGCCTAAGCCTATAGGTCCCATAGCCTAAGCCTAGGGGTGCCCTAGCCTAAGCCTAGGTGTGCCCTAGCCTAAGCCTATGGGTGCCCTAGCCTGAGCCTATGGTTGCCCTAGCATAAGGTTAGGGGAGCCCTAGCATTAGTCTAGCCTAGGATTGCCCTAGCCTAAGCCTAGGGGTGCCATAGCCTGAGTCTAGGGGTGCCCTAACCTGAGGCTCTCGGAGCCGTAGCCTTATCCTAAGCCTAGTGGTGCCCTAGCCTAAACCTAGGGTAGCCCTAGCCTAAGCCTAGGCATGCCCTAGCCTAAGCCTAGGGGTGCCCTATCCTAATGCTAGGAGAGCCCTAGCCTTAGCCTAAGCCTAGGGGTGCCCTAGCCTGAGCCTAGGGGTGCCCTAACTTGAGCCTAGGGGTTCCCTAGCCTTAGGCTAGGGGATTCCTAGCCTTAGCTTAAGCCTAGGGGTGCCCTAGCCTAAGCCTAGGGGTGCCCTTGCCTAAACCTAGAGGTTCCCTAACCTAAGTCTAGGGGTGCCTTTGCCTAAGCCTAGGGGTTCCCTAGCCTAATCCTAGGGGTGCCCTAGCCTTAGGCTAGGGGAGCCCTAGCCTTAGCCTAAGCCTAGGTGTGCCCTTGCCTAAGCCTAGGGGTGCCCTAGCCTAAGCCTAGGGGTGCTCTAGCCTTAGGCATGGGGAGCCTAGCCTTAGCCTTAGCCTAGGGGTGCCCTAGCCTAAGCCTTGGGGTGCGCTAGCCTGAGGCTAGGGGAGCCCAAGCCTTAGCCTAAGCCTAGGGGTGCCCTTGCCTAAGCCTAGGGGTTCCCTAGCCTGGGCCTAGGGGTGCCATAGCCTGAGCCTACGGGTGCCCTAGCCTGAGGCTAGGGGAGCCCTAATGTTAGTCTAGCCTAGGATTGCCCTAGCCTAAACCTAGGGGTGCCATAGCCTGAGTCTAGGGGTGAACAAGCCTGAGGCTAGGGTAGCCCTAGCCTGAGCCTAGGGGTGCCCTAGCCTGAGGATAGGGGAGCCCTAGACTTAGCCTAAGCCTAGGGGAGCCCTAGCCTAAGCTTAGGGGTGCCCTAGCCTAAGCCTAGGGGTGCCATAGCCTTAGGCTAGGGTAGCCCTAGCCTGAGCCTAGGGGTGCCCTAGCCTGAGGATAGGGGAGCCCTAGATTTAGCCTAAGCCTAGGATTGCCCTAGCCTAAGATAACGGGTGCCCTAGCCTGAACTAGGGGTGCCCTTGCCTGAGGCTAGGGGAGCCGTTGCATTAGCCTAAGTGTAGGGGTGCCCTAGCCTAAGCCTAGGGGTGCCCAAGCTTAAGCCTAGGGGTGCCCTAGCCTTAGTCTAGGAGTTCCCTAGTCTAAGCCTAGGGGTGCCCTAGCGTAAGCCAGGGTTAGCCCAGCCTTAGCCTAAGCCTAGGGGTGCCCTAGCCTAAGCCTAGGGGTGTCCTAGCCTAAGCCCAGGGGTGCCCTAGCTTAAGCCTAGGGGTGCTCTAGCCTTAGGCTAGGGGAGCCCAGCCTTAGCCTAAGCCTAGGGGTGCCCTAGCCTAAGCCTAAGGGTGCCCTAGCCTAAGCTTAGGGGTACAATAGCCTGAGTCTAGGGGTGCACTAGCCTGAGGCTAGGGGAGCCGTAGCCTTAGCCTAAGCATAGGGGAGCCCTAGCTTAAGCCTAGGGGTTCCCTAGCCTAAGCCTAGGGGTCCCCTAGCCTAAGCCTAGGGGTGCCCTAGCCTTAGGCTAGGAGAGCCCTAGCCTTAGCCTAAGCCTAGGGGTGCCCTAGCCAAAGCCTAGGGGTGCCCTAGCCTAAGCCTTTGGGTGCCCTAGCCTAAGCCTAGGGGTGCCCTAGCCTAAACCTAAGCCTAGGGGTGCCCTAGCCTAAGTCTAGGGGTGCCCTAGCCTAAGCCTACGGGTGCCCTAGCCTAAGCCTAGGAGTGCCCTAGCCTTAGGCTAGGAGATCCCTAACCTTAGCCTAAGCCTAGGGGTGCCCTAGCTTAAGCCTAGGGGTGCCCTAGGCTAAGCCTAGGGGTGCCCTAGCCTTAAGCTATGGGAGCCCTAGCCTTAGCCTAAGCCTACAGGTGCCCAAGCTTAAGCCTAGGGGTGCCGTAGCCTAAGCCTAGGGGTGCCCTAGCCTAAGCCTAGGGGTGCCCTAGCCTTAGGCTAGGGGAGCCCTAGCCTTAGCCTAAGCCTAGGGGTGCCCTAGCCTAAATCTAGGGGTGCCCTAGCCTAAGCCTACGGGTGCGCTAGCCTAAGCCTAGGAGTGCCATAGCCTTAGGCTAGGGGATCCCTAGCCTTAGCCTAAGCCTAGGGGTGCCCTAGTTTAAGCCTAGGGGTGCTCTAGCCTAAGCCTAGGGTGCCCTAGCCAAATCCTAGGGGTGACCTAGCCTAAGCTTAGAAGTTCCCTATCCTAATCCTAGGTGTGCCCTAGCAAAAGCTTAGGGGTGCCCTAGCCTCATCCTTGGGGTGCCCTAGCCTAAGCCTAGGGGTGCCCTAGCCTAAGCCTAGGGGTGCCCTAGCCTAAGCTTAGAAGTTCCCTATCCTAAGCCTAGGGGTGGCCTAGCCAAAGCCTAGGGGTGCCCTAGCCTAAGCCTAGGGGTGCCCTAGCCGTAGGCTAGGGGAGCCCTAGCCTTAGCCTAAGCCTAGGGGTGCCCTAGCCCAAGCCTATGGATGCCCTAGCCTTAGGCTAGGGGAGCCCTAGACTTAGCCTAAGCCTAGAGGAGACCTAGCCTAAGCATAAGGGTGCCCTAGCCTAAGCCTAGCGGTTCCCTAGCCTAAGCCTAGGGGTTCCCTAGCCTAAGCCTAGGGGTGCCCTAGCCTTAGGCTAGGAGAGTCCTAGCCTTAACCTAAGCCTAGGGGTGCCCTAGCCAAAGCCTAGGCATGCCCTAGCCTAAGCCTAGGGGTGCCCCTGCCTAAGCCTAGGGGTGCCCAAGCCTAAACTTAGGGGTGCCCTAACCTAAGCCTATAGCTGCCCTAGCCTAAGCCTAGGGGTGCCCTAGCCTTAGGTTAGGTGAGCCCTAGCCTTAGCCTAACCCTAGGGGTGCCCTAGCCTTAGCCTAAGCCTAGGGGTGCCCTAGCCTAAGCCTATGGGTGCCCTAGACTAAGCCTAGGGGTGCCCTAGCCTTAGGCTAGGCGAGCCCTAGCCTTAGCCTAAGCCTAGGGGTGCCCTAGCCTTAACCTAAGCCTTGAGGTGCCCTAGCCTAAGCCTAGGGGTTCCCTAGCCTTAGGTAATGGGAGCTCTAGCCTTAGCCTAAGCCTAGGGTTACCCTAGCCTAAGCCTAGGGGTTCCCTAGCCTAAGCCTAGGGGTGCCCTAGCCTAAGCCTAGAGGTGCCCTAGCCTAAGCCTATGGGTGCCCTAACCTAAGCCTAGGGGTGCCCTAACCTTAGCCTAGGGATGCCCTAGCGTAAGTTTAGGGGTGCCCTAGCCTAAGCCTAGGGGTGCCGTTGCCTAAGCCTAAGCTTAGGGGTGCCCTAGCCTAAGCCTAGGGGTGCCCAGGCCTTAGGCTAGGGGAGCCCTTGCCGTAGCTTAAGCCTATGGCTGCCCTAACCTAAGCTTAGGGGTGCCCTAACCTAAGCTTAGGGGTGCCCTAGCCTTAGGCTAGGGGAGCCCTAGCCTTAGCCTAAGCCTAGGGGTGCCCTAGCCTAAGCCTAGGGGTGCCCTAGCCTAAGCTTAGAAGTTCCTATCCTAAGCCTAGGGGTGGCCTAGCCAAAGCCTAGGGGTGCCCTAGCCTAAGCCTAGGGGTGCCCTAGCCTTAGGCTAGGGGAGCCCTAGCCTTAGCCTAAGCCTAGGGGTGCCCTAGCCCAAGCCTATGGATGCCCTAGCCTTAGGCTAGGGGAGCCCTAGACTTAGCCTAAGCCTAGAGGAGACCTAGCCTAAGCATAAGGGTGCCCTAGCCTAAGCCTAGCGGTTCCCTAGCCTAAGCCTAGGGGTTCCCTAGCCTAAGCCTAGGGGTGCCCTAGCCTTAGGCTAGGAGAGCCCTAGCCTTAGCCTAAGCCTAGGGGTGCCCTAGCCAAAGCCTAGGCATGCCCTAGCCTAAGCCTAGGGGTGCCCCTGCCTAAGCCTAGGGGTGCCCAAGCCTAAACTTAGGGGTGCCCTAACCTAAGCCTATAGCTGCCCTAGCCTAAGCCTAGGGGTGCCCTAACCTTAGGCTAGGCGAGCCCTAGCCTTAGCCTAAGCCTAGGGGTGCCCTAGCCTTAACCTAAGCCTTGGGGTGCCCTAGCCTAAGCCTAGGGGTTCCCTAGCCTTAGGTAATGGGAGCTCTAGCCTTAGCCTAAGCCTAGGGTTACCCTAGCCTAAGCCTAGGGGTTCCCTAGCCTAAGCCTAGGGGTGCCCTAGCCTAAGCCTAGAGGTGCCCTAGCCTAAGCCTATGGGTGCCCTAACCTAAGCCTAGGGGTGCCCTAACCTTAGCCTAGGGATGCCCTAGCGTAAGTTTAGGGGTGCCCTAGCCTAAGCCTAGGGGTGCCGTTGCCTTAGCCTAAGCTTAGGGGTGCCCTAGCCTAAGCCTAGGGGTGCCCAGGCCTTAGGCTAGGGGAGCCCTTGCCTTAGCTTAAGCCTATGGCTGCCCTAACCTAAGCTTAGGGGTGCCCTAGCCTAAGCCTAGAGGTGCCCTAGCCTTAGGCTAGTTGTGCCCTAGCATGAGCCTACGGGTGCCCTAGCCTCACGCTAGGCTAGTCCTAGCCTTAGCCTAAGCCTAGGATTGCCCTAGCCTAAGCCTCGGGGTGCCATAGCCTGAGCCTAGGGGTGCCCTAGCCTTAGCGTAGGGGAGCCGTAGCCTTAACCTAGGGGTACCCTAGCCTTAGGCTAGGCGAGTCCTAGCCTTAGCCTAAGCCTAGGGGTGCCCTAGCCTAAGCCAATGGGTGCCCTAACCTAAGCCTAGGGGTGCCTTAGCCTGAGCCTAGGGGTGCACTAGCCTTAGCCTAAGCCTAGGGGTGCCCTAGCCTAAGCCTAGGGGTGCCCTAGCCTTAAGCTATGGGAGCCCTAGCCTTAGCCTAAGCCTACAGGTGCCCTAGCTTAAGCCTAAGGGTGCCCTAGCCTAAGCCTAGAGGTGCCCTAGTCTTAGGCTAAGGGAGCCCAAACCTTAGCCTAAGCCTAGGGGGCCCTAGCCTCAGCTTAAGGGTGCCCTAGCCTAAGCCTAGGGGTGCCCTAACCTAAGCCTAGGGGTGCCCTACCCTAAGCCTAGTGGTGCATTAGCCTAAGCCTAGGGGTGACCTAGCCTTAGCCTAAGCCTAGGGGTGCCCTAGCCTAAGCCTAGGGGTGCCCTAACCTAAGCCTAGAGGTGCCCTAGCCTTAGGTTAGGGGAGCCCTAACCTTAGTGTAAGCCTAGGGGTGCCTTATCCTAAGACTTGGGGTGACCTAGCCTAAGCCTAGGGTTGCCCTAGCCTTAGGCTAGGGGATCTCTAGCCTTAGCCTATGCCTAGGGGTGCCCTAGTTTAAGCCTAGGGGTGCTCTAGCCTAAGCCTAGGGTGCCCTAACCAAATCCTAGGGGTGACCTAGCCTAAGCTTAGAAGTTCCCTATCCTAAGCCTAGGGGTGCCCTAGCAAAAGCTTAGGGGTGCCCTAGCCTCAGCCTTGGGGTGCCCTAGCCTAAGCCTAGGGGTGCCCTAGCCTAAGCCTAGGGGTGCCCTAGCCTAAGCTTAGAAGTTCCCTATCCTAAGCCTAGGGGTGTCCTAGCCAAAGCCTAGGGGTGCCCTAGCCTTAGGCTAGGGGAGCCCTAGCCTTAGCCTAAGCCTACGGGTGCCCTAGCTTAAGCCTAGGGGTGCCCTAGCCTAAGCCTAGGGGTGCCCTAGCCTAAGCCACAGGTGCCCTAGCCTAAGCCTAGGGGTGCCCTAGCCTAAGCCTAGGGGTGCCTTTGCCTAAGCCTAGGGGTGCCATAGCCTAAGCCTAGGGGTGCCCTAGCCATAGTCTAGGGGAGCCCTTGCCTTAGCCTAAGCCTACGGGTGCCGTAGCCTAAACGTAGGGGTGCCGTAGCCTGAGCCTAGGGGTGCCCTAGCCTTAGGATAGGGGAGCCCTAGACTTAGCCTAAGCCTAGGATTGCCCTAGCCTAAGCTTCGGTTTTCCTAGCCTGAGTATAGGGGTGCCATAGTCTAAGCCTAGGGGTGCCTTAGCTTGAGCCTAGGGGTGCCCTAGCCTTAGGCTAGGGGATCCCTAGCCTTAGCTTAAGCCTAGGGGTGTCCTAGCCTAAGCCTAGGGGTTCCCTAGCCTAAGCCTAGGGGTGACTTTGCCTAAGCCTACTGGTGCCCTAGCCTAATCCTAGGGGTGCCCTAGCCTAAGCCTAGGGGTGCCCTAGCCTTAGTCTAGGGGTTCCCTAGCCTAAGCCTAGGTTAGCCCAGCCTTAGCCTAAGCCAAGGGGTGCCCTAGCCTAAGCCTAGGGGGTGGCCGAGCCTAAGACTAGTGGTGCCCTAGCCTAAGCCTAGGGGTGCTCTAGCCTTAGGCTAGGGGAGCCCTAGCCTTAGCCTAAGCCTAGGGGTGCCCTAGCCTAAGCCTAGGGGTGCCCTAGTCCAAGCCTATGGGTGCCCTAGCCTTAGGCTAGGGGAGCCCTAGACTTAGCCTAAGCCTAGAGGAGACCTAGCCTAAGCATAGGGGTGCCCTAGCCTAAGCCTAGCGGTTCCCTAGCCTAAGCCTAGGGGTTCCCTAGCCTAAGCCTAGGGGTGCCCCTGCCTAAGCCTAGGGGTGCCCAAGCCTAAACTTAGGGGTGCCCTAACCTAAGCCTATAGCTGCCCTAGCCTAAGCCTAGGGGTGCCCTAGCATTAGGTTAGGCGAGCCCTAGCCTTAGCCTAACCCTAGGGGTGCCCTAGCCTTAGCCTAAGCCTAGGGGTGCCCTAGCCTAAGCCTATGGGTGCCCTAGCCTAAGCCTAGAGGTGCCCTAGCCTTAGGCTAAATGAGCCCTAGCCTTAGCCTAAGCCTAGGGGTGCCCTAGCCTGAGCCTAGGGGTGCCCTAGCTTGAGCCTAGGGGTGCCCTAGCCTTAGGCTAGGGGATCCCTAGCCTTAGCTTAAGCCTAGGGGTGCCCTAGCCTAAGCCTAGGGGTGCCCTAGCCTAAGTCTAGGGGTGCCTTTGCCTAAGCCTAGGGGTGCCCTAGCCTAATCCTAGGGGTGCCCTAGCCTTAGGCTAAGGTAGCCCTAGCCTTAGCCTAAGCCTAGGGGTGCCCTAGCCTAAGCCTAGGGGTGCCGTAGCCTTAGCCTAGGGGTGCCCTAGCCTAAGCCTAAGGGTGCTCTAGCCTTATGCTAGGGGAGCCCTGGCCTTCCCCTAATCCTATGGGTGCCCTAGCCTAAGCCTAGGGGTCTCCTAGCCTTAGGCTAGAGGAGCCCTAGCCTTAGCCTAAGCCTTGGGGTGCCCTATCTTAAGCCTAGGGGTGCCGTAGCCTAAGACTATGGGTGCCCTAGCCTAAGCCTAGGGCTACCCTCGACTAAGCCAAGGGGTGCTCAAGCCTTAGGCTAGGGGAGCCCTAGCCTTAGCCTAAGCCCAGGGGTGCCCTATCCTAAGCCTAGGGGTGCCCTAGCCTTAGGCTAGGGTAGCCCTAGCCTTAGCCTAAGACTAGGGGTGCCCTAGCCTCAGCTTAGGGGTCCCCTAGCCTCAGCCTAGGGGTGCCCTAGCCTAAGCCTAGTTGTGCCTTAGCCTAAGCCTAGGGGTGCCCTAGCCTTAGGCTAGTTGTGCCCTAGCATGAGCCTACGGGTGCCCTAGACTCACGCTAGGCTACTCCTAGCCTTAGCCTAAGCCTAGGATTGCCCTAGCCTAAGCCTCGGGGTGCCATAGCCTGAGCCTAGGGGTGCCCTAGCCTTAGAGTAGGGGAGCCGTAGCCTTAACCTAGGGGTACCCTATCCTTAGGCTAGGCGAGTCCTAGCCTTAGCCTAAGCCTAGGGGTGCCCTAGCCTAAGCCAATGGGTGCCCTAACCTAAGCCTAGGGGTGCCTTAGCCTGAGCCTAGGGGTGCCCTAGCCTTAGGCTAGGGGAGCCCTTGCCTTAGCCTAAGGCTAGGGGTGCCCTAGCCTAAGCCTAGGGGCGCGCTAGCCTAAGCCTAGGGGTGCCCTAGCCTAAGCCTCGGTGTGCCCTAGCCTAAGCCTAAGGGTACACTAGCCTTAGGCTAGGGGAGCCCTAGCCTTAGTCTAAGCCTAGGGGTGCCCTAGCCTAAGCTTAGGGGTGCCCTAGCCTGAGTCTAGGGGTGCCCTAGCCTGAGGCATTGGGAGATGTTGCCTTATCCTAAGTCTAGTGGTGCCCTCGCCTGAGTCTAGGGGTGACCAACCCTGACGCTAGGGGAGCCCAAGCCTTAGCCTGAGCCTAGGGGTGCCCTAGCCTGAGCAAAGGGGTGCCCTAGCCTGAGCCTAGGGGTGCCCTAGCCTGAGCCTAGGGGTGCCCTAGCCTGAGGCTAGGCGAGCCCTAGCGTTAGTCTAGCCTAGGATTACCCTAGCCTAAGCTTAGGGGTGCCTTAGCCTGAGTCTAGGGGTGCACTAGCCTTAGCCTAAGCCTAGGGGTGCCCTAGCCTAAGCCTAGGGGTGCCCTAGCCTAAGCCTAAGGGTGCCCTAGCCTACGGCTATATGTGCCCTAGCTTAAGCCTATGGGTGCCCTAACCTAAACCTAGGGGTGCCCTAGCCTTAGCCTAGGGGAGCCATATGCTAAGCCTAGGGGTGGCCTAGCCTAAGCCTAGGGGTGCCCTAGCCTTAGGCTAGGGGAGCCCTAGCCTTAGTCTAAGCCTAGGGTTGCCCTAGCCTATGCCTAGGGGTGTCCTAGCCTAAGCCAAGGGGTGCCCTAGCCTAAGCCTAGGGGTGCCCTAGCCTAAGCCTAGAGGTGCCCTAGCCTAAGACTAGGGGCGCGATAGCCTAATCCTAGGGGTGCCCTAGCCTAAGCCAAGGTGTGCCCTAGCCTAAGCCTAACGGTACACTAGCCTTAGACTAGGGGAGCCCTAGCCTTAGCCTAAGCCTAGGGGTGCCCTAGCCTAAGCCTAGGGTTTCCCTAGCCTGAGTCTAGGGGTGCCCTAGCCTGAGGCTTTGGGAGACATTGCCTTACCCTAAGTCTAGGGGTGCCCTCGCCTGAGTCTAGGGGTGACCAAGCCTAAGGCTAGGGGAGCCCTAGCTTAGCCTAATCCTAGGGGTGCCCTAGCCTACGTCTAGGGGTGCTCTAGCCTGAGCCTAGGGGTGCCCTAGCCTGAGCCTACGGGTGCCCTAGCCTGAGACTAGGCGAGCCCTAGCGTTAGTTGAGCCTAGGATTACCCTAGCCTAAGCCTAGGGGTGCCCTAGCCTTTTCCTAAGCCTAGGGGTGGCCTAGACTAAGCGTAGGGGTGCCCTAACCTGAGCCTAGGGGTGCCGTAGCCTTAGGCTAGGGGAGCCCTAGCCTTAGCCTAAGCCTAGGGGTAGCCCTTGCCTAAGCCTAGGGGTGCCATAGCCTGAGCCTAGGGGTGCCCTAACCTGAGGCTAGGGGAGCCCTATCCTTAGCCTAAGCCTAGGATTGCCCTACCCTAAGCCTATGGGTGCCCTAGTCTGAGTCTAGGGTTGCCCTAGCTTGAGGATAGGGGAGCCGTTGCCTTAGCCAAGTCTATGGGTTCCCTTGCCTAAGCCTAGCAGTGCCCTAACCCGAGCCTACGGGTGCCCTATCCATAGGCTAGGTGAGACCTAGCCTTAGTGTAAGCCTAGGGGTGCCCTAGCCTAAGCCTGGGGGTACCCAAGCCTAAGCCTAGGGGTGCCATAGCCTTAAGCTAGGGGCCCTAGCCTAAGCCTAGGGGTGCCCTAGCATTAGGCTAGACGAGCCCTAGCCTTAGCCTAGGGGTGCCCAAGTCTAAGCCTAGGGGTGCCCTAGCCTAAGCCTAGTGATGCCCTAGCCTAAGCCTAGGGGTGCCCTAGCCTAAGTCTAGGGGTGCCCTAGCCTAAGCCTAGGGGTGCCCTAGCCTAAGCCTAGGGGTGCTCTAGCCTTAGGCTAGGGGAGCCCTAACCTTAGCCTAATCCTAGGGATGCCTTAGCCTAAGCCTAGGAGTGCCTTAGCCAAAACCTAGGGGTGCTCTAGCCTTAGGATATGGGAGCACTAGCCTTAACCTAAGCCTACGGGTGCCCTAGCTTAAGCCTAGGGGTGCCCTAGCCTAAGCCTAGGGGTTCCCTAGCCTTAGGTTAGGTTGAGCCCTAACCTTAGCCTAAGCCTAGGGGTGCCCCAGCCTAAGCCTAGGGGTGCCCAAGCCCAAGCCTAGGGGTGCCATAACCTAAGCCCAGGGCTGCACTAGCCGAAGCCTAGGGGTGCCCTAGCTTTAGCCTAAGCCTAGGGGTGCCCTTGTCTAAGTCTACGGGTAAACTAGCCGAACCTAGGGGTGCCCTAGAATAAGCCTAGGGGTGCCCTCGCCTAAGCCTAGGGGTGCCATAGGCTAAGCCTAGGGGTGCCATAGCCATAGGCTAGGGGTGCCCTAGCCTAAGCCTAGGGGTACCCTAGCCTATGCCTAGGGGTGCCATAGCCATAGGCTAGGGGAGCCCTTGCCTTAGCCTAAGCCTAGGGGTGCCCTAGCCTAAACCTAGGGGTGCCCTAGCCTAAGCCTAGGGGTGCCCTAGCCTTAGGCTAGGGGTGCCCTAGCCTTAGCCTGAGGAGCCCTAGCCTTAGCCTAAGCCTAGGGATGCCCTAGCCAAAGCCTAGGGTTGCCCTAGCCTCAGCTTAGGGGTGCCCTAGCCTCAGCCTTGGGGTGCCCTAGCCTAAGCCTAGGGGTGCACTAGCCTAAGCCTAGGGGTGCCCTAGCCTAAGCCTAGTGGTGCCTTAGCCTAAGCCTAGGGGTGACCTAGCCTTAGCCTAGGGGTGCCGTAGCCTAAGACTAGGGGTGCCCTAGCCAAAGCCTAGGGGTACCCTAGGCTAAGCCTAGAGGTGCCCTAGCCTTAGGCTAGGGGAGCCCTAACCTTAGTGTAAGCCTAGGGGTGCCTTAGCCTAAGCCTTGGGGTGCCCTAGCCTAAGCCTAGGGGTGCCCTAACCTTAGGCTAGGGGAGCCCTAGCCTTAGCCTAAGCCTTGGAGTGCCCTAGCCTAAATCTAGGTGTGCCCAAGCCTAAGCCTACGGGTGCCCTAGCCTAAGCCTAGGAGTGCCCTAGTCTTAGGCTAGGGGTGCCGTGGCCTAAGACTATGGGTGCCCTAGCATTAGCCTAGGGGTGCCCTAGCCTAAGCCTAGGGGTGCTCTAGCCTTAGGCTAGGGGAGCCCTGGCCTTAGCCTAAGCCTAGGGTTGCCCTATCCTAAGCCTAGGGGTGCCCTAGCCTAAGCCTAGGGGTGCCCTAGCCTAAGCCTAGAGGTGCCGTAGCCTAAGCCTATGGGTGCCCTGACCTAAGCGTAGGGGTGCCCTAGCCTTAGCCTAGGGGTGCCCTAGCCTAAGCCTAGGGGTGCTCTAGCCTTAGGCTAGGGGAGCCCTGGCCTTAGCCTAAGGCTAGGAGTGCCCTAGCCTAAGCCTAGGGGTGTCCTAGCCTAAGCCTATGGGTGCCCTAGCCTAAGCCTAGGGGTGCCCTAGCCTAAGCCTAGGGGTGCCGTGTCCTAAGACTATGGGTGCCCTAGCATTAGGCTAGGGGAGCCCTAGCCTTAGCCTAAACCTAGGGGTGCCCAAGCCTAAGCCTAGGGTTGCCCTAGCCTAAGCCTAGGGTTGCCCTAGCCTAAGCATAGGGGTGCACTAGCCTAAGCCTAGGGTGCCCTAGCCTAAGCCTAGGGGTGCCCTAGCCTTAGGCTAGTTGTGCCTTAGCCTGAGCCTACGGGTGCCCTAGCATTAGGCTAGGGGAGTCCTAGCCTTAGCCTAAGCCTAGGATAGCCCTAGCCTAAGCATAGGTGTGCCATAACCTGAGACTAGGGGTGCCCTAGCCTTAGGCTAGGGGAGCCGAAACCTTAGCCTAGGGGTTCCCTAGCCTGAACCTACGGGTACCCTAGCCTGAGGGTAGGGGAGCCGTTGCCTTAGCCTAAGCCTAGGGGTGCCCTAGCCTAAGCCTAGGCGTCCCCTAGCCTAAGCTTAAGGATGCCCTAGTCTTAGGCTAGGGGAGCCCTAGCCTTAGCCTAAGCTTAGGGGTGCCCTAGCCTAAAACTAGGGGTGCCCAGACCTTAGGCAAGGGGGGCCCTAATGTTAGCTTAAGCCTATGGCTGCCCTAGCCTAAGCTTAGGGGTGCCCTAGATTTAGGCTAGGGGAGCCCTAGCCTGAGCCAAAGCCTAGGGGTGCCCTAGCCTATGCCTAGGGGTGCCCTAACCTAAGCCTAGGGGTGCCCTAGCCTAAGACTAGAGGTGCCATAGCCTTAGGCTAGGTAAGCCCAAGCCTTACCCTAAGCCTAGTGGTGCCCTAGCCTAAGCCTAGGGGTGCCTGAGCCTAAGCCTAGGGGTGCCCTAACCTAAGCCTAGGGGTGCCCTAGCCTAAGCCTAGGCGTGCCCTAGCCTAAGCCTAGGGGAGTCCTAGCCTTAGCCTAATCCTAGGGGTGCCCTAGCCTAAGCCTCGGGGTGCCCTAGCCTAAGCCTAGGTGTGCCCTAGCCTCAGGCTAGGGGAGCCCTAGACTTAGCCTAAGCCTATGGCTGCCCTAGCCTAAGCCTAGGGGTGCCCTAGCCTAAGCCTAGGGGTGCCCAACCTTAGGCTAGGGGAGCCCTAGCCTTAGCCTAAGACCAGGGGTGCCCCTGCCTAAGCCTAGGGATGCCCAAGCCTAAGCCTAGATGTGCCCTAACCTAAGCCTAGAGCTGCCCTAGCCTAAGCCTAGGGGTGCCCTACCCTTAGGCTAGGCGAGCCCTAGCCTTAGCCTAAGCCTAGGGGTGCCCTAGCCTAAGCCTATGGGTGCCCTAGCCTAAGCCTAGGGGTGCCCTAGAACAAGCCTAGGAGTGCCACCCCTAAGCCTAGGGTAGCCATAGGCTAAGCCTAGGTGTGCCCTAGCCTAAGCCTAGGGGTTCCCTAGCCTTAGGCAAGGGGAGCCCTAGCCTTAGCCTAAGCCTAGGGTTACCCTAGCCTAAGCCTAGGGGTGCCCTAGCCTAAGCCTAGAGGTGCCCTAGCCTAAGTTTATGGGTGCCCTAACCTAATCCTAGGGGTGGCCTAGCCTTAGCCTAGGGATGCCCTAGACTAAGCCTAGGGGTGCTCTAGCCTTAGGCTAGGGGAACCCTGGCCATAGCCTAAGCCTAGGGGTGCCCTAGCTTAAGCCTAGGGGTGCCCTAGCCTAAGCTTAGGGGTGCCCTAGCTTAACCTAGGGGTGCCCTAGGCTAAGCCTAGGGGGGCCCTAGCCTAAGCCTAAGCTTAGGGGTGCCCTAGCCTAAGCCTAGGGGTGCCCAGGCCTTAGGCTAGGGGAGCCCTTGCCTTAGCTTAAGCCTATGGCTGCCCTAGCCTAAGCTTAAGGGTGCCCTACCCTAAGCTTAGGGGTGCCCTAGCCTTAGGCTAGGGGAGCCCTAGCCTTAGCCTAAGCCTAGGGGTGCCCTAGCCTAAGCCTTGTGGTACCCTTGTCTAAGCCTAGAGGTGCCCAAGCTTTAGGCTAGGTGAGCCCAAGCATTAGCCTAAGCCTAGGGGTGCCCTAGCCTAAGCCTAGGGGTGCCTGAGCCTAAGCCTAGGGGTGCCCTAACCTAAGCCTAGGGGTGCCCTAGCCTAAGCCTAGGCGTGCCATAGCCTAAGCCTAGGGGTGCCCTAGCCTAAGCCTAGGGGTGCTGAGCCTAAGCCTAGGGGAGCCCTAGCCTCAGGCTAGGGGAGCCCTAGCCTTAGACTAAGCCTAGGGGTGCCCTAGCCTAAACCTAGGGTTGCCCTAGCCTGAGCCTAGGGGTGCCCTAGCCTGAGCCTACGGGTGCCCTAGCCTTAGGCTAGGGGAGCCCTAGCCTTAGCCTAAGCCTAGGGGTGGCCTAGCCTAAGCCTATGGGTCCCATAGCCTCAGCCTAGGGGTGCCCTAGCCTAAGCCTAGGTGTGCCCTAGCCTAAGCCTAGGGGTGCCCTAGCCTAAGCCTAGGGGTGCCCTAGCCTAAGCCTAGGTGTGCCCTAGCCTAAGACTAGGGGAGTCCTAGCCTTAGCCTAAGCCTAGGGGTGGCCTAGCCTAAGCCTATGGGTCCCATAGCCTAAGCCTAGGGGAGCCCTAGCCTTAGTCTAGCCTAAGATTGCCCTAGCCTAAGCATAGGGGTGCCATAGCCTGAGTCTAGTGGTGCCCTAACCATAGGCTCTCGGAGCCGTAGCCTTATCCTAAGCCTAGTGGTGCCCTAGCCTAAGCCTATGGGTGCCCTAGCCTAAGCCGAGGCATGCCCTAGCCTAAGCCTAGGGGCGCCCTAGCCTGCGCCTAGGGGTGCACTAGCTTGAGCCTAGGGGTGCCCTAACCTTAGGCTAGGGGATCCCTAGCCTTAGCTTAAGCCTAGGGGTGCCCTAGCCTAAGCCTAGGGGTGCCCTAGCCTAAGACTAGGGGTGCCCTTGCCTAAGCCTAGGGGTTCCCTAGCCTATGTCTAGGGGTGCCTTTGCCTAAGCCTAGGGGTGTCATAGCCTAATTCTAGGGGTGTCCTAGCCATAGGCTAGGGAAGCCCTTGCCTTAGCCTAAGCCAAGGGGTGCCCTAGGCTAAGCCTAGGTGTGCCCTAGCCTAAGCCTAGGGGTGCCCTAGCCTTAGGCTAGGGGAGCCCTAACCTTAGCCTAAGCCTAGTTGTGCCCTAGCCTAAGCCTAGGGGTGCCCTAGCCTAAGCCTAGGGGTTCCCTAGCCTAAGTCTAGGGGTGCCTTTGCCTAAGCCTAGGGGTGCCATAGCCTAATCCTAGGGGTGTCCTAGCCATAGGCTAGGGGATCCCTTGGCTTTGCCTTAGCCTAGGGGTGCCCTAGCCTAAGCATAGGGGTGCCCTAGCCTAAGCCTTGGGGTGCCCTAGCCTGAGGCTAGGGGAGCCTAAACCTTAGCCTAAGCCTAGGGGTGCCCTAGCCTAAGCCTAGGGGATCCCTAGCTTTGGCCTAAGCCTAGGGGTGCCCTAACGTAAGGCTAGGGGAGCACTAGCCTTAGCCTAAGACTTGGGGTGCCCTAACCTAAGGCTAAGGGAGCCCTAGCCTAAGGTTAGGGGAACATTAGCCTAAGACTAGGGAAGCCCTTGCCTTAACCTAAGCCTAGGGGTGCCCTAGCATAAGGCTAGGGGAGCCCTAGCCTAAGGCTAGGGGAGCCCTAGCCCAAGGCTATGGTAGCTCTAGCCTAAGGTTAGTGGATCCATAGCCTAAGGCTAGGGGAACCCTAACCTTAGCCTAAGCCTAGGGGTGCCCTAGCCTAAGCCTAGGGTTGCCCTAGCCTAAGGCTAGGGGAGCACTAGCCTAAGGCTAGGGGAGCCCTAGCCTTAGCCTAAGCCTAGGGGTGCCCTAGCCTAAGGCTAGGGGAGCCCTAGCCTAAGTCTCAGGGAGCCCTAGCCTTAGCCTATCCTAGGGGATCCCTAGCCTAAGGATAGCGGAGCCCTAGCCTTAACCTAAGCCTAGGTGTGCCATAGCCTAAGGATAGGGGAGCCCTAACCGAAGGTTAGGGGTGCCCTAGCCTTTGCCTAAGCCTAGGGGTGCCCTAACCTAAGGCTAGAAAAGCCCTAGCCTAAGGCTAGGGGAGCCCTAGCCTAAGGCTAGGGGAGCCCTAGCCTTAGCCTAAGCCTAGGGGTGCCCTAGTCTAAGGCTAGAGGAGCCCTAGCCTTAGCCTAAGCCTAGGGGTGCCCTAGCCTAAGGCTAGGGGAGCACTAGCCTAAGGCTAGGGGAGCCCTAGCCTAAGGCTTGGGGAGCCCCAGCCCAAGGCTAGGGGAGACCTAGCCTTAGCCTAAGCCTAGGGGTGCCCTAGGCTAAGGCTAGGGGAGCACTAGCCTAAGGCTAGGGGAGCCCTAGCCTTAGCCTAAGCCTAGGGGTGCCCTAGCTTAAGGTTAGGGGAACACTACCCTAAGGTTAGGGGAGCCATAGCCTAATGTTCGGGGAGCTCTAGCCTAAGGTTCGGGGATCCCTAGTGTAAGCCTAGTGGTGCCCTTACCTAACGCTTGGGGAGCGCTAGCCTTAGCCTAAGGCTAGGGGAGCGCTAGCCTTAGCCCAAGCCTAGGGGTGCCCTAACCTAAGGCTAGGGGAGCCCTAGCCTAAGGCTAGGGGAGCCCTAGCCTTAGCCTAAGCCTACGGGTTCCCTAGCCTAAGGCTAGGGGAGCCCTAACCTAAGGCTAGGGAGCCCTAGCCTTAGCCTAAACCTAGGGGAGCCCTAGCCTTAGCCTAAGCCTAAAGGTGCCCTAGCCTAAGGCGAGGGGATCCCTAGCCTTGGCCTAAGCCTAGGGGTGCCCTAATATAAGGATAGGGGAGCCCTAGCCTAAGGCTCGGGGAGCCCTTGCCTTAACCTAAGCCTAGTGGTGCCCTAGCCTAAGGCTAGGGGAGCCCTATCCTAAGGCTAGCGGAGCCCTAGCCTTAGGCTAGGGGAGCCCTAGCCTTAGCCTAAGCTCAGGGGTGCCCTAGCCTTAGGCTAGGGGAGCCCTAACCTTAGCCTAAGCCTAGGGGTGCACTAGCCTAAGGCTAGGGGAGCACTAGCCTAAGTCTCAGGGAGCCCTAGCCTTAGCCTAAGCCTAGAGGAGCCCTAGCCTAAGGGTTGGGGAGACCTAGCCTTAACCTAAGCCTTGGGGTTCCATAGCCTAAGGCTAGGGGAGCCCTAACCTAAGGCTAGGGGTGCCCTAGCCTTAGCCTAAGCCTAGGGGTGCCCTTGCCTAAGTCTAGGGGAGCCCTAGCCTAAGGCTAGGGGAGCCTTAGCCTAAGGCTAGGGGAGCACAAGCCTAAGGCTAGGAGTGCCCTAGCCTAAGGCTAGAGGAGCCCTAGCTTAAGGCTAGGGGTGTCTTAGCCTAAGGCTAGGGGAGCACAAGCCTAAGGCTAGGGGAGCCCTAGCCTTAGCCTAAGCCTAGGGGAGCCCTAGTCTAAGGCTAGGGGAGCCCTAGCCAAAGGCTAGGGGAGCCCTAGCCTTAGCCTAAGCCTAAAGGTGCCCTAGCCTAAGTCTAGGGGATCCCTAGCTTTGGCCTAAGCCTAGGAGTGCCCTAACGTAAGGCTAGGGGAGCCCTAGCCTTAGCCTAAGACTTGGGGTGCCCTAACCTAAGGCTAGGGGAGCCCTAGCCTAAGGTTAGGGGAACATTAGCCTAAGACTAGGGAAGCCCTTGCCTTAACCTAAGCCTAGGGGTGCCCTAGCATAAGGCTAGGGGAGCCCTAGCCTAAGGCTAGGGGAGCCCTAGCCTAAGGCTAGGGGAGCCCTAGCCTTAACCTAAGCCTAGGGGTGCCCTAGCCTAAGGCTAGGGGAGCCCTAGCCCAAGGCTAGGGTAGCTCTAGCCTAAGGCTAGGGGATCCATAGCCTAAGGCTAGGGGAACCCTAACCTTAGCCTAAGCCTAGGGGTGCCCTAGCCTAAGCCTAGGGTTGCCCTAGCCTAAGGCTAGGGGAGCACTAGCCTAAGGCTAGGGGAGCCCTAGCCTTAGCCTAAGCCTAGGGGTGGCCTAGCCTAAGGCTAGGTGAGCCCTAGCCTAAGTCTCAGGGAGCCCTAGCCTTAGCCTATCCTAGGGGATCCCTAGCCTAAGGATAGGGGAGCCCTAGCGTTAACCTAAGCCTAGGGGTGCCATAGCCTAAGGATAGGGGAACCCTAGCCTAAGGCTAGAGGAGCCTTAGCCTAAGGCTAGGGGAGCCCTAGCCTTAGCCTAAGCCTAGGGGTGCCCTATCCTAAGGCTAGAAAATCCCTAGCCTAAGGCTAGGGGAGCCCTAGCCTAAAGCTAGGGGAGCCCTAGCCTTAGCCTAAGCCTAGGGGTGCCCTAGCCTAAGGCTAGGGGAGCCCTAGCCTAAGGCTAGGGGAGCCTTAGCCTAAGGCTAGGGGAGCCCTAGCCTTTGCCTAAGCCTAGGGTTGCCCTAGCCTAAGGCTAGAGGAGCCCTAGCCTTAGCCTAAGCCTAGGGGTGCCCTAGCCTAAGGGTAGGGGAGCACTAGCCTAAGGCTAGGGTAACCCTATCCTAAGGCTAGGGGAGACCTAGCCTTAGCCTAAACCCAGGGGTGCCCTAGCCTAAGGCTAGGGGAGCCCTAGCCCAAGGCTAGGGGAGCCCTAGCCTAAGGCTAGGGGAGCCCTAGCCATAGCCTAAGCCTTGCGGTGCCTAGCCTAAGGCTAGGGGAGCACTAGCCTAAGGCTAGGGGAGGCCTAGCCATAGCCTAAGCCTAGGGGTGCCCTAGCCTAAGGTTAGGGGAACACTAGCCTAAGGCTAGGGGAGTCCTAGCCTAAGGCTCAGGGAGCCTTAGCCTAAGCCTAGATGTGCCCTTACCTAACACTAGGGGAGCGCTAGCCTAAGCCTTGGAGTGCCCTAGCCTAAGGCTAGGGGAGCCCTAGATTAAGGCTAGGGGTGCCCTAGCCTAAGGCTAGGGGAGCACTAGCCTAAGGCTAGGGGAGGCCTAGCCTTAGCCTAAACCTTGGTGTGCCCTAGCCTAAGGCTAGGGGAGCCCTAGCCTTATCCTAAGCCTAGGGGTGCACTAGCCTAAGGCTAGGGCAGCCCTAGCCTATGGCTAGGGGAGCCCTAGCCTAAGGCTAGGGGAGCCCTAGCCTAAGGCTAGGTGTGCCCTAGCCTAAGGTTAGGGGAGCCCTAGCATAAGGCTAGGGGTGCCCTAGCCTAAGTCTAGGGGAGTCTTAGACTTAGCCTAAGCCTAGGGGTGCCCTATCCTAAGGCTAGAAAATCCCTAGCCTAAGGCTAGGGGAGCCCTCGCCTAAAGCTAGGGGAGCCCTAGCCTTAGCCTAAGCCTAGGGGTGCCCTATCCTAAGGCTAGGGGAGCCCTAGCCTAAGGCTAGGGGAGCCTTAGCCTAAGGCTAGGGGAGCCCTAGCCTTTGCCTAAGCCTAGGGGTGCCCTAGCCTAAGGCTAGAGGAGCCCTAGCCTTAGCCTAAGCCTAGGGGTGCCCTAGCCTAAGGGTAGGGGAGCACTAGCCTAAGGCTAGGGTAGCCCTATCCTAAGGCTATGGGAGACCTAGCCTTAGCCTAAACCCAGGGGTGCCCTAGCCTAAGGCTAGGGGAGCCCTAGCCCAAGGCTAGGGGAGCCCTAGCCTAAGGCTAGGGGAGCCCTAGCCATAGCCTAAGCCTTGCGGTGCCTAGCCTAAGGCTAGGGGAGCACTGGCCTAAGGCTAGGGGAGGCCTAGCCATAGCCTAAGCCTAGGGGTGCCCTAGCCTAAGGTTAGGGGAACACTAGCCTAAGGCTAGGGGAGTCCTAGCCTAAGGCTCGGGGAGCCTTAGCCTAAGCCTAGATGTGCCCTTACCTAACACTAGGGGAGCGCTAGCCTAAGCCTTGGAGTGCCCTAGCCTAAGGCTAGGGGAGCCCTAGATTAAGGCTAGGGGTGCCCTAGCCTAAGGCTAGGGGAGCACTAGCCTAAGGCTAGGGGAGCCCTAGCCTTAGCCCAAACCTTGGTGTGCCCTAGCCTAAGGCTAGGGGAGCCCTAGCCTTATCCTAAGCCTAGGGGTGCGCTAGCCTAAGGCTAGGGCAGCCCTAGCCTATGGCTAGGGGAGCCCTAGCCTAAGGCTAGGGGAGCCCTAGCCTAAGGCTAGGTGTGCCCTAGCCTAAGGTTAGGGGAGCCCTAGCATAAGGCTAGGGGTGCCCTAGCCTAAGTCTAGGGGAGTCTTAGACTTAGCCTAAGCCTACGGGTGCCCTAGCCTAAGGCTAGGGGTGCCCTAGCCTAAGGCTAGGGGAGCCCTAGCCTTAGCCTAAGCCTTAAAGTGCCCTAGCCTAAGGCTAGGGGAGCGCTAGCCTGAGCCTAAGCCTAGGGGTGCCCTAACCTAAGGGTAGGGGAGCCCTACCCTAAGGCTAGGGGAGCCCTAGCCTTAGCCTAAGCCTAGGGGTGCCCTAACCTAAGGCTAGGGGAGCCCTAACCTAAGGCTAGGGATCCCTAGCCTTACCCTAAGCCTAGGGGAGCCCTAACCTTAGGCTAGCGGAGCCCTAGCCTAAGGCTAGGGGAGCCCTAGCCTTAGCCTAAGCCTATGGGTGCCCTTGCCTAAGGCTAGGGGAGCCCTAGACTTAGCCTAAGCTTAAAGGTGCACTAGCATAAGGCTAGAGGATCCCTAGCCTTGGCCTAAGCCTACGGGTGCCCTAACGTAAGGCTAGGGGAGCCAGAGCCTAAGGCTCTGAGGCCCTAGCCTTAGCCTAAGCCTAGGGGAGCCCTAGGCTAAGGCTAGGGGAGCCCTACCCTTAGCCTAAGCCTAGGGGTGCCCAAGCCTAAGGCTAGGGGAGCGCTAGCCCAAGGCTAGGGTAGCCCTAGCCTAAGGCTAGGGGAGCCCTAACCTAAGGCTAGGGGAGCCCTAGCCTTAGCCTAAGCCTAGTGGAGCCCTAGCCTAAGGGTAGGGGAGCCCTAGCCTTAGCCTAAGCCTTGGGGTTCCATAGCCTAAGGCTAGGGGAGCCCTAACCTAAGGCTAGGGGTGTCCTAGCCTTAGCCTAAGCCTAGGGGTCCCCTAGCCTAAGGCTTGGGGATCGCTAGCTGTAGCCTAACCTAGGGATGCCCTAACCTAATTCTAGAAAATCCCTAGCCTAAGGCTAGGGGAGCCCTAGCCTTAGCCTAAGCCTAGGGGTGCCCTAGCCCAAAGCTAGGGGTGCCCTAGCCCAAGGCTAGGGGAGCCCTAGCCTAAGGCTAGGTGAGCCCTAGCCTTAGCCTAAGCCTAGGCGTGCCTAGCCTAAGGCTAGGGGAGAACTAGCCTAAGGCTAGGGGAGGCCTAGCCATAGCCTAAGCCTAGGGGTGCCCTAGCCTAAGGTTAGGGGAACACTAGCCTAAGGCTAGGGGAGCCATAGCCTAAGGTTCGGGGAGCCCTAGCCTAAGGCTCGGGGAGCCCTAGCCTAAGCCGAGGGGTGCCCTTACCTAACACTAGGGGAGCGCTAGCCTAAGCCTTGGAGTGCCCTAGCCTAAGGCTAGGGGAGCCCTAAATTAAGGCTAGGGGTGCCCTAGCCTAAGGCTAGGGGAGCCCTAGCCTAAGGCTAGGGGAGCCCTAGCCTTAGCCTAAACCTTGGTGTGCCCTAGCCTAAGGCTAGGGGAGCCCTAGCCTTATCCTAAGCCTAGGGGTGCGCTAGCCTAAGGCTAGGGGAGCACTAGCCTAAGGCTAGGGGAGCCCTAGCCTAAGGCTAGGGGAGCCCTAGCCTAAGGCTAGGTGTGCCCTAGCCTAAGGTTAGGGGAGCCCTAGCATAAGGCTAGGGGTGCCCTAGCCTAAGGCTAGGGGAGTCCTAGACTTAGCCTAAGCCTACTGGTGCCCTAGCCTAAGGCTAGGGGAGCCCTAGCCTTAGCCTAAGCCTAAAAGTGCCCTAGCCTAAGGCTAGGGGAGCGCTAGCCTTCGCCTAAGCCTAGGGGTGCCCTAACCTAAGGCTAGGGGAGCCCTAGCCTAAGGCTAGGGGAGCCCTAGCCTTAGCCTAAATCTAGGGGTGCCCTAACCCAAGGCTAGGGGAGCCCTAACCTAAGGCTAGGGAGCCCTAGCCTTACCCTAAGCCTAGGGGAGCCCTAGCCTAAGGCTAGCGGAGCCCTAGCCTAAGGCTAGGGGAGCCCTAGCCTTAGCCTAAGCCTAGGGGTGCCCTTGCCTAAGGCTAGGGGAGCCCTAGACTTAGCCTAAGCTTAAAGGTGCCCTAGCATAAGGCTAGAGGATCCCTAGCCTTGGCCTAAGCCTACGGGTGCCCTAACGTAACGCTAGGGGAGCCAGAGCCTAAGGCTCAGAGGCCCTAGCCTTAGCGTAAGACTAGGGGAGCCCTAGCCTAAGGCTAGGGGAGCCCTAGCCTTAGCCTAAGCCTAGGGGTGCCCTTGCCTAAGGCTAGGGGAGCCCTAGACTTAGCCTAAGCTTAAAGGTGCCCTAGCATAAGGCTAGAGGATCCCTAGCCTTGGCCTAAGCCTACGGGTGCCCTAACGTAACGCTAGGGGAGCCAGAGCCTAAGGCTCAGAGGCCCTAGCCTTAGCGTAAGACTAGGGGAGCCCTAGCCTAAGGCTAGGGGAGCCCTAGCCTTAGCCTAAGCCTAGGGGTGCCCTAGCCTAAGGCTTGGGGATCGCTAGCTGTAGCCTAAACCTAGGGATGCCCTAACCTAATTCTAGAAAAGCCCTAGCCTAAGGCTAGGGGAGCCCTAGCCTTAGCCTAAGCCTAGGGGTGCCCTAGCCCAAAGCTAGAGGTGCCCTAGCCCAAGGCTAGGGGAGCCCTAGCCTAAGGCTAGGTGAGCCCTAGCCTTAGCCTAAGCCTAGGCGTGCCTAGCCTAAGGCTAGGGGAGAACTAGCCTAAGGCTAGGGGAGGCCTAGCCATAGCCTAAGCCTACGGGTGCCCTAGCCTAAGGTTAGGGGAACACTAGCCTAAGGCTAGGGGAGCCATAGCCTAAGGTTCGGGGAGCCCTAGCCTAAGGCTCGGGGAGCCCTAGCCTAAGCCGAGGGGTGCCCTTACCTAACACTAGGGGAGCGCTAGCCTAAGCCTTGGAGTGCCCTAGCCTAAGGCTAGGGGAGCCCTAAATTAAGGCTAGGGGTGCCCTAGCCTAAGGCTAGGGGAGCCCTAGCCTAAGGCTAGGGGAGCCCTAGCCTTAGCCTAAACCTTGGTGTGCCCTAGCCTAAGGCTAGGGGAGCCCTAGCCTTATCCTAAGCCTAGGGGTGCGCTAGCCTAAGGCTAGGGGAGCACTAGCCTAAGGCTAGGGGAGCCCTAGCCTAAGGCTAGGGGAGCCCTAGCCTAAGGCTAGGTGTGCCCTAGCCTAAGGTTAGGGGAGCCCTAGCATAAGGCTAGGGGTGCCCTAGCCTAAGGCTAGGGGAGTCCTAGACTTAGCCTAAGCCTACTGGTGCCCTAGCCTAAGGCTAGGGGAGCCCTAGCCTTAGCCTAAGCCTAAAAGTGCCCTAGCCTAAGGCTAGGGGAGCGCTAGCCTTCGCCTAAGCCTAGGGGTGCCCTAACCTAAGGCTAGGGGAGCCCTAGCCTAAGGCTAGGGGAGCCCTAACCTTAGCCTAAATCTAGGGGTGCCCTAACCCAAGGCTAGGGGAGCCCTAACCTAAGGCTAGGGAGCCCTAGCCTAAGGCTAGGGGAGCCCTAGCCTTAGCCTAAGCCTAGGGGTGCCCTTACCTAAGGCTAGGGGAGCCCTAGACTTAGCCTAAGCTTAAAGGTGCCCTAGCATAAGGCTAGAGGATCCCTAGCCTTGGCCTAAGCCTACGGGTGCCCTAACGTAACGCTAGGGGAGCCAGAGCCTAAGGCTCAGAGGCCCTAGCCTTAGCGTAAGACTAGGGGAGCCCTAGCCTAAGGCTAGGGGAGCCCTAGCCTTAGCCTAAGCCTAGGGGTGCCCTAGCCTAAGGTTAGGGGAGCGCTAGGCCAAGGCTAGGGTAGCCCTAGCCTAAGGCTAGGGGAGCCCTAATCTAAGGCTAGGGGAGCCTTAGCCTTAGCCTAAGCCTAGGGGTGCCCTAGCCTAAGGCTAGGGGAGCCCTAGCCTTAGCCTAAGCCTAGGGGTGCCCTAGCCTAAGGCTAGGGGATCCCTAGCCTAAGTCTCAGGGAGCCCTAGCCTTAGCCTAAACCTAGGGGAGCCCTAGCCTAAGTGTAGGGGAGCCCTAGCCTTAGCCTAAGCCTTGGGGTTCCATAGCCTAAGGCTAGGGGAACCCTAGCCTAAGGCTAGGGGAACCCTAGCCTTAGCCTAAGCCTAGGGGAGCCCTAGCCTAAGACTAGGGGAGCTCTAGCCTAAGGCTAGGGGAGCCCTAGCCTTAACCTAAACCTTGGTGTGCCCTAACCTAAGGCTAGGGAGCCCTAGCCTTACCCTAAGCCAAGGGGAGCCCTAGCCTAAGGCTAGGGGAGCTCTAGCCTAAGGCTAGGGGAGCCCTAGCCTTAGCCTAAGCCTAGGGGTGCCCTTGCCGAAGGCTAGGGGAGCCCTAGACTTAGCCTAAGCTTAAAGGTGCCCTAGCATAAGGCTAGAGGATACCTAGCCTTGGCCTAAGCCTACGGGTGCCCTAACGTAAGGCTAGGGGAGCCAGAGCCTAAGGCTCAGAGGCCCTAGCCTTAGCCTAAGCCTAGGGGAGCCCTAGCCTAAGGCTAGGGGAGCCCTAGCCTTAGCCTAAGCCTAGGGGTGCCCTAGCCTAAGGCTAGGGGAGCGCTAGCCCAAGGCTAGGGTAGCCCTAGCCTAAGGCTAGGGGAGCCCTAACCTAAGGCTAGTGGACCCATAGCCTTAGCCTAAGCCTACGGGTGCCATAGCCTAAGGCTAGGGGAGCCCTAGACTTAGCCTAAGCCTAGGGGAGCCCTAGCCTAAGGGTAGGGGAGCACTAGCCTTAGCCTAAGCCTTGGGGTTCCATAGCCTAAGGCTAGGGGAGCCCTAACCTAAGGCTAGGGGTGCCCTTGCCTTAGCCTAAGCCTAGGGGTGCCCTAGCCTAAGGCTTGGGGATCGCTAGCTTTAGCCTAAACCAAGGGGTGCCCTAACCTAAGTCTAGAAAAGCCCTAGCCTAAGGCTAGGGGAGCCCTAGCCTAAGGCTAGGGGAGCCCTAGTCTTAGCCTAAGCCTAGGGGAGCACTAGCCTAAGGCTAGGGGAGCCCTAGCCTTAGTCTAAGCCTAGGGGTGCCCTACCCTGAGGTTAGGGGTACACTAGCCTAAGGCTAGGGCAGCCATAGCCTAAGGTTCGCGGAGCCCTTGTAAGGCTCGGGGAGCCCTAACCTTAGCCTAAGCCTAGGGGTGCCCTCGCCTAAGGCTAGGGGAGCCCTAACCTAAGGCTAGGGGAGCCCTAGCCTTAGCCTTAGCCTAGGGGTGCCCTAGCCTAAGGCTAGGGGAGCCCTAGTCTAAGTCTCAGGGAGCCCTAGCCTTAGCCTAAGCATAGGGGTGCCCTAGCCTAAGGCTAGGGGAGCACTAGCCTAAGGCTAGGGGAGCCGTAGCCTTAGCCTAAGACTAGGGGTGCCCTAACCTCCGACTAGGGGAACCCTAGCCCAAGGCTAGGGGAGCTCTAGTCTAAGGCTAGGGGAGACTTGCCTAAGGCTAGGGGAGCCCTAGCCTTAGCCTAAGCCTAGGGGAGCCCTAGCCTTAGCCTAAGCCTAGGGGTGCCCTAGCCTACGGCTAGGGGAGCCCTAGCCCAAGGCTAGGGGAGCCCTAGCCCAAGGCTAGGGGAGCCCTAGCCTTAGCCTAAGCCTAGGGGTGCCCTGGCCTAAGGCTAGAGGAGCCCTAGCCTAAGTCTCAGGGAGCCCTAGCCTTAGCCTAAGCTTAGGGGTGCCCTTACCTAACGCTAGGGGAGCGCTAGCCTAAGCCTTGGAGTGCCCTAGCCTAAGACTAGGGGAGATCAAGCCTAAGGCTAGGGGAGCCCTAGCCTTAGCCTAAACCTAGGTGTGCCCTTGCCGAAGGCTAAGGGAGCCCTAGTCTTAGCCAAAGCCTTGGGGTGCCCTAGCCTAAGGGTAGTGGAGCCCTAGCCTTAGCCTAAGCCTAGGGGTGCCCTAGCCTAAGCCTATGGGTGCCCTAGACTAAGCCTAGGGGTGCCCTAGCCTTAGGCTAGGCGAGCCCTAGCCTTAGCCTAAGCCTAGGGGTGCCCTAGCCTTAACCTAAGCCTTGGGGTGCCCTAGCCTAAGCCTAGGGGTTCCCTAGCCTTAGGTAATGGGAGGCCTAGCCTTAGCCTAAGCCTAGGGTTACCCTAGCCTAAGCCTAGGGGTTCCCTAGCCTAAGGCTAGGTGAGCCCTAGCCTTAGACTAAGCCTAAAGGTGCCCTAGCCTAAGCCTAGGGGAGACCTAGCCTTAGCCTAAGCCTAGGGGAGCCCTAGTCTAAGGCTAGGGGAGCCCTAGCCTTAGCCTAAGCCTAAAGGTGCCCTAGCCTAAGCCTAGGGGAGACCTAGCCTTAGCCTAAGCCTTGGGGTGCCCTAATCTAAGGCTAGGGGAGCCCTAGCCTAAGGTTGGGGGAGCATTAGCCTAAGACTAGGGGAGCCCGTGCTTTAACCTAAGCCTAGGCGTGCCCTAGCATAAGGCTAGGTGAGCCCTAGCCTAAGGCTTGGTGAGCCCTAGCCTAAGGCTAGGGGAGCCCTAGCCTAAGGCTAGGGGAACCCTAGCCTTAGCCTAAGCCTAGGGGTGCGCTAGCCTAAGGCTAGGGGAGCCCTAGCCCAAGGCTAGGGTAGCTCTAGCTAAGGCTAGGGGAGCCATAGCCTAAGGCTAGGGGAACCCTAGCCTTAGCCGAAGCCTAGGGGTGCCGTAGCCTAAGCCTAGGGGTACCCTAGCCTAAGGCTAGGGGAGCACTAGCCTAAGGCTAGGGGAGCCCTAGCCTTAGCCTAAGCCTAGGGGTGCCCTAGCCTAAGGCTAGGGGTGCCCTAGCCTAAGGCTAGGGGAACCCTAGCCTAAGTCTCAGGGAGCCCTAGCCTTAGCCTAACCTAGGGGAGCCCTGCCTAACGCTAGGGGAGCCCTAGCCTTATCCTAAGCCTAGGGGTGCCCTAGCCTAAGGTTAGGGGAGCCCTAGCCTAAGGCTAGGGGAGTCTTAGCCTAAGGCTAGGGGAGCCCTAGCCTTAGCCTAAGCCTAGGGGTGCCCTAACCTAAGGCTAGAAAAGCCCTAGCCTAAGGCTAGGGGAGCCCTAGCCTTAGCCTAAGCCTAGGGGTGCCCTAGCTTAAGGCTAGAGGAGCCCTAGCCTTAGCCTAAGCCTAGGGGTGCCCTAGCCTAAGGCTAGGGGAGCACTAGCCTAAGGCTAGAGGAGCCCTAGCCTAAGGCTAGGGGAGACCTAGCCTTAGCCTAAGCCCAGGGGTGCCCTAGCCTAAGGCTAGTGGAGCCCTAACCCAAGGCTAGGGGAGCCCTAGCCTAAGGCTAGGGGAGCCCTAGCCTTAGCCTAAGCTTAGGGGTGCATAGCCTAAGGCTAGGGGAGCACTGGCCTAAGGCTAGGGGAGGCCTAGCCATAGCCTAAGCCTAGGGGTGCCCTAGCCTAAGGTTAGGGGAACACTAGCCTAAGGCTAGGGGAGCCATAGCCTAAGGTTCGGGGAGCCCTATTCTAAGGCTCGGGGACCCCGAGCCTAAGCCTAGGGGTGCCCTTACCTAACACTAGGGGAGCGCTAGCCTAAGCCTTGGAGTGCCCTAGCCTAAGGCTAGGGGAGCCCTAGATTAAAGCTAGGGGTGCCCTAGCCTAAGGCTAGGGGAGCACTAGCCTAAGGCTAGGGGAGCCCTAGCCTTAGCCTAAGCCTAGGGGAGCCCTAGCCTAAGACTAGGGGAGCCCTAGCCTAAGGCTAGGGGAGCAGTAGCCTTAGCCTAAACCTAGTTGTGCCCTAGCCGAAGGCTAGGGGAGGCCTAGTCTTAGCCAAAGCCTTGGGGTGCCCTAACCTAAGGCTAGTGGAGCCCTAGCCTTATCCTAAGCCTAGGGGTGCGCTAGCCTAAAGCTAGGGGAGCCCTAGCCTAAGGCTAGGGGAGCCTAGCCTAAGGCTGGGGAGCCCTAGCCTAAGGCTAGGTGTGCCCTAGCCTAAGGTTAGGGGAGCCCTAGCATAAGGCTAGGGGTGCCCTAGACTAAGGCTAGGGGAGTCCTAGACTTAGCCTAAGCCTAGTGGTGCCCTAACCTAAGGCTAGGGGAGCCCTAACCTAAGGCTAGGGAGCCCTAGCCTTAGCCTAAGCCTAGGGGAGCCCTAGCCTAAGGCTAAGGGAGCCCTAGCCTAAGGCTAGGGGAGCCCTAGCCTTAGCCTAAGCCTAGGGGTGCCCTTGCCTAAGGCTACGGGAGCCCTGGACTTAGCCTAAGCTTAAAGGTGCCCTAGCATAAGGCTAGAGGATCCCTAGCCTTGGCCTAAGCCTACGGGTGCCCTAACGTAAGGCTAGGGGAGCCCTAACCTAAGGCTCGGGGAGCCTTAGCCTTAGCCTAAGCCTAGGGGTGCCTAGCCTAAGGCTAGGGGAGCGCTAGCCCAAGGCTAGGGTAGCCCTAGCCTAAGGCTAGGGGAGCCCTAACCTAAGCCTAGGGGAGCCTTAGCCTTAGCCTAAGCCTAGGGGTGCCCTAGCCTAAGGCTAGCGGAGCACTAGCCTAAGGCTAGGGGAGCCCTAGCCTTAGCCTAATCCTAGGGGTGCCCTAGCCTAAGGCTAGGGGAGCCCTAGCCTAAATCTCAGGGAGCCCAAGCATTAGCCTAAGCCTAGGGGAGCCCTAGCCTAAGGGTAGGGGAGCCCTAGCCTTAGCCTAAGCCTTGGGGTTCCATAGCCTAAGGCTAGGGGAGCCCTAACCTAAGGCTAGGGGTGCCAAAGCCTTAGCATAAGCCTAGGGGTGCCCTAGCCTTAGCCTAAGCCTAGGGGTGCCCTAGCCTAATGCTTGGGGATCGCTAGCTTTAGCCTAAACCTAAGGGTGCCCTAACCTAAGACTAGAAAAGCCCTAGCCTAAGGCTTGGGGAGCCCTAGCCTAAGGCTAGGGGAGCCCTAGCCTTAGCCTAAGCCTAGGGGTTCCCTAGCCTAAGGCTAGGGGAGCCCTAACCTAAGGGTCGGGGAGCTTTAGCCTTAGCCTTAGCATAGGGGTGCCCTAGCCTAAGGCTAGGGGAGCCCTAGCCTAAGTCTCAGTGAGCCCTAGCCATAGCCTAAGCATAGGGGTGCCCTCGCCTAAGGCTAGGGGAGCACTAGCCTAAGGCTAGGGGAGCATTAGCCTTAGCCTAAGCCTAGGGGTGCCCTAGCCTAAGGTTAGGGGTACACTAGCCTAAGGCTAGGGCAGCCATAGCCTAAGGTTCGGGGAGCCCTAGTAAGGCTCGGGGAGCCCTAGCCTTAGCCTAAGCCTAGGGGTGCCCTAGCCTAAGGCTAGGGGAGCCCTAACCTAAGGCTCGGGGAGCCCTAGCCTTAGCCTTAACATAGGGGTGCCCTATCCTAAGGCTAGGGGAGCCCTAGCCTAAGTCTCAGGGAGCCCTAGCCTTAGCCTAAGCATAGGGGTGCCCTCGCCTAAGGCTAGGGGAGCACTAGCCTAAGGCTAGGCGAGCCCTAGCCCAAGGCTAGGGGAGCCCTAGCCTTAGCCTAAGCCTAGGGGTGCCCTAGCCTAAGGCTAGGGGAGCCTAAGCCTAAGGCTCGGGGAGCCCTAGCCTAAACCTAGGGGTGCCCTTACCTAACGCTAGGGGAGCGCTAGCCTAAGGCTAGGGGAGCCTTAGCCTTAGCCTAAGCCTAGGGGAGCCCTAGCCTAAGATTAGGGGAGCCCTAGGCGAAGGCTAGGGGAGCCCTAGACTTAGCCTAAGCCTACTGGTGCCCTAGCCTAAGGCTAGGGGAGCCCTAGCCTAAGGCTAGGGGAGCCCTAACCTAAGGCTAGGGGAGCCCTAGCCTTAGCCTAAGCCTAGGGGTGCCCTAGCCTAAGGCTAGGGGAGCCCTAGCCTTAGCCTAAGCCTAAAAGTGCCCTAGCCTAAGGCTAGGGGAGCTCTAGCCTTAGCCTAAGCCTAGGGGAGCCCTAGCCTAAGGCTAGGAGAGCCCTAGCCTTAGCCTAAGCCTAGGGGTGCCCTAACCTAAGGCTATGGGAGCCCTAACCTAAGGCTAGGGAGCCCTAGCCTTACCCTAAGCCAAGGGGAGCCCTAGCCTAAGGCTAGGGGAGCTCTAGCCTAAGGCTAGGGGAGCCCTAGCCTTAGCCTAATCCTAGGGGTGCCCTTGCCTAAGGCTAGGGGAGCCCTAGACTTAGCCTAAGCTTAAAGGTGCCCTAGCATAAGGCTAGAGGATACCTAGCCTTGGCCTAAGCCTACGGGTGCCCTAACGTAAGGCTAGGGGAGCCAGAGCCTAAGGCTCAGAGGCCCTAGCCTTAGCCTAAGCCTAGGGGAGCCCTAGCCTAAGGCTAGGGGAGCCCTAGCCTTAGCCTAAGCCTAGGGGTGCCCTAGCCTAAGGCTAGGGGAGCGCTAGCCCAAGGCTAGGGTAGCCCTAGCCTAAGGCTAGGGGAGCCCTAACCTAAGGCTAGTGGACCCATAGCCTTAGCCTAAGCCTACGGGTGCCATAGCCTAAGGCTAGGGGAGCCCTAGCCTTAGCCTAAGCCTAGGGGAGCCCTAGCCTAAGGGTAGGGGAGCACTAGCCTTAGCCTAAGCCTTGGGGTTCCATAGCCTAAGGCTAGGGGAGCCCTAACCTAAGGCTAGGGGTGCCCTTGCCTTAGCCTAAGCCTAGGGGTGCCCTAGCCTAAGGCTTGGGGATCGCTAGCTTTAGCCTAAACCAAGGGGTGCCCTAACCTAAGTCTAGAAAAGCCCTAGCCTAAGGCTGGGGGAGCCCTAGCCTAAGGCTAGGGGAGCCCTAGTCTTAGCCTAAGCCTAGGGGAGCACTAGCCTAAGGCTAGGGGAGCCCTAGCCTTAGTCTAAGCCTAGGGGTGCCCTACCCTAAGGTTAGGGGTACACTAGTCTAAGGCTAGGGCAGCCATAGCCTAAGGTTCGCGGAGCCCTTGTAAGGCTCGGGGAGCCCTAACCTTAGCCTAAGCCTAGGGGTGCCCTCGCCTAAGGCTAGGGGAGCCCTAACCTAAGGCTAGGGGAGCCCTAGCCTTAGCCTTAGCCTAGGGGTGCCCTAGCCTAAGGCTAGGGGAGCCCTAGTCTAAGTCTCAGGGAGCCCTAGCCTTAGCCTAAGCATAGGGGTGCCCTAGCCTAAGGCTAGGGGAGCACTAGCCTAAGGCTAGGGGAGCCGTAGCCTTAGCCTAAGACTAGGGGTGCCCTAACCTCCGACTAGGGGAACCCTAGCCCAAGGCTAGGGGAGCTCTAGTCTAAGGCTAGGGGAGACTTGCCTAAGGCTTAGCCTAAGCCTAGGGGAGCCCTAGCCTTAGCCTAAGCCTAGGGGTGCCCTAGCCTACGGCTAGGGGTGCCCTAGCCCAAGGCTAGGGGAGCCCTAGCCCAAGGCTAGGGGAGCCCTAGCCTTATCCTAAGCCTAGGGGTGCCCTGGCCTAAGGCTAGAGGAGCCCTAGCCTAAGTCTCAGGGAGCCCTAGCCTTAGCCTAAGCCTAGGGGTGCCCTTACCTAACGCTAGGGGAGCGCTAGCCTAAGCCTTGGAGTGCCCTAGCCTAAGGCTAGGGGAGCCCTAGATTAAGGCTAGGGGTGCCCTAGCCTAAGGCTAGGGGAGCACTAGCCTAAGGCTACGGGAGCCCTAGCCTTAGCCTAAGCCTAGGGGAGCCCTAGCCTAAGACTAGGGGAGATCAAGCCTAAGGCTAGGGGAGCCCTAGCCTTAGCCTAAACCTAGGTGTGCCCTTGCCGAAGGCTAAGGGAGCCCTAGTCTTAGCCAAAGCCTTGGGGTGCCCTAGCCTAAGGGTAGTGGAGCCCTAGCCTTAGCCTAAGCCTAGGGGTGCCCTAGCCTAAGCCTATGGGTGCCCTAGACTAAGCCTAGGGGTGCCCTAGCCTTAGGCTAGGCGAGCCCTAGCCTTAGCCTAAGCCTAGGGGTGCCCTAGCCTTAACCTAAGCCTTGGGGTGCCCTAGCCTAAGCCTAGGGGTTCCCTAGCCTTAGGTAATGGGAGCCCTAGCCTTAGCCTAAGCCTAGGGTTACCCTAGCCTAAGCCTAGGGGTTCCCTAGCCTAAGGCTAGGTGAGCCCTAGCCTTAGCCTAAGCCTAAAGGTGCCCTAGCCTAAGCCTAGGGGAGACCTAGCCTTAGCCTAAGCCTAGGGGAGCCCTAGTCTAAGGCTAGGGGAGCCCTAGCCTAAGGCTAGGTGAGCCCTAGCCTTAGCCTAAGCCTAAAGGTGCCCTAGCCTAAGCCTAGGGGAGACCTAGCCTTAGCCTAAGCCTTGGGGTGCCCTAATCTAAGGCTAGGGGAGCCCTAGCCTAAGGTTGGGGGAGCATTAGCCTAAGACTAGGGGAGCCCGTGCCTTAACCTAAGCCTAGGGGTGCCCTAGCATAAGGCTAGGTGAGCCCTAGCCTAAGGCTTGGTGAGCCCTAGCCTAAGGCTAGGGGAGCCCTAGCCTAAGGCTAGGGGAACCCTAGCCTTAGCCTAAGCCTAGGGGTGCGCTAGCCTAAGGCTAGGGGAGCCCTAGCCCAAGGCTAGGGTAGCTCTAGCTAAGGCTAGGGGAGCCATAGCCTAAGGCTAGGGGAACCCTAGCCTTAGCCTAAGCCTAGCGGTGCCGTAGCCTAAGCCTAGGGGTACCCTAGCCTAAGGCTAGGGGAGCACTAGCCTAAGGCTAGGGGAGCCCTAGCCTTAGCCTAAGCCTAGGGGTACCCTAGCCTAAGGCTAGGGGAACCCTAGCCTAAGTCTCAGGGAGCCCTAGCCTTCGCCTAACCTAGGGGAGCCCTGCCTAACGCTAGGGGAGCCCTAGCCTTATCCTAAGCCTAGGGGAGCCCTAGCCTAAGGCTAGGGGAGTCTTAGCCTAAGGCTAGGGGAGCCCTAGCCTTAGCCTAAGCCTAGGGGTGCCCTAACCTAAGGCTAGAAAAGCCCTAGCCTAAGGCTAGGGGAGCCCTAGCCTTAGCCTAAGCCTAGGGGTGCCCTAGCTTAAGGCTAGAGGAGCCCTAGCCTTAGCCTAAGCCTAGGGGTGCCCTAGCCTAAGTCTAGGGGAGCACTAGCCTAAGGCTAGAGGAGCCCTAGCCTAAGGCTAGGGGAGACCTAGCCTTAGCCTAAGCCCAGGGGTACCTAGCCTAAGGCTAGGGCAGCCCTAACCCAAGGCTAGGGGAGCCCTAGCCTAAGGCTAGGGGAGCCCTAGCCTTAGCCTAAGCTTAGAGGTGCCTAGCCTAAGGCTAGGGGAGCACTGGCCTAAGGCTAGGGGAGGCCTAGCCATAGCCTAAGCCTAGGGGTGCCCTAGCCTAAGGTTAGGGGAACACTAGCCTAAGGCTAGGGGAGCCATAGCCTAAGGTTCGGGGAGCCCTATTCTAAGGCTCGGGGACCCCGAGCCTAAGCCTAGGGGTGCCCTTACCTAACACTAGGGGAGCGCTAGCCTAAGCCTTGGAGTGCCCTAGCCTAAGGCTAGGGGAGCCCTAGATTAAAGCTAGGGGTGCCCTTGCCTAAGGCTAGGGGAGCACTAGCCTAAGGCTAGGGGAGCCCTAGCCTTAGCCTAAGCCTAGGGGAGCCCTAGCCTAAGACTAGGGGAGCCCTAGCCTAAGGCTAGGGGAGCAGTAGCCTTAGCCTAAACCTAGTTGTGCCCTAGCCGAAGGCTAGGGGAGGCCTAGTCTTAGCCAAAGCCTTGGGGTGCCCTAACCTAAGGCTAGTGGAGCCCTAGCCTTATCCTAAGCCTAGGGGTGCGCTAGCCTAAAGCTAGGGGAGCCCTAGCCTAAGGCTAGGGGAGCCTAGCCTAAGGCTAGGGGAGCCCTAGCCTAAGGCTAGGTGTGCCCTAGCCTAAGGTTAGGGGAGCCCTAGCATAAGGCTAGGGGTGCCCTAGACTAAGGCTAGGGGAGTCCTAGACTTAGCCTAAGCCTAGTGGTGCCCTAACCTAAGGCTAGGGGAGCCCTAACCTAAGGCTAGGGAGCCCTAGCCTTAGCCTAAGCCTAGGGGAGCCCTAGCCTAAGGCTAAGGGAGCCCTAGCCTAAGGCTAGGGGAGCCCTAGCCTTAGCCTAAGCCTAGGGGTGCCCTTGCCTAAGGCTACGGGAGCCCTGGACTTAGCCTAAGCTTAAAGGTGTCCTAGCATAAGGCTAGAGGATCCCTAGCCTTGGCCTAAGCCTACGGGTGCCCTAACGTAAGGCTGGGGGAGCCCTAACCTAAGGCTCGGGGAGCCTTGCCTTAGCCTAAGCCTAGGGGTGCCTAGCCTAAGGCTAGGGGAGCGCTAGCCCAAGGCTAGGGTAGCCCTAGCCTAAGGCTAGGGGAGCCCTAACCTAAGCCTAGGGGAGCCTTAGCCTTAGCCTAAGCCTAGGGGTTCCCTAGCCTAAGGCTAGTGGAGCACTAGCCTAAGGCTAGGGGAGCCCTAGCCTTAGCCTAATCCTAGGGGTGCCCTAGCCTAAGGCTAGGGGAGCCCTAGCCTAAGTCTCAGGGAGCCCAAGCATTAGCCTAAGCCTAGGGGAGCCCTAGCCTAAGGGTAGGGGAGCCCTAGCCTTAGCCTAAGCCTTGGGGTTCCATAGCCTAAGGCTAGGGGAGCCCTAACCTAAGGCTAGGGGTGCCAAAGCCTTAGCATAAGCCTAGGGGTGCCCTAGCCTTAGCCTAAGCCTAGGGGTGCCTTAGCCTAAGGCTTGGGGATCGCTAGCTTTAGCCTAAACCTAAGGGTGCCCTAACCTAAGTCTAGAAAAGCCCTAGCCTAAGGCTTGGGGAGCCCTAGCCTAAGGCTAGGGGAGCCCTAGCCTTAGCCTAAGCCTAGGGGTTCCCTAGCCTAAGGCTAGGGGAGCCCTAACCTAAGGGTCGGAAAGCCTTAGCCTTAGCCTTAGCATAGGGGTGCCCTAGCCTAAGGCTAGGGGAGCCCTAGCCTAAGTCTCAGTGAGCCCTAGCCATAGCCTAAGCATAGGGGTGCCCTCGCCTAAGGCTAGGGGAGCACTAGCCTAAGGCTAGGGGAGCATTAGCCTTAGCCTAAGCCTAGGGGTGCCCTAGCCTAAGGTTATGGGTACACTAGCCTAAGGCTAGGGCAGCCATAGCCTAAGGTTCGGGGAGCCCTAGTAAGGCTCGGGGAGCCCTAGCCTTAGCCTAAGCCTAGGGGTGCCCTAGCCTAAGGCTAGGGGAGCCCTAACCTAAGGCTCGGGGAGCCCTAGCCTTAGCCTTAACATAGGGGTGCCCTATCCTAAGGCTAGGGGAGCCCTAGCCTAAGTCTCAGGGAGCCCTAGCCTTAGCCTAAGCATAGGGGTGCCCTCGCCTAAGGCTAGGGGAGCACTAGCCTAAGGCTAGGGGAGCCCTAGCCCAAGGCTAGGGGAGCCCTAGCCTTAGCCTAAGCCTAGGGGTGCCCTAGCCTAAGGCTAGGGGAGCCTAAGCCTAAGGCTCGGGGAGCCCTAGCCTAAACCTTGGGGTGCCCTTACCTAACGCTAGGGGAGCGCTAGCCTAAGGCTAGGGGAGCCTTAGCCTTAGCCTAAGCCTAGGGGAGCCCTAGCCTAAGATTATGGGAGCCCTAGGCGAAGGCTAGGGGAGCCCTAGACTTAGCCTAAGCCTACTGGTGCCCTAGCCTAAGGCTAGGGGAGCCCTAGCCTAAGGCTAGGGGAGCCCTAACCTAAGGCTAGAGGAGCCCTAGCCTTAGCCTAAGCCTAGGGGTGCCCTAGCCTAAGGCTAGGGGAGCCCTAGCCTTAGCCTAAGCCTAAAAGTGCCCTAGCCTAAGGCTAGGGGAGCTCTAGCCTTAGCCTAAGCCTAGGGGTGCCCTAGCCTAAGGCTAGGGGAGCCCTAACCTAAGGCTAGGGAGCCCTAGCCTTAGCCTAAGGCTAGGGGAGCCCTAGCCTAAGGCTAGGGGAACCCTAGCCTAAGGCGAGGGGAGCCTTAACCTAAGGCTAGGGGAGCCCTAGCCTAAGGCTAGGGGAGCCCTAGCCTTAGCCTAAGCTTAGGGGTGCCCTAGCCTAAGGCTAGGGGAGCCCTAGACTTAGCCTAAGCCTAGGGGTGCCCTAGCCTAAGGCTAGGGGACCCCTAGCCTTAGCCTAAGCCTAAAGGTGCCCTAGCATCAGGCTAGGGGATCCCTAGCCTTGGCCTAAGCCTACGGGTGTCCTAAAGTAAGGCTAGGGGAGCCAGAGCCTAAGGCTCGGGGGCCCTAGCCTTAGCCTAAGCCTAGGGGAGCCCCAGCCTAAGGCTAGGGGAGCCCTAGCCTTAGCCTAAGCCTAGTCGTGCCCTAGCCTAAGGCTAGGGGAGCCCTACTCTAAGGCTAGAGGATCCCTAGCCTTAGGCTAAGCCTAGGGGTGCCCTAGACTAAGGCTAGGGGAGCCCTAGCCTAAGGCTAAGGGAGACCTAGACTTGGCCTAAGCCTAGGGGTGCCCTAGCCTAAGGCTAGGGGAGCCCTAGCCTAGGCTAGGTGAGCCCTAGCCTAAGGCTAGGGGAGCCCTAGCCTAAGGCTAGGTGAGCCCTAGCCTAAGGCTAGGGGAGCCCTGTACTAAGCCAAGGGGAGTCCTGGCCTAAGGCTAGGGGAGCCCTAGCGTAACGCTAGGGGAGCCCTAGCTAAAGGCTAGGGGAGCCCTAACCTAAGCCTAGGGGTGCCCTAGCCTAAGGGTAGGGGTGCCCTAGCCTAAGGCTAGGGGAGCCCTGGCCTAAGCTATTGGTGCCCTTGTCTAAGGCTAGGGGAGCCCTAGCCTTAGGCTAAGCCTAAAAGTGCCCTAGCCTATGGCTAGGGGAGCGCTAGCCTTAGGCTAAGTAAAGGGGTTCCCTAACCTAAGGCTAGAAAAGCCCTAGCCTAAGGCTACGGGAGCTCTAACCTAAGGCTAGGGGAGCACTAGCCTTAGCCTATGCCTAGGGGGGCCCGAGACTCAGGCTACGGGAGCCCTAGCCTTAGCCTAAGCCTAAAAATGCCCTAACCTAAGGCTAGGGGAGCCCTAGCCTAAGGCTATGGGAGCCCTAGCCTTAGACTAAGCCTAGGGGTGCCCAAACGTAAGGCTATGGAGCCCTAGCCTAAGGCTAGGGGAGCCCTAGCCTTAACCTAAGCCTAGGGGTGCCCTTGCCTAAGGCTAGGGGAGCCCTAGCCTAAGGCTAGGGGAGCCCTACCCTTAGCCTAAGCCTAGGTGGGCCCTAGCCTAAGGGTAGGGGAGCCATGACCTAAGGCTAGGGAGCCCTAGCCTTAGCCTAAGCCTAGGGGAGCCCTAGCCTTAGCCTAAGCCTAAAGGTGCCCTAGCCTAAGGCTAGGGGATCCCTAGAATTGGCCTAAGCCTAGGGGTGCCCTAACGTAAGGCTAGTGGAACCCTACCCTAAGGCTAGGGGAGCCATAGCCTTAGCCTAAGCTTAGGGGTGTCCTAGCCTAAGGCTAGGGGAGCCCTAGCCTAATTCTAGGGGAGCCATAGCCTAAGGCTAGGGGAGCCCTAGCCTTAGCCTAAGCCTAGGGTTGCCCAAGCCTAAGGCTAGGGTAGCCCTAGCCTAAGCCAAGGGGTGCCCTAGCCTAAGGTTAGGAGAGCCTTAGCCTAAGGCTAGGGGAGCCCTAACCTTAGCATAAGCCTAGGGGTGCCCTAGCCTAAGGCTAGAGGAGCCCTGGCCTAAGCCTAGTGGTGCCCTGGTCCAAGGCTAGGGGAGCCCTAGCGTAACGCAAGAGCCCTAGCCTAATGCTAGTGGAGCCCTAGCCTAAGGCTAGTTGTGCCCGAGCCCACGGCTAGGGGAGCATGAGCCTAAGGCTAGTGGAGCCCGAGTCCTTGGCTAGGGGAACCCTAGCCTAAGCCTAGGGTTGCCCTAGCCAAAGGCTAGGGGTGCCCGAGCCTAAGGCTAGGGGAGCACCAGCCTAAGGCTAGGGGAACCCGAGTCTAAGGCTTGGGGGAGCCCTAGCCTAAGCCTAGGGGTGACCTAGCCTAAGGATAGGGGAGCCATAGCCTTAGCCTAAGCCTAGGGGTTCCCTAGCATAAGCCTAGGGGTGCCCTAGCCTAAGCCTAGGGGTGCCCTAGCATAAGGCTAGGGGAGCCTTAGCGTACGGCCAGGGGAGAACGAGCCTAAGGCTAGGGGTGCCCGAGCCTACAGCTAGGGGAGCCCTAGCCTAAGGCTAGGGTAGCCCTAGCCTAAGGCTTGGGGAGCCCTAGCCTTAGCCTAAGCTTAGGGGTGCCCTAGCCTAAGGTTAGGGGAGCCCTAGCCTTAGCCTAAGCCTAAAATTGCCCTAGACTAAGGCTAGGGGAGCGCTAGCCTTAGCCTAAGCCTAGGGGTGCCCTAACCTAAGGCTAGGGTAGCCCTAGCCTAAGGCTAGGGGAGCCCTAGCCTAAGGCTAGGGGAGCCCTGGCCTAAGCCTAGTGGTGCCCTGGTCCAAGGCTAGGGGAGCCCTAGCGTAACGCAAGAGCCCTAGCCTAAGGCTAGTGGAGCCCTAGCCTAAGGCTAGTTGTGCCCGAGCCCACGGCTAGGGGAGCACGAGCCTAAGGCTAGTGGAGCCCGAGTCCTTGGCTAGGGGAACCCCAGCCTAAGCCTAGGGTTGCCCTAGCCAAAGGCTAGGGGTGCCCGAGCCTAAGGCTAGGGGAGCACCAGCCTAAGGCTAGGGGAACCCGAGTCTAAGGCTTGGGGGAGCCCTAGCCTAAGCCTAGGGGTGACCTAGCCTAAGGATAGGGGAGCCATAGCCTTAGCCTAAGCCTAGGGGTTCCCTAGCATAAGCCTAGGGGTGCCCTAGCCTAAGCCTAGGGGTGCCCTAGCATAAGGCTAGGTGAGCCTTAGCATACGGCCAGGGGAGCACGAGCCTAAGGCTAGGGGTGCCCGAGCCTACAGCTAGGGGAGCCCTAGCCTAAGGCTAGGGTAGCCCTAGCCTAAGGCTTGGGGAGCCCTAGCCTTAGCCTAAGCATAGGGGTGCCCTAGCCTAAGGTTAGGGGAGCCCTAGCCTTAGCCTAAGCCTAAAATTGCCCTAGACTAAGGCTAGGGGAGCGCTAGCCTTAGCCTAAGCCTAGGGGTGCCCTAACCTAAGGCTAGGGTAGCCCTAGCCTAAGGCTAGGGGAGCCCTAGCCTAAGGCTAGGGGAGCCCTAGCCTTACCCTAAGCCTAGGGGTGCCATCACCTAAGGCTAGGGGAGCCCTAGCCCAAGGCTAGGGGAGCCCTATCATAAGGCTAGGGGAGCCCTAGCCTAAGGCTAGGATATTCCTAGACTTAGCCTAAGCCTAGGGGTGCCCTAGCCTAAGGCTAGGGGACCCATAACCTACGGCTAGGGGAGCCCTAGCCTTAGCCTAAGCCTAGGGGTGCCCTAGCCTAAGGCTAGGGGAGCCCTAACCTAAGGCTAGGGAGCACTAGCCTTAGCCTAAGCCTAGGGGTGCCCTAACATAAGGCTATGGAGCCCTAGCCTAAGGATAGGGGAGCCCTAGCCTTAGCCTAAGACTAGGGGTGCCCGAACCTAAGGCTAGGGGAGCCCTAGCCTAAGTCTAGGGTTTCCATAGCCTAAGGCTAGGGGAGCCATTGCCTTAACCTAAGCCTTGGGGTGCCCTAGCCTAAGGCTAGGGGAGCCCTAGCCCAAGACTAGGGGAGCCCTAGCCTAAGTCTAGGGTTTCCCTAGCCTAAGGCTAGGGGAGCAATTGCCTTAGCCTAAGCCTAGGGGTGCCTTAGCCTAAGGCTAGGGGAGCACTAGCCTATGCCTAGGGGAGCCCTAGCCTTAGCCTAAGCCTAGGGGTGCCCTACCCTAAGGTTAGGGGAACACTAGCCTAAGGCTAGGGGAGCCATAGCCTTAGGTTCGGGGAGCCCTAGCCTAAGGCTCCGGGAGCCCTAGCCTAAGCCTAGGGGTGCCCTAGCCTAAGGCTAGGGGAGCCCTAGTCTAAGGCTAGGGGAGCCCTAGTCTAAGGCTAGGGGAGCCCTAGCCTAAGGCTAGGGGAGCCCTAGCCTTAGCCTAAGCCTAAAGGTGCCCTAGCCTAAGCCTAGGGGATCCCTAGCTTTGGCCTAAGCCTAGGGGTGCCCTAACGTAAGGCTAGGGGAGCCCTAGCCAAAGGTTAGGGGAGACATAGCCTAAGCCTAAGCCTGGGGTGCCCTAACCTAAGGCTAGGGGAGCCCTAGCCTAAGGTTGGGGGAGCATTAGCCTAAGACTAGGGGAGCCCGTGCCTTAACCTAAGCCTAGGGGTGCCCTAGCATAAGGCTAGGAGAGCCTTAGCCTAAGGCTTGGGGAGCCCTAGGCGAAGCCTTGGGGTGCCCTAGCCTAAGGCTAGGGGAGCCCTAGCCTTATCCTAAGCCTAGGGGTGCGCTAGCCTAAGGTTAGAGGAGCCCTAGCCTAAGGCTAGGGGAGACCTAGCCTAAGGCTAGGGGAGCCCTAACCTTAGCATAAGCCTAGGGGTGCCCTAGCCTAAGGCTAGGAGAGCCCTAGCCTAAGGCTAGAGAAGCCCTGGCCTAAGCCTAGTGGTGCCCTGGTCCAAGTCTAGGGGAGCCCTAGCGTAACGCTAGGGGAGCCCTTGCCTAAGTCTAGGGGAGCCCTAGCCTAAGGCTAGGTGTGCCCCAGCCCACGTTAGGGGAGCACGAGCCTAAGGCTAGGGGAGCCTTGGCCTAAGCCTAGGGGTGCCCTGGCCTAAGGCTAGGGGAGCCCTAGCGTAACGCAGGAGCCCTAGCCTAAGGCTAGTGGAGCCCTAGCCTAAGGCTAGGTGTGCCCGAGCCCACGGCTAGGGGAGCACGAGCCTAAGGCTAGTGGAGCCCGAGTCCTTGGCTAGGGGAACCCTAGCCTAAGCCTAGAGTTGCCCTAGCCAAAGGCTAGTGGTGCCCGAGCCTAAGGCTAGGGGAGCACCAGCCTAAGGCTAGGGGAACCCGAGTCTAAGGCTTGGGGGAGCCCTAGCATAAGCCAAGGGGTGACCTAGCCTAAGGATAGGGGAGCCATAGCCTTAGCCTAAGCCTAGGGGTTCCCTAGCATAAGCCTAAGGGTGCCCAAGCCTAAGCCTAGGGGTGCACTAGCATAAGGCTAGGGGAGCCTTAGCGTAGGGGTAGGGGAGCACGAGCCTAAGGCTAGGGGTGCCCGATCCTACAGCTAGGGGAGCCCTAGCCTAAGGCTAGGGTAGCCGTAGCCTAAGGCTTGGGGAGCCCTAGCCTTAGCCTAAGCCTAGGGGTGCCCTAGCCTAAGGTTAGGGGAGCCCTAGCCTTAGCCTAAGCCTAAAATTGCCCTAGACTAAGGCTAGGGGAGCGCTAGCCTTAGCCTAAGCCTAGGGGTGCCCTAACCTAAGGCTAGGGTAGCCCTAGCCTAAGGCTAGGGGAGCCCTAGCCTAAGGCTAGGGGAGCCCTAGCCTTAACCTAAGCCTAGGGGTGCCCGACGTAAGGCTATGGAGCCCTAGCCTAAGGCTAGGGGAGCCCTAGCCTTAGCCTAAGCCTAGGGGTGCCCTAACCTAAGGCTAGGGGAGCCCTAGCCTTAGCCTAAGCCTAGGGGTGCCATCGCCTAAAGCTAGGGGAGCCCTAGCCCAAGGCTAGGGGAGCCCTATCATAAGGCTAGGGGAGCCCTAGCCTAAGGCTAGGATAGTCCTAGGCTTAGCCTAAGCCTAGGGGTGCCCTAGCCTAAGGCTAGGGGACCCCTAACCTACGGCTAGGGGAGCCCTAGCCTTAGCCTAAGCCTAGGGGTGCCCTAGCCTAAGGCTAGGGGAGCCCTAACCTAAGGCTAGGGAGCACTAGCCTTAGCCTAAGCCTAGGGGTGCCCTAACCTAACGCTAGGGGAGCCCTAGCCTTAGCCTAAGCCTAGGGGTGCCCTAACATAAGGCTATGGAGCCCTAGCCTAAGGCTAGGGGAGCCCTAGCATTAGCCTAAGACTAGGGGTGCCCGAACCTAAGGCTAGGGGAGCCCTAGCCCAAGACTAGGGGAGCCCTAGCCTAAGTCTAGGGTTTCCCTAGCCTAAGGCTAGGGGAGCCATTGCCTTAGCCTAAGCTTAGGGGTGCCCTAGCCTAAGGCTAGGGGAGCACTAGCCTATGCTTAGGGGAGCCCTAGTCTTAGCCTAAGCCTAGGGGTGCCCTACCTTAAGGTTAGGGGAACACTAGCCTAAGGCTAGGGGAGCCATAGCCTAAGGTTCGGGGAGCCCTAGCCTAAGGCTCCGGGAACCCTAGCCTAAGCCTAGGGGTGCCCTTACCTAACGCTAGGGGAGCGCTAGCCTAAGCCTTGGAGTGCCTTAGCCTAAGGCAAGGGGAGCCCTACATTAAGGCTAGGGGTTCCCTAGCCTAAGGCTAGGGGAGCACTAGCCTAAGGCTAGGGGAGCCCTAGCCTTAGCCTAAGCCTAGAGGAGCCCTAGCCTAAGACTAGGGGAGACCTAGCCTAAGGCTAGGGGAGCCCTAGCCTTAGCCTAAACCTAGGTGTGCCCTAGCCGAAGGCTAAGGGAGCCCTAGCCTTAGCCAAAGCCTTGGGGTGCCCTAGCCTAAGGGTAGGGGAGCACTAGCCTTAGCCTAAGCCTAGGTGTGCCCTAGCCTAAGCCTACGGGTGCCCTAGGATAGAGGTAGGGGAGCCCTAACCTAAGGGAAGGGAAGTCCTAGCCTTAGCCTAAGCCTAGGGGTGCCCTAGCCTAAGGCTAGTGAAACCCTAGCCTAAGTCTAGGGGAGCCCTAGCCTTAGCCTAAGCCTAGGGGAGCCCTAATTTAAGGCTAAAGGTGCCCTAAAGGTGCCCTAGCCTAAAGTGCCCTAGCCTAAGCCTAGGGGATCCCTAGCTTTGGCCTAAGCCTAGGGGTGCCCTAACGTAAGGCTAGGGGAGCCCTAGCCTAAGGTTAGGGGAGACATAGCCTTAGCCTAAGCCTTGGGGTGCCCTAACCTAAGGCTAGGGGAGCCCTGGCCTAAGGTTGGGGGAGCATTAGCCTAAGACTAGGGGAGCCCGTGCCTTAACCTAAGCCTAGGGGTGCCCTAGCATAAGGCTAGGAGAGCCTTAGCCTAAGGCTTGGGGAGCCCTAGCCTAAGGCTAGGGGAGCCCTAGCCTAAGGCTAGGGGAGCCCTAGCCTTAGCCTAAGCCTAGGGGTGCGCTAGCCTAAAGCTAGGGGAGCCCTAGCCCAAGGCTAGGGTAGCTCTAGCTAAGGCTAGGGGAGCCATAGCCTAAGGCTAGGGGAACCCTAGCCTTAGCCTAAGACTAGGGGTGCCCTAGCCTAAGCCTAGGGGTACCCTAGCCTAAGGCTAGGGGAGCACTAGCCTAAGGCTAGGGGAGCCCTAGCCTTAGCCTAAGCCTAGGGGTGCCCTAGCCTAAGGCTAGCGGAGCCCTAGCCTAAGTCTCAGGGAGCCCTAGCCTTAGCCTAACCTAGGGGAGCCCTAGCCTTATCTTAAGCCTAGGGGTGCCATAGCCGAAGGCTAGGGGAGCCCTAGCCTTAGCCAAAGCCTTGGGGTGCCCTAGCCTAAGGCTAGGGGAGCTCTAGCCTTATCCTAAGCCTAGGGGTGCGCTAGCCTAAGGCTAGAGGAGCCCTAGCCTAAGGCTAGGGGAGACCTAGCCTAAGGCTAGGGGAGCCCTAGCCTAAGGCTAGGTGTGCCCTAGCCTAAGGTTAGGGGAGCCCTAGCATAAGGCTAGGGGTGCCCTATCCTAAGGCTAGGGGAGTCCTAGACTTAGCCTAAGCCTACGGGTGCCCTAGCCTAAGGCTAGGGGAGCCCTAACCTAAGGCTAGGTGAGCCCTAGCCTTAGCCTAAGCCTAGGGTTGCCCTAGCCTAATGCTAGGTGAGCCCTAGCCTTAGCCTAAGACTAAAAGTGCCCTAGCCTAAGCTAGGGGAGCGCTAGACTTAGCCTGAACCTAGGGGTGCCCTAACCTAAGGCTAGGGCAGCCCTAGCCTAAGCCTAAGCCTAGGGGTGCCCTAACCTAAAGCTAGGGGAGCCCAAGCCTAAGGCTAGGGGAGCCCTAGCCTTAACCTAAGCCTAGGGGTGCCCGACGTAAGGCTATGGAGCCCTAGCCTAAGGCTAGGGGAGCCCTAGCCTTAGCCTAAGCCTAGGGGTGCCCTAACCTAAGGCTAGGGGAGCCCTAGCCTTAGCCTAAGCCTAGGGGTGCCATCGCCTAAGGCTTTGGGAGACCTAGCCCAAGGCTAGGGGAGCCCTATCATAAGCCTAGGGGTGCCCTAGCCTAAGGCTAGGGGAGCCCTAACCTAAGGCTAGGGAGCACTAGCCTTAACCTAAGCCTAGGGGTGCCCTAACATAAGGCTATGGAGCCCTAGCCTAAGGATAGGGGAGCCCTAGCCTTAGCCTAAGACTAGGGGTGCCCGAACCTAAGGCTAGGGGAGCCCTAGCCTAAGTCAAGGGATTCCATAGCCTAAGGCTAGGGGAGCCATTGCCTTAACCTAAGCCTTGGGGTGCCCTACCCTAAGGCTAGGGGAGCCCTAGCCTAAGGCTAGGGGAGCCCTAGCCTTAGCCTAAGCCTAGAGGTGCCCTAGCCTAAGGCTAGGGGAGCCCTAGCCCAAGACTAGGGGAGCCCTAGCCTAAGTCTAGGGTTTCCCTAGCCTAAGGCTAGGGGAGTAATTGCCTTAGCCTAAGCCTAGGGGTGCCCTAGCCTAAGGCTAGGGGAGCACTAGCCTATGCCTAGGGGAGCCCTAGCCTTAGCCTAAGCCTAGGGGTGCCCTACCCTAAGGTTAGGTTAACACTAGCCTAAGGCTAGGGGAGCCATAGCCTTAGGTTCGGGGAGCCCTAGCCTAAGGCTCCAGGAGCCCTAGCCTAAGCCTAGGGGTGCCCTTACCTAACGCGAGGGGAGCGCTAGCCTAAGTCATGGAGTGCCCTAGCCTAAGGCTAGGGGAGCCCTAGTCTAAGGCTAGGGGAGCCCTAGCCTAAGGCTAGGGGAGCCCTAGCCTTAGCCTAAGCCTAAAGGTGCCCTAGCCTAAGCCTAGGGGATCCCTAGCTTTGGCCTAAGCCTAGGGGTGCCCTAACGTAAGGCTAGGGGAGCCCTAGCCAAAGGTAAGGGGAGACATAGCCTAAACCTAAGCCTGGGGTGCCCTAACCTAAGGCTAGGGGAGCCCTAGCCTAAGGTTGGGGGAGCATTAGCCTAAGACTAGGGGAGCCCGTGCCTTAACCTAAGCCTAGGGGTGCCCTAGCATAAGGCTAGGAGAGCCTTAGCCTAAGGCTTGGGGAGCCCTAGGCTATGGCTAGGGGAGCCCTAGCCTAAGGCTAGGGGAGCCCTAGCCTTAGCCTAAGCCTAGGGGTGCGCTAGCCTAAAGCTAGGGGAGCCATAGCCCAAGGCTAGGGTCGCTCTAGCTATGGCTAGGGGAGCCATAGCCTAAGGCTAGCGGAGCCCTAGCCTAAGTCTCAGGGAGCCCTAGCCTTAGCCTAACCTAGGGGAGCCCTAGCCTAAGGCTAGGGGAGTCCTAGCCTTATCCTAAGCCTAGGGGTGCCATAGCCTAAGGCTAGGGGAGCCCTAACCTAAGGCTAGGGCTGCCCTAGCCTTAGCCTAAGCCTAGGGGTGCCCTAGCCTAAAGCTAGGGGAGCCCTAGCCTAAGGTTAGGGGAGCCCTAGCCTAAGGCTAGGGGAGCCTTAGTCTAAGGCTAGGGGAGCCCTAGCCTTAGCCTAAGCCTAGGGGTGCCCTAACCTAAGGCTAGAAAAGCCCTAGCCTAAGGCTAGGGGAGCCCTAGCCGAAAGGCTAGGGGAGCCCTAGCCTTAGCCTAAGTCTAGGGGTGCCCTAGCCTAAGGCTAGAGGAGCCCTAGCCTTAGCCTAAGCCTAGGGGTGCCCTAGCCTAAGGCTAGGGGAGCAATAGCCTAAGGCTAGGGGAGCCCTAGCCTAAGGCTAGGGGAGCCCTAGCCATAGCCTAAGCCCAGGGGTGACCTAGCCTAAGGCTAGGGGAGCCCTAACCCAAGGCTAGGGGAGCCCTAGCCTAAGGCTAGGCGAGCCCTAGCCTTAGCCTAAGCCTAGGGGTGCCTAGCCTAAGGCTAGGGGAGCACTAACCTAAGGCTAGGGGAGGCCTAGCCATAGCCTAAGCCTAGGGGAGCTCTAGCCTAAGGTTAGGGGAACAATAGCCTAAGGCTAGGGGAGCCATAGCCTAAGGTTCAGGGAGCCCTAGCCTAAGGCTCGGGGAGCCCTAGATTAAGGCTAGGGGTGCCCTAGCCTAAGGCTAGGGGAGCCCTAGCCTTAGCCTAAGCCTAGGGGAGCCCTAGCCTAAGACTAGGGGAGCCCTAGCCTAAGGCTAGGCGAGCCCTAGCCTTAGCCTAAACCTAGGTGTGCCCTAGCCGAAGGCTAGGGGAGCCCTAGCCTTAGCCAAAGCCTTGGGGTGCCCTAGCCTAAGGCTAGGGGAGCCCTAGCCTTATCCTAAGCCTAGGGGTGCGCTAGCCTAAGGCTAGAGGAGCCCTAGCCTAAGGCTAGGGGAGACCTAGCCTAAGGCTAGGGGAGCCCTAACCTTAGCATAAGCCTAGGGGTGCCCTAGCCTAAGGCTAGGAGAGCCCTAGCCTAAGGCTAGAGCAGCCCTGGCCTAAGCCTAGTGGTGCCCTGGTCCAAGGCTAGGGGAGCCCTAGCGTAACGCTAGGGGAGCCCTTGCCTAAGTCTAGGGGAGCCCTAGCCTAAGGCTAGGTGTGCCCCAGCCCACGGCTAGGGGAGCACGAGCCTAAGGCTAGGGGAGCCTTGGCCTAAGCCTAGGGGTGCCCTGGCCTAAGGCTAGGGGAGCCCTAGCGTAACACAGGAGCCCTAGCCTAAGGCTAGTGGAGCCCTAGCCTAAGGCTAGGTGTGCCCGAGCCCACGGCTAGGGGAGCACGAGCCTAAGGCTAGTGGAGCCCGAGTCCTTAGCTAGGGGAACCCTAGCCTAAGCCTAGCGTTGCCCTAGCCAAAGGCTAGTGGTGCCCGAGCCTAAGGCTAGGGGAGCACCAGCCTAAGGCTAGGGGAACCCGAGTCTAAGGCTTGGGGGAGCCCTAGCCTAATCCTAGGGGTGACCTAGCCTAAGGATAGGGGAGCCATAGCCTTAACCTAAGCCTAGGGGTTCCCTAGCATAAGCCTAAGGCTGCCCTAGCCTAAGCCTAGGGGTGCACTAGCATAAGGCTAGGGGAGCCTTAGCGTACGGCTAGGGGAGCACGAGCCTAAGGCTAGGGGTGCCCGAGCCTACAGCTAGGGGAGCCCTAGCCTAAGGCTAGGGTAGCCGTAGCCTAAGGCTTGGGGAGCCCTAGCCCAAGGCTAGGGGAGCTCTAGTCTAAGTCTAGGGGAGACTTGCCTAAGGCTAGGGGAGCCCTAGCCTTAGCCTAAGCCTAGGGGTGCCCTTACCTAACGCTAGGGGAGCGCTAGCCTAAGCCTTGGAGTGCCTTAGCCTAAGGCTAGGGGAGCCCTAGATTAAGGCTAGGGGTGCCCTAGCCTAAGGCTAGGGGAGCACTAGCCTAAGGCTAGGGGAGCCCTAGCCTTAGCCTAAGCCTAGAGGAGCCCTAGCCTAAGACTAGGGGAGACCTAGCCTAAGGCTAGGGGAGCCCTAGCCTTAGCCTAAACCTAGGTGTGCCCTAGCCGAAGGCTAAGGGAGCCCTAGCCTTAGCCAAAGCCTTGGGGTGCCCTAGCCTAAGGGTAGGGGAGCCCTAAACTTAGCGTAAGCCTAGGTGTGCCCTAGCCTAAGCCTACGGGTGCCCTAGCATAGAGCTAGGGGAGCCCTAACCTAAGGGAAGGGTAGTCCTAGCCTTAGCCTAAGCCTAGGGGTGCCCTAGCCTAAGGCTAGGGAAACCCTAGCCTAAGTCTAGGGGAGCCCTAGCCTTAGCCTAAGCCTAGGGGAACCCTAGTCTAAGGCTAGGGGAGCCCTAGCCTAAGGCTAGGGGAGCCCTAGCCTTAGCCTAAGCCGAAAGGTGCCCTAGCCTAAGCCTAGGGGATCCCTAGCTTTGGCCTAAGCCTAGGGGTGCCCTAACGTAAGGCTAGGGGAGCCCTAGCCTAAGGTTAGGGGAGACATAGCCTTAGCCTAAGCCTTGGGGTGCCCTAACCTAAGGCTAGGGGAGCCCTAGCCTAAGTTGGGGGAGCATTAGCCTAAGACTAGGGGAGCCCGTGCCTTAACCTAAGCCTAGGGCTGCCCTAGCATAAGGCTAGGAGAGCCTTAGCCTAAGGCTTGGGGAGCCCTAGCCTAAGGCTAGGGGAGCCCTAGCCTAAGGCTAGGGGAGCCCTAGCCTTAGCCTAAGCCTAGGGGTGCGCTAGCCTAAAGCTAGGGGAGCCCTAGCCCATGGCTAGGGTAGCTCTAGCTAAGGCTAGGGGAGCCATAGCCTAAGGCTAGGGGAACCCTAGCCTTAGCCTAAGCCTAGGGGTGCCCTAGCCTAAGCCTAGGGGTACCCTAGCCTAAGGCTAGGGGAGCACTAGCCTAAGGCTAGGGGAGCCCTAGCCTTAGCCTAAGCCTAGGGGTGCCCTAGCCTAAGGCTAGCGGAGCCCTAGCCTAAGTCTCAGGGAGCCCTAGCCTTAGCCTAACCTAGGGGAGCCCTAGCCTAAGGTTAGGGGAGCCCTAGCCTTATCCTAAGCCTAGAGGTGCCATAGCCGAAGGCTAGGGAGCCCTAGCCTTAGCCAAAGCCTTGGGGTGCCCTAGCCTAAGGCTAGGGGAGCCCTAGCCTTATCCTAAGCCTAGGGGTGCGCTAGCCTAAGGCTAGAGGAGCCCTAGCCTAAGGCTAGGGGAGCCCTAGCCTAAGGCTAGGTGTGCCCTAGCCTAAGGTTAGGGGAGCCCTCGCATAAGGCTAGGGGTGCCCTATCCTAAGGCTAGGGGAGTCCTAGACTTAGCCTAAGCCTAGGGGTGCCCTAGTCTAATGCTAGGGGAGCCCTAGCCTTAGCCTAAGCCTAAAAGTGCCCTAGCCTAAGCTAGGGGAGCGCTAGCCTTAGCCTGAACCTAGGGGTGCCCTAACCTAAGGCTAGGGCAGCCCTAGCCTAAGGCTAGGGCAGCCCTAGCCTTAGCCTAAGCCTAGGGGTGCCCTAACTTAAAGCTAGGGGAGCCCTAGCCTAAGGTTAGGGGAGCCTTAGTCTAAGGCTAGGGGAGCCCTAGCCTTAGCCAAAGCCTTGGGGTGCCCTAGCCTAAGGCTAGGGGACCCCTAGCCTTATCCTAAGCCTACGGGTGCCCAAGCCTAAGGCTAGGGGAGCCCTAGCATAAGGCTAGGGGTGCCCTATCCGAAGGCTAGGGGAGTCCTAGACTTAGCCTAAGCCTACGGGTGCCCTAGCCTAAGGCTAAGGGAGCCCTAACCTAAGGCTAGGGGAGCCCTAGCCTTAGCCTAAGCCTAGGGGTGCCCTAGCCTAATGCTAGGGGAGCCCTAGCCTTAGCCTAAGCCTAAAAGTGCCCTAGTCTAAGCTAGGGGAGCGCTAGCCTTAGCCTGAACCTAGGGGTGCCCTAACGTAAGGCTAGGGCAGCCCTAGCCTTAGCCTAAGCCTAGGGGTGCCCTAACCTAAGGCTAGGGGAGCCCTAACCTAAGGCTAGGGAGCCCTAGCCTTAGCCTAAGCCTAGGGAGCCCTAGCCTAAGGCTAGGGGAGCCCTAGCCTAAGGCTAGGGGAGCCCTAGCCTTAGCCTAAGCCTAGGGGTACCCTTGCCTAAGGCTAGGGGAGCCCTAGACTTAGCCTAAGCTTAAAGGTGCCCTAGCATAAGGCTAGAGGATCCCTAGCCTTGGCCTAAGACTATGGGTGCCCTAACGTAAGGCTAGTGGAGCCAGAGCCTAAGGCTCAGAGGCCCTAGGCTTAGCCTAAGCCAGGGGAGCCCTAGCCTAAGGCTAGGGGAGCCCTAGCCTTAGCCTAAGCCTAGGGGTGCCCTAGCCTAAGGCTAGCGGAGCGCTAGCCCAAGGCTAGGGGAGCCCTAGCCTAAGGCTAGGGGAGCCTTAGCCTTAGCCTAAGCCTAGGGGTGCCTTAGACTAAGGCTAGGGGAGCACTAGCCTAAGGCTAGGGGAGCCCTAGCCTTAGCCTTAGCCTAAGCCTAGGGGTGCCCTAGCCTAAGGCTAGGGGAGCCCTATCCTAAGTCTCATGGAGCCCTAACCTTAGCCTAAGCCTAGGGGAGCCCTAGCCTAAGGGTAGGGGAGCCCTAGCCTTAGCCTAAGCCTTGGGGTTCCATAGCCTAAGGCTAGGGGAGCCCTAACCTAAGGCTAGGGTGCCCTAGCCTTAGCCTAAGCCTAGGGGTGCCCTAGCCTAAGGCTTGGGGATCGCTAGCTTTAGCCTAAACCTAGGGGTGCCCTAACCTAAGTCTAGAAAAGCCCTAGCCTAAGGCTAGGGGAGCCCTAGCCTAAGGCTAGGGGAGCCCTAGCCTTAGCCTAAGCCTAGGGGTGCCCTAGCCTAAGCCTAGGGGTACTCTAGCCTAAGGCTAGGGGAGCACTAGCGTAAGGCTAGGGGAGCCCTCGCCTTAGCGTAAGCCTAGGGGTGCCCTAGCGTAAGGCTAGCGGAGCCCTAGCCTAAGTCTCAGGGAGCCCTAGCCTTAGCCTAACCTAGGGGAGCCCTAGCCAAAGTCTAGGGGTGCCCGAGCCTAAGGCTAGGGGAACACCAGCCTAAGGCTAGGGGAACCCGAGTCTAAGGCTTGGGGGAGCCCTAGCCTAAGCCTAGGGGTGACCTAGCCTAAGGATAGGGGAGCCATAGCCTTAGCCTAAGCCTAGGTGGGCCCTAGCCTAAGGGTAGGGGAGCCCTAACCTAAGGCTAGGGAGCCCTAGCCTTAGCCTAAGCCTAGGGGAGCCCAAGCCTTAGCCAAAGCCTAAAGGTGCCCTAGCCTAAGGCTAGGGGATCCCTAGCATTGGCCTAAGCCTAGGGGTGCCCTAACGTAAGGCTACTGGAGCCCTACCCTAAGGCTAGGGGAGCCCTAGCCTTAGCCTAAGCCTAGGGGTGTCCTAGCCTAAGGCTAGGGGAGCCCTAGCCTAATTCTAGGGGAGCCATAGCCTAAGGCTAGGGGAGCCCTAGCCTTAGCCTAAGCCTAGGGTTGCTCTAGCCTAAGGCTAGGGGAGCCCTGGACTAAGCTTAGGGCTGCCCTGGCCTAAGGGTACGGGAGCCCTAGCGTAACGCTAGGGGAGCCCTAGCTTAAGTGTAGAGAAGCCCTAACCTAAGCTTATGGGTGCCCTTGCCTAAGGCTAGGGGAGCCCTAGCCTAAGGTTAGGGTAGCCCTAGCCTAAGCCAAGGGGTGCCCTAGCCTAAGGTTAGGAGAGCCTTAGCCTAAGGCTAGGGGAGCCCTAGCCTTAGCCTAAGCCTAGGGGTGCCCTAGCCTAAGGCTAGGGGAGCCCTAGCCTAAGGCTAGAGGAGCCCTGGCCTAAGCCTAGTGGTGCCCTGGTCAAAGGCTAGGGGAGCCCTAGCGTAACGCTAGGGGAGCCCTTGCCTAAGTCTAGGGGAGCCCTAGCCTAAGGCTAGGTGTGCCCCAGCCCACAGCTAGGGGAGAACGAGCCTAAGTCTAGGGGAGCCTTGGCCTAAGCCTAGGGGTGCTCTGGCCTAAGGCTAGGGGAGCCCTAGCGTAACGCAGGAGCCCTAGCCTAAGGCTAGTGGAGCCCTAGCCTAAGGCTAGGTGTGCCCGAGCCCACGGCTAGGGGAGCACGAGCCTAAGGCTAGTGGAGCACGAGTCCTTGGTTAGGGGAACCCTAGCCTAAGCCTAGGGTTGCCCTAGCCAAAGGCTAGGGGTGCCCGAGCCTAAGACTAGGGGAGCACCAGCCTAAGGCTAGGGGAACCCGAGTCTAAGGTTTGGGGGAGCCCTAGCCTAAGCCTAGGGGTGACCTAGCCTAAGGATATGGGAGCCCTAGCCTTAGCCTAAGCCTAGGGGTGCCCTAGCCTAAGGCTAGGGGATCCCTAGCATTGGCCTAAGCCTAGGGGTGCCCTAACGTAAGGCTAGTGGAGCCCTACCCTAAGGCTAGGGGAGCCCTAGCCTTAGCCTAAGCCTAGGGGTGTCCTAGCCTAAGGCTAGGGGAGCCCTAGCCTAATTCTAGGGGAGCCATAGCCTAAGGCTAGGGGAGCCCTAGCCTTAGCCTAAGCCTAGGGTTGCCCTAGCCTAAGGCTAGGGGAGCCCTGGACTAAGCCTAGGGCTGCCCTGGACTTAGGCTAGGGGAGCCCTAGCGTAACGCTAGGGGAGCCCTAGCTTAAGTCTAGAGAAGCCCTAACCTAAGTTTTTGGGTGCCCTTGCCTAAGGCTAGGGGAGCCCTAGCCTAAGGTTAGGGTAGCCCTAGCCTAAGCCAAGGGGTGCCCTAGCCTAAGGTCAGGAGAGCCTTAGCCTAAGGCTAGGGGAGCCCTAGACTTAGCCTAAGGCTAGGGGTGCCCTAGCCTAAGGCTAGGGGAGCCCTAGCCTAAGGCTAGAGGAGCCCTGGCCTAAGCCTAGTGGTGCCCTGGTCTAAGGCTAGGGGAGCCCTAGCGTAACGCTAGGGGAGCCCTTGCCTAAGTCTAGGGTAGCCCTAGCCTAATGCTAGGTGTGCCCCAGCCCACGGCTAGGGGAGCACGAGCCTAAGGCTAGGGGAGCCTTGGCCTAAGCCTAGGGGTGCTCTGGCCTAAGGCTAGGGGAGCCCTAGCGTAACGCAGGAGCCCTAGCCTAAGGCTAGTGGAGCCCTAGCCTAAGGCTAGGTGTGCCCGAGCCCACGGCTAGGGGAGCAGGAGCCTAAGGCTAGTGGAGCCCGAGTCCTTGGCTAGGGGAACCCTAGCCTAAGCCTAGGGTTGCCATAGCCAAAGGCTAGGGGTGCCCGAGCCTAAGGCTAGGGGAGCACGAGCCTAATGCTAGGGGAACCCGAGTCTAAGGCTTGGGGGAGCCTTAGCCTAAGCCTAGGGGTGACCTAGCCTAAGGATAGGGGAGCCATAACCTTAGCCTTAGCCTAGGGGTTCCCTAGCATAAGCCTAGGGGTGCCCTAGCCTAAGCCTAGGGGTGCCCTAGCATAAGGCTAGGGGAGCCTTAGCGTACGGCTAGGGGAGCATGAGCCTAAGCCTAGGGGTGCCCGAGCCTACAGCTAGGGGAGCCCAAGCCGAAGGCTGGGGTAGCCCTAGCCTAAGGCTTGGGGAGCCCTAGCCTTATCCTAAGCCTAGGGGTGCCCTAGCCTAAGGTTAGGGGAGCCCTAGCCTTAGCCTAAGCCTAAAATTGCCCTCGACTAAGGCTAGGGGAGCGCTAGCCTTAGCCTAAGCCTAGGGGTGCCCTAACCTAAGGCTAGGGGAGCCCTAGCCTAAGGCTAGGGGATCCCTAGCCTAAGGCTAGGGGAGCCCTAGCCTTAACCTAAGCCTAGGGGTGCCCGACGTAAGGCTATGGAGCCCTAGCCTAAGGCTAGGGGAGCCCTAGCCTTAGCCTAAGCCTAGGGGTGCCATCGCCTAAGGCTAGGGGAGCCCTAGCCCAAGGCTAGGGGAGCCCTATCATAAGGCTAGGGGAGCCCTAGCCTAAGGCTAGGGTAGTCCTAGACTTAGCCTAAGCCTAGGGGTGCCCTAGCCTAAGGCTAGGGGACCCCTAACCTACGGCTAGGGGAGCCCTAGCCTTAGCCTAAGCCTAGGGGTGCCCTAGCCTAAGGCTAGGGGAGCCCTAACCTAAGGCTAGGGAGCCCTAGCCTTAGCCTAAGCTTAGGGGAGTGCTAGCCTTAGCCTAAGCCTAGGGGTGCCCTAACCTAACGCTAGGGGAGCCCTAGCCTTAGCCTAAGCCTAGGGGTGCCCTAACATAAGGCTATGGAGCCCTAGCCTAAGGCTAGGGGAGCCCTAGCCTTAGCCTAAGCCTAGGGGTGCCCTAACCTAAGGCTAGGGGAGCCCTAGCCTAAGTCTAGGGTTTCCCTAGCCTAATGCTAGGGGAGGCATTGCCTTAACCTAAGCCTTGGGGTGCCCTAGCCTAAGGCTAGGTGAGCCCTATCCTAAGGCTAGGGGAGCCCTAGCCTTAGCCTAAGCCTAGAGGTGCCCTAGCCTAAGGCTAGGGGAGCCCTAGCCCAAGGCTAGGGGAGCCCTAGCCTAAGGCTAGGGGAGCCCTAGCCTTAGCCTAAGCCTAGGGGTGCCCTAGCCTAAGGCTAGGGGAGCACTAGCCTATGCCTAGGGGAGCCCTAGCCTTAGCCTAAGCCTAGGGGTGCCCTAGCCTAAGGTTAGGGGAATACTAGCCTAAGGCTAGGGGAGCCATAGCCTAAGGTTCGGGGAGCCCTAGCCTAAGCCTAGGGGTGCCCTTACCTAACGCTAGGGGAGCGCTAGCCTAAGCCTAGGAGTGCCCTAGCCTAAGTCTAGGGGAGCCCTAGCTTAAGGCTAGGGGTGCCCTAGCCTAAGGCTAGGGGAGCACTAGCCTAAGGCTAGGGGAGCACTAGCCTTAGGCTAGGGGAGCCCAAGTTAAGGCTAGTGGAGCCCTCTCCTTAGCCTAAACCTAGGGGTGCCCTAGCCTAAGGCTAGGGGAGCCCTAGCCTTAGCCAAAGCCTTGGGGTGCCCCAGCGTAAGGCTAGGGGAGCCCTAGCCTTAGCCTAACCCTAGGGGTGCCCTAGCCTAAAGCTAGGGAATCCCTAGCCTAAGGCTAGGGGAGCCTTAGCCTAAGGCTAGGGGACCCCTTGCATAAGGCTAGGTGTGCCCTAGCCTAAGGTTAGTGGAGCCCTAGCATAAGGCTAGGGGAGCCCTAGCCTAAGGCTAGGGGAGTCCTAGGCTTAGCCTATGCCTAGGGGTGCCCTAGCCTAAGGCTAGGGGAGCCCTAACCTAAGGCTAGGAGAGCCCTAGTCTTAGCCTAAGCCTAGGGGTTCCCTAGCCTAAGGCTAGGTGTGCCCTAGCCTTAGGCTAGGGGAGCCCTAGACTTAGCCTAAGCCTAGTGGTGCCCTAGCCTAAGGCTAGGGGAGCCCTAGCCTTAGCCTTAGCCTAAGCCTAAAAGTGCCCTAGCCTAAGCCTACGGGTGCCCTAGCCTAAAGCTAGGGGAGCCCTAACCTAAGGCTAGGGAGCCCTAGCCTTAGCCTAAGCCTAGGGTAACCATAGCCTAAGGTTCGGGTAGCCCTAGCCTTAGGCTCGGGGAGCCCTAGACTTAGCCTAAAACTAGGGGAGCCCTAGCCTAAGGCTAGGGGAGCACTAGCCTTAGCCTAAGCCTAGGGGTGCCCTAGCCTAAGGCTAGGGGAGCCCTAGCCTAAGGCTAGGGGAGCCCTAGCCTTACCCTAAGCCTAGGGGAGTCCTAGCCTAAGGCTAGGGGAGCACTAGCCTTAGCCTAAGCCTAGGGGTGCCCTAGCCTAAGGCTAGGGGAGCTCTAGCCTAAGGCTAGCGGAGCTCTAACCTTAGCCTAAGCCTAGGGGTGCCCTAGCCTAAGGTTAGGGGAACACTAGCCTAAGGTTAGGGGAGCCATAGCCTAAGGTTCGGGGAGCCGTAGCCTAAGGCTCGGGGAGCCTTAGCCTAAGCCTAGGGTTGCCATTACCTAACTCTAGTGGAGCGCTAGCCTAAGCCTAGGAGTGCCCTAGCCTAAGGCGAGGGGAGCCCTAGCTTTATCCTAAGCCTAGGGGTGCCCTAGCTTAAGGCTAGGGGAGCCCTAGCCTTAGCCTAAGCCTAAAAGTGCCTTAGCCTAAGGCTAGGGGAGCGCTAGCCTTAGCCTAAGCCTAGGGGTGCCCTACCTAAGGCGAGGGGAGCCCTAGGCTAAGGCTAGGGGAGCCCTAGATTTAGCCTAAGCCTAGGTGTGCGCTAGCCTATTTATAGGGGAGCACTAGCCTTAGCCTAAACCTATAGGTGCCCTAGCCTAAGGCTAGGGGAGCCCTAGCCTAAGGCTAGCGGAGCCCTAGCCTTAGCCTAAGACTAGGGGTGCCCTAGCCTAAGGTTAGGGGAACACTATCCTAAGATTAGGGGAGCCATAGCCTAAGGTTCGGGGAGCCCTAGCCTAAGGCTCGGGGAGCCGTAGCCTAAGCCTAGGGGTGCCCTTACCTAACGCTAGGGGAGCGCTAGCCTAAGCCTAGGAGTGCCCTAGCCTAAGGCGAGGGGAGCCCTAGCCTTAGCCTAAGCCTAGGGGTGCCCTAGCTTAAGGCTAGGGGAGCCCTAGCCTTAGCCTAAGCCTAAAAGTGCCTTAGCCTAAGGCTAGGGGAGCCCTAGCCTAAGGCTAGGGGAGCCCTAGCCTTAGCCTAAGCCTAGGGTTGCCATAGCCTAAGGCTAGGGGAGCCCTGGACTAAACCTAGGGCTGCCCTGGCCAAAGGCTAGGGGAGCCCTAGCTTAAGTCTAGAGAAGCCCTAACCTAAGCCTATGGGTGCCCTTGCCTAAGTCTAGGGGAGCCCTAGCCTAAGGTTAGGGTAGCGCTAGCCTAAGCCAAGGGGTGCCCTAGCCTAAGGTTAGGAGAGCCTTAGCCTAAGGCTAGGGGAGCCCTAGCCTTAGCCGAAGCCTAGGGGTGCCCTAGCCTAAGGCTAGAGGAGCCCTGGCCTAACCCTAGTGGTGCCCTGGTCTAAGGCTAGGGGAGCCCTAGCATAACGCTAGGGGAGCCCTTGCCTAAGTCTAGGGGAGCCCTAGCCTAAGGCTAGGTGTGCCCCAGCCCACAGCTAGGGGAGCACGAGCCTAAGGCTAGGGGAGCCTTGGCCTAAGCCTAGGGATGCTCTGGCCTAAGGCTAGGGGTTCCCTAGCATAACGCAGGAGCCCTAGCCTAAGGCTAGTGGAGCCCTAGCCTAAGGCTAGGTGTGCCCGAGCCCATGGCTAGGGGAGCATGAGCCTAAGGTTAGGGGAGCCCGAGTCCTTGGCTAGGGGAACCCTAGCCTAAGCCTAGGGTTGCCCTAGCCAAAGGCTAGGGGTGCCCGAGCCTAAGGCTAGGGGAGCACCAGCCTAAGGCTAAGGGAACCTGAGTCTAAGGATTGGGGGAGCCCTAGCCTAAGCCTAGGGGTGACCTAGCCTAAGGATAGGGGAGCCGTAGCCTTAGCCTAAGCCTAGGGGAGCCCTGGCCTTAGCCTAAGCCTAAAGGTGCCCTAGCCTAAGGCTAGGGGATCCCTAGCATTGGCCTAAGCCTAGGGGTGCCCTAACGTAAGGCTAGTGGAGCCCTACCCTAAGGCTAGGGGAGCCCTAGCCTTAGCCTAAGCCTAGGGGTGTCCTAGCCTAAGGCTAGGGGAGCCCTAGCCTAATTCTAGGGAAGCCATAGCCTAAGGCTAGGGGAGCCCTGGACTAAGCCTAGGGCTGCCCTGGCCTAAGGCTAGGGGAGCCCTAGCGTAACGCTAGGGGAGCCCTAGCTTAAATCTAGAGAAGCCCTAACCTAAGCCTATGGGTGCCCTTGCCTAAGGCTAGGGGAGCCCCAGCCTAAGGTTATGGTAGCCCTAGCCTAAGCCAAGGGGTGCCCTAGCCTAAGGTTAGGAGAGCCTTAGCCTAAGGCTAGGAGAGCCCTGGCCTAAGCCTAGTGGTGCCCTGGTCTTAGGCTATGGGAGCCCTAGCTTAAGGCTAGGGTTGCCCTAGCCTAAGGCTAGGGGAGCACTAGCCTTAGGCTAGGGGAGCCCTAGTTAAGGCTAGGGGAGCCCTCTCCTTAGCCTAAACCTAGGGGTGCCCTAGCCTAAGGCTAGGGGAGCCCTAGACTTAGCCAAAGCCTTGGGGTGCCCTAGCGTCAGGCTGGGGGAGCCCTAGCCTTAGCCTAACCCTAGGGGTGCCCTAGCCTAAAGCTAGGGAATCCCTAGCCTAAGGCTAGGGGAGCCTTAGCCTAAGGCTAGGGGACCCCTTGCATAAGGCTAGGTGTGCCCTAGCCTAAGGTTAGGGGAGCCCTAGCATAAGGCTAGGGGAGCCCTAGCCTAAGCATAGGGAAGTCCTAGGCTTAGCCTAAGCCTAGGGGTGCCCTAGCCTAAGGCTAGGGGAGCCCTAACCTAAGGCTAGGAGAGCCCTAGTCTTAGCCTAAGCCTAGGGGTTCCCTAGCCTAAGGCTAGGTGTGCCCTAGCCTAAAGCTATGGGAGCCCTAGCCTTAGCCTTAGCCTAAGACTAAAAGTGCCCTAGCCTAAGCCTCGGGGTGCCCTAGTCTAAAGCTAGGGGAGCCCTAACCTAAGGCTAGGGAGCCCTAGCCTTAGCCTAAGCCTAGGGTAACCATAGCCTAAGTTTCGGGTAGCCCTAGCCTAAGGCTCGGGGAGCCCTAGCCTTAGCCTAAGCCTAGGGGTGCCCTAGCCTAAGGCTAGGGGAGCCTTAGCCTTAGCCTAAGCCTAAAAGTGCCCTAGCCTAAGGCTAGGGGAGCGCTAGCCTTAGCCTAAGCCTAGGGGTGCCCTAACCTAAGGCTAGGGGAGCCCTAGCCTAAGACTAGGGGAGCCCTAGCCTTAGCCTAAACCTAGGGGTGCCCTAGCCTAAGGCTAGGGGAGCACTAACCTAAGGCTAGGGAGCCCTAGCGTTATCCTAAGGCTAGGGGAGCCCTAGCCTAAACCTAGGGGAGCCCTAGCCTAAGGCTAGGGGAGCCCTAGCCTAAGGCGAGGGGAGCCTTAACCTAAACTAGAGGAGCCTTAGCCAAAGGCTAGGGGAGCCCTAGCCTTAGCCTAAGCTTAGGGGTGCCCTAGCCTAAGGCTAGGGGAGCATTAGACTTAGCCTAAGCCTAGGGGTGCCCTAGCCTAAGGCTAGGGGACCCCTAGCCTTAGCCTAAGCCTAAAGGTGCCCTAGCATAAGGCTAGGGGAACACTAGCCTTGGCCTAAGCCTATGGGCGTCCTAAAGTAAGGCTAGGGGAGCCAGAGCCTAAGACTCAGGGGCCCTAGCCTTAGCCTAAGCCTAGGGGAGCCATAGCCTAAGGCTAGGGGAGCCCTAGCCTTACCCTAAGCCCAGGGGTGCCCTAGACTAAGGCTAGGGGAGCCCTAGCCTAAGGCTAGGGGAGCCCTAGCCTTAGCCTAAGCCTAGGGGTGCCCTAGCCTAAGGCTAGGGGAGCCCTAGCCTAATACTAGGGGAGCCCTAGCCTAAGGCTAGGGGAGCCCTAGCCTAAGGCTAGGGGAGACCTGGACTAAGCCAAGGGAAGCCCTGGCCTAAGGCTAGGGGAGCCCTAGCCAAAGGCTAGGGGAGCCCTAGCCTTAGCCTAAGTCTAGGGGTGCCCTAGCCTAAGGCTAGAGGAGCCCTAGCCTTAGCCTAAGCCTAGGGGTGCCCTAGCCTAAGGCTAGGGGAGCACTAGCCTAAGGCTAGGGGAGCCCTAGCCTAAGGCTAGGGGAGCCCTAGCCTTAGCCTAAGCCCAGGGGTGACCTAGCCTAAGGCTAGGGGAGCCCTAACCCAAGGCTAGGGGAGCCCTAGCCTAAGGCTAGGCGAGCCCTAGCCTTAGCCTAAGCCTAGGGGTGCCTAGCCTAAGGCTAGGGGAGCACTAACCTAAGGCTAGGGGAGGCCTAGCCATAGCCTAAGCCTAGGGGTGCCCTAGCCTAAGGTTAGGGGAACACTAGCCTAAGGCTAGGGGAGCCATAGCCTAAGGTTCGGGGAGCCCTAGCCTAAGGCTCGGGGAGCCCTAGATTAAGGCTAGGGGTGCCCTAGCCTAAGGCTAGGGGAGCCCTAGCCTTAGCCTAAGCCTAGGGGAGCCCTAGCCTAAGACTAGGGGAGCCCTAGCCTAAGGCTAGGCGAGCCCTAACCTTAGCCTAAACCTAGGTGTGCCCTAGCCGAAGGCTAGGGGAGCCCTAGCCTTAGCCAAAGCCTTGGGGTGCCCTAGCCTAAGGCTAGGGGAGCCCTAGCCTTATCCTAAGCCTAGGGGTGCGCTAGCCTAAGGCTAGAGGAGCCCTAGCCTAAGGCTAGGGGAGACCTAGCCTAAGGCTAGGGGAGCCCTAACCTTAGCATAAGCCTAGGGGTGCCCTAGCCTAAGGCTAGGAGAGCCCTAGCCTAAGGCTAGAGCAGCCCTGGCCTAAGCCTAGTGGTGCCCTGGTCCAAGGCTAGGGGAGCCCTAGCGTAACGCTAGGGGAGCCCTTGCCTAAGTCTAGGGGAGCCCTAGCCTAAGGCTAGGTGTGCCCCAGCCCACGGCTAGGGGAGCACGAGCCTAAGGCTAGGGGAGCCTTGGCCTAAGCCTAGGGGTGCCCTGGCCTAAGGCTAGGGGAACCCTAGCGTAACACAGGAGCCCTAGCCTAAGGCTAGTGGAGCCCTAGCCTAAGGCTAGGTGTGCCCGAGCCCACGGCTAGGGGAGCACGAGCCTAAGGCTAGTGGAGCCCGAGTCCTTAGCTAGGGGAACCCTAGCCTAAGCCTAGCGTTGCCCTAGCCAAAGGCTAGTGGTGCCCGAGCCTAAGGCTAGGGGAGCACCAGCCTAAGGCTAGGGGAACCCGAGTCTAAGGCTTGGGGGAGCCCTAGCCTAAGCCTAGGGGTGACCTAGCCTAAGGATAGGGGAGCCATAGCCTTAACCTAAGCCTAGGGGTTCCCTAGCATAAGCCTAAGGCTGCCCTAGCCTAAGCCTAGGGGTGCACTAGCATAAGGCTAGGGGAGCCTTAGCGTACGGCTAGGGGAGCACGAGCCTAAGGCTAGGGGTGCCCGAGCCTACAGCTAGGGGAGCACTAGCCTAAGGCTAGGGTAGCCGTAGCCTAAGGCTTGGGGAGCCCTAGCCTAAGCCTAGGGGTGCCCTTACCTAACGCTAGGGGAGCGCTAGCCTAAGCCTTGGAGTGCCTTAGCCTAAGGCTAGGGGAGCCCTAGATTAAGGCTAGGGGTGCCCTAGCCTTAGGCTAGGGGAGCACTAGCCTAAGGCTAGGGGAGCCCTAGCCTTAGCCTAAGCCTAGAGGAGCCCTAGCCTAAGACTAGGGGAGACCTAGCCTAAGGCTAGGGGAGCCCTAGCCTTAGCCTAAACCTAGGTGTGCCCTAGCCGAAGGCTAAGGGAGCCCTAGCCTTAGCCAAAGCCTTGGGGTGCCCTAGCCTAAGGGTAGGGGAGCCCTAAACTTAGCGTAAGCCTAGGTGTGCCCTAGCCTAAGCCTACGGGTGCCCTAGCACAGAGCTAGGGGAGCCCTAACCTAAGGGAAGGGTAGTCCTAGCCTTAGCCTAAGCCTAGGGGTGCCCTAGCCTAAGGCTAGGGAAACCCTAGCCTAAGTCTAGGGAAGCCCTAGCCTTAGCCTAAGCCTAGGGGAAGCCTAGTCTAAGGCTAGGGGAGCCCTAGCCTAAGGCTAGGGGAGCCCTAGCCTTAGCCTAAGCCTAAAGGTGCCCTAGCCTAAGCCTAGGGGATCCCTAGCTTTGGCCTAAGCCTAGGGGTGCCCTAACGTAAGGCTAGGGGAGCCCTAGCCTAAGGTTAGGGGAGACATAGCCTTAGCCTAAGCCTTGGGGTGCCCTAACCTAAGGCTAGGGGAGCCCTAGCCTAAGTTGGGGGAGCATTAGCCTAAGACTAGGGGAGCCCGTGCCTTAACCTAAGCCTAGGGGTGCCCTAGCATAAGGCTAGGAGAGCCTTAGCCTAAGGCTTGGGGAGCCCTAGCCTAAGGCTAGGGGAGCCCTAGCCTAAGGCTAGGGGAGCCCTAGCCTTAGCCTAAGCCTAGGGGTGCGCTAGCCTAAAGCTAGGGGAGCCCTAGCCCATGGCTAGGGTAGCTCTAGCTAAGGCTAGGGGAGCCATAGCCTAAGGCTAGGGGAACCCTAGCCTTAGCCTAAGCCTAGGGGTGCCCTAGCCTAAGCCTAGGGGTACCCTAGCCTAAGGCTAGGGGAGCACTAGCCTAAGGCTAGGGGAGCCCTAGCCTTAGCCTAAGCCTAGGGGTGCCCTAGCCTAAGGCTAGCGGAGCCCTAGCCTAAGTCTCAGGGAGCCCTAGCCTTAGCCTAACCTAGGGGAGCCCTAGCCTAAGGCTAGGGGAGCCCTAGCCTTATCCTAAGCCTAGGGGTGCCATAGACGAAGGCTAGGGGAGCCCTAGCCTTAGCCAAAGCCTTGGGGTGCCCTAGCCTAAGGCTAGGGGAGCCCTAGCCTTATCCTAAGCCTAGGGGTGCGCTAGCCTAAGGCTAGAGGAGCCCTAGCCTAAGGCTAGGGGAGCCCTAGCCTAAGGCTAGTTGTGCCCTAGCCTAAGGTTAGGGGAGCCCTCGCATAAGGCTAGGGGTGCCCTATCCTAAGGCTAGGGGAGTCCTAGACTTAGCCTAAGCCTACGGGTGCCCTAGTCTAAGGCTAGGGGAGCCCTAACCTAAGGCTAGGTGAGCCCTAGCCTTAGCCTAAGCCTAGGGGTGCCCTAGCCTAATGCTAGGGGAGCCCTAGCCTTAGCCTAAGCCTAAAAGTGCCCTAGCCTAAGCTAGGGGAGCGCTAGCCTTAGCCTGAACCTAGGGGTGCCCTAACCTAAGGATAGGGCAGCCCTAGCCTAAGGCTAGGGCAGCCCTAGCCTTAGCCTAAGCCTAGGGGTGCCCTAACCTAAAGCTAGGGGAGCCCTAGCCTAAGGCTAGGGGAGCCTTAGTCTAAGGCTAGGGGAGCCCTAGCCTTAGCCTAAGCCTAGGGGTGCCCTAACCTAAGGCTAGAAAAGCCCTAGCCTAAGGCTAGGGGAGCCCTAGCCAAAGGCTAGGGGAGCCCTAGCCTTAGCCTAAGCCTAGGGGTGCCCTAGCCTAAGGCTAGGGGAGCCCTAGCCTAAGGCTAGGGGAGCCTTAGCCTAAGGCTAGGGGAGCCCTAGCCTTAGCCTAAGCCTAGGGGTGCCCTAACCTAAGGCTAGAAAAGCCCTAGCCTAAGGCTAGGGGAGCCCTAGCTTAAGGCTAGGGGAGCCCTAGCCTTAGCCTAAGCCTAGGGGTGCCCTAGCCTAAGGCTAGAGGAGCCCTAGCCTTAGCCTAAGCCTAGGGGTGCCCTAGCCTAAGGCTAGGGGAGCACTAGCCTAAGACTAGGGGAGCCCTAGCCTAAGGCTAGGGGAGACCTAGCCTTAGCCTAAGCCCAGGGGTGACCTAGCCTAAGGCTAGGGGAGCCCTAGCCCAAGGCTAGGGGAGCCCTAGCTTAAGGCTAGGGGAGGCCTAGCCATAGCCTAAGCCTAGGGGTGCCCTAGCCTAAGGTTAGGGGAACACTAGCCTAAGGCTAGGGGAGCCATAGCCTAAGGTTCGGGGAGCACTAGCCTAAGGCTCGGGGAGCCCTAGCCTAAGCCTAGGGGTGCCCTTACCTAACACTAGGGGAGCGCTAGCCTAAGCCTTGGAGTGCCCTAGCCTAAGGCAAGGGGAGCGCTAGATTAAGGCTAGGGGTGCCCTAGCCTAAGGCTAGGGGAGCCCTAGCCTAAGACTAGGGGAGCCCTAGCCTTAGCCTAAACCTAGGTGTGCCCTAGCCTAAACCTAGGTGTGCCCTAGCCGAAGGCTAGGGGAGCCCTAGCCTTAGCCAAAGCCTTGGGGTGCCCTAGCCTAAGGCTAGGGGACCCCTAGCCTTATCCTAAGCCTACGGGTGCCCTAGCCTAAGGCTAGGGGAGCCCTAGCATAAGGCTAGGGGTGCCCTATCCGAAGGCTTGGGGAGTCCTAGACTTAGCCTAAGCCTACGGGTGCCCTAGCCTAAGGCTAGGGGAGCCCTAACCTAAGGCTAGGGGAGCCCTAGCCTTAGCCTAAGCCTAGGGGTGCCCTAGCCTAATGCTAGGGGAGCCCTAGCCTTAGCCTAAGCCTAAAAGTGCCCTAGTCTAAGCTAGAGGAGCGCTAGCCTTAGCCTGAACCTAGGGGTGCCCTAACGTAAGGCTAGGGCAGGCCTAGCCTTAGCCTAAGCCTAGGGGTGCCCTAACCTAAGGCTAGGGGAGCCCTAACCTAAGGCTAGGGAGCCCTAGCCTTAGCCTAAGCCTAGGGAGCCCTAGCCTAAGGCTAGGGGAGCCCTAGCCTAAGGCTAGGGTAGCCCTAGCCTTAGCCTAAGCCTAGGGGTACCCTTGCCTAAGGCTAGGGGAGCCCTAGACTTAGCCTAAGCTTAAAGGTGCCCTAGCATAAGGCTAGAGGATCCCTAGCCTTGGCCTAAGACTACGGGTGCCCTAACGTAAGGCTAGTGGAGCCAGAGCCTAAGGCTCAGAGGCCCTAGGCTTAGCCTAAGCCAGGGGAGCCCTAGCCTAAGGCTAGGGGAGCCCTAGCCTTAGCCTAAGCCTAGGGGTGCCCTAGCCTAAGGCTAGCGGAGCGCTAGCCCAAGGCTAGGGGAGCCCTAGCCTAAGGCTAGGGGAGCCTTAGCCTTAGCCTAAGCCTAGGGCTGCCTTAGACTAAGGCTAGGGGAGCACTAGCCTAAGGCTAGGGGAGCCCTAGCCTTAGCCTTAGCCTAAGCCTAGGGGTGCCCTAGCCTAAGGCTAGGGGAGCCCTATCCTAAGTCTCATGGAGCCCTAACCTTAGCCTAAGCCTAGGGGAGCCCTAGCCTAAGGGTAGGGGAGCCCTAGCCTTAGCCTAAGCCTTGGGGTTCCATAGCCTAAGGCTAGGGGAGCCCTAGCCTAAGGCTAGGGTAGCCCTAGCCTTAGCCTAAGCCTAGGGGTACCCTTGCCTAAGGCTAGGGGAGCCCTAGACTTAGCCTAAGCTTAAAGGTGCCCTAGCATAAGGCTAGAGGATCCCTAGCCTTGGCCTAAGACTACGGGTGCCCTAACGTAAGGCTAGTGGAGCCAGAGCCTAAGGCTCAGAGGCCCTAGGCTTAGCCTAAGCCAGGGGAGCCCTAGCCTAAGGCTAGGGGAGCCCTAGCCTTAGCCTAAGCCTAGGGGTGCCCTAGCCTAAGGCTAGCGGAGCGCTAGCCCAAGGCTAGGGGAGCCCTAGCCTAAGGCTAGGGGAGCCTTAGCCTTAGCCTAAGCCTAGGGGTGCCTTAGACTAAGGCTAGGGGAGCACTAGCCTAAGGCTAGGGGAGCCCTAGCCTTAGCCTTAGCCTAAGCCTAGGGGTGCCCTAGCCTAAGGCTAGGGGAGCCCTATCCTAAGTCTCATGGAGCCCTAACCTTAGCCTAAGCCTAGGGGAGCCCTAGCCTAAGGGTAGGGGAGCCCTAGCCTTAGCCTAAGCCTTGGGGTTCCATAGCCTAAGGCTAGGGGAGCCCTAACCTAAGGCTAGGGTGCCCTAGCCTTAGCCTAAGCCTAGGGGTGCCCTAGCCTAAGGCTTGGGGATCGCTAGCTTTAGCCTAAACCTAGGGGTGCCCTAACCTAAGTCTAGAAAAGCCCTAGCCTAAGGCTAGGGGAGCCCTAGCCTAAGGCTAGGGGAGCCCTAGCCTTAGCCTAAGCCTAGGGGTGCCCTAGCCTAAGCCTAGGGGTACTCTAGCCTAAGGCTAGGGGAGCACTAGCGTAAGGCTAGGGGAGCCCTCGCCTTAGCGTAAGCCTAGGGGTGCCCTAGCCTAAGGCTAGCGGAGCCCTAGCCTAAGTCTCAGGGAGCCCTAGCCTTAGCCTAACCTAGGGGAGCCCTAGCCAAAGTCTAGGGGTGCCCGAGCCTAAGGCTAGGGGAACACCAGCCTAAGGCTAGGGGAACCCGAGTCTAAGGCTTGGGGGAGCCCTAGCCTAAGCCTAGGGGTGACCTAGCCTAAGGATAGGGGAGCCATAGCCTTAGCCTAAGCCTAGGTGGGCCCTAGCCTAAGGGTAGGGGAGCCCTAACCTAAGGCTAGGGAGCCCTAGCCTTAGCCTAAGCCTAGGGGAGCCCAAGCCTTAGCCAAAGCCTAAAGGTGCCCTAGCCTAAGGCTAGGGGATCCCTAGCATTGGCCTAAGCCTAGGGGTGCCCTAACGTAAGGCTAGTGGAGCCCTACCCTAAGGCTAGGGGAGCCCTAGCCTTAGCCTAAGCCTAGGGGTGTCCTAGCCTAAGGCTAGGGGAGCCCTAGCCTAATTCTAGGGGAGCCATAGCCTAAGGCTAGGGGAGCCCTAGCCTTAGCCTAAGCCTAGGGTTGCTCTAGCCTAAGGCTAGGGGAGCCCTGGACTAAGCTTAGGGCTGCCCTGGCCTAAGGCTAGGGGAGCCCTAGCGTAACGCTAGGGGAGCCCTAGCTTAAGTGTAGAGAAGCCCTAACCTAAGCCTATGGGTGCCCTTGCCTAAGGCTAGGGGAGCCCTAGCCTAAGGTTAGGGTAGCCCTAGCCTAAGCCAAGGGGTGCCCTAGCCTAAGGTTAGGAGAGCCTTAGCCTAAGGCTAGGGGAGCCCTAGCCTTAGCCTAAGCCTAGGGGTGCCCTAGCCTAAGGCTAGGGGAGCCCTAGCCTAAGGCTAGAGGAGCCCTGGCCTAAGCCTAGTGGTGCCCTGGTCAAAGGCTAGGGGAGCCCTAGCGTAACGCTAGGGGAGCCCTTGCCTAAGTCTAGGGGAGCCCTAGCCTAAGGCTAGGTGTGCCCCAGCCCACAGCTAGGGGAGAACGAGCCTAAGGCTAGGGGAGCCTTGGCCTAAGCCTAGGGGTGCTCTGGCCTAAGGCTAGGGGAGCCCTAGCGTAACGCAGGAGCCCTAGCCTAAGGCTAGTGGAGCCCTAGCCTAAGGCTAGGTGTGCCCGAGCCCACGGCTAGGGGAGCACGAGCCTAAGGCTAGTGGAGCACGAGTCCTTGGTTAGGGGAACCCTAGCCTAAGCCTAGGGTTGCCCTAGCCAAAGGCTAGGGGTGCCCGAGCCTAAGACTAGGGGAGCACCAGCCTAAGGCTAGGGGAACCCGAGTCTAAGGTTTGGGGGAGCCCTAGCCTAAGCCTAGGGGTGACCTAGCCTAAGGATATGGGAGCCCTAGCCTTAGCCTAAGCCTAGGGGTGCCCTAGCCTAAGGCTAGGGGATCCCTAGCATTGGCCTAAGCCTAGGGGTGCCCTAACGTAAGGCTAGTGGAGCCCTACCCTAAGGCTAGGGGAGCCCTAGCCTTAGCCTAAGCCTAGGGGTGTCCTAGCCTAAGGCTAGGGGAGCCCTAGCCTAATTCTAGGGGAGCCATAGCCTAAGGCTAGGGGAGCCCTAGCCTTAGCCTAAGCCTAGGGTTGCCCTAGCCTAAGGCTAGGGGAGCCCTGGACTAAGCCTAGGGCTGCCCTGGACTTAGGCTAGGGGAGCCCTAGCGTAACGCTAGGGGAGCCCTAGCTTAAGTCTAGAGAAGCCCTAACCTAAGTTTATGGGTGCCCTTGCCTAAGGCTAGGGGAGCCCTAGCCTAAGGTTAGGGTAGCCCTAGCCTAAGCCAAGGGGTGCCCTAGCCTAAGGTCAGGAGAGCCTTAGCCTAAGGCTAGGGGAGCCCTAGACTTAGCCTAAGGCTAGGGGTGCCCTAGCCTAAGGCTAGGGGAGCCCTAGCCTAAGGCTAGAGGAGCCCTGGCCTAAGCCTAGTGGTGCCCTGGTCTAAGGCTAGGGGAGCCCTAGCGTAACGCTAGGGGAGCCCTTGCCTAAGTCTAGGGTAGCCCTAGCCTAATGCTAGGTGTGCCCCAGCCCACGGCTAGGGGAGCACGAGCCTAAGGCTAGGGGAGCCTTGGCCTAAGCCTAGGGGTGCTCTGGCCTAAGGCTAGGGGAGCCCTAGCGTAACTCAGGAGCCCTAGCCTAAGGCTAGTGGAGCCCTAGCCTAAGGCTAGGTGTGCCCGAGCCCACGGCTAGGGGAGCAGGAGCCTAAGGCTAGTGGAGCCCGAGTCCTTGGCTGGGGGAACCCTAGCCTAAGCCTAGGGTTGCCATAGCCAAAGGCTAGGGGTGCCCGAGCCTAAGGCTAGGGGAGCACGAGCCTAATGCTAGGGGAACCCGAGTCTAAGGCTTGGGGGAGCCTTAGCCTAAGCCTAGGGGTGACCTAGCCTAAGGATAGGGGAGCCATAGCCTTAGCCTTAGCCTAGGCGTTCCCTAGCATAAGCCTAGGGGTGCCCTAGCCTAAGCCTAGGGGTGCCCTAGCATAAGGCTAGGGGAGCCTTAGCGTACGGCTAGGGGAGCATGAGCCTAAGCCTAGGGGTGCCCGAGCCTACAGCTAGGGGAGCCCAAGCCGAAGGCTAGGGTAGCCGTAGCCTAAGGCTTGGGGAGCCCTAGCCTTATCCTAAGCCTAGGGGTGCCCTAGCCTAAGGTTAGGGGAGCCCTAGCCTTAGCCTAAGCCTAAAATTGCCCTAGACTAAGGCTAGGGGAGCGCTAGCCTTAGCCTAAGCCTAGGGGTGCCCTAACCTAAGGCTAGGGGAGCCCTAGCCTAAGGCTAGGGGATCCCTAGCCTAAGGCTAGGGGAGCCCTAGCCTTAACCTAAGCCTAGGGGTGCCCGACGTAAGGCTATGGAGCCCTAGCCTTAGGCTAGGGGAGCCCTAGCCTTAGCCTAAGCCTAGGGGTGCCATCGCCTAAGGCTAGGGGAGCCCTAGCCCAAGGCTAGGGGAGCCCTATCATAAGGCTAGGGGAGCCCTAGCCTAAGGCTAGGGTAGTCCTAGACTTAGCCTAAGCCTAGGGTTGCCCTAGCCTAAGGCTAGGGGACCCCTAACCTACGGCTAGGGGAGCCCTATCCTTAGCCTAAGCCTAGGGGTGCCCTAGCCTAAGGCTAGGGGAGCCCTAACCTAAGGCTAGGGAGCCCTAGCCTTAGCCTAAGCTTAGGGGAGTGCTAGCCTTAGCCTAAGCCTAGGGGTGCCCTAACCTAACGCTAGGGGAGCCCTAGCCTTAGCCTAAGCCTAGGGGTGCCCTAACATAAGGCTATGGAGCCCTAGCCTAAGGCTAGGGGAGCCCTAGCCTTAGCCTAAGCCTAGGGGTGCCCTAACCTAAGGCTAGGGGAGCCCTAGCCTAAGTCTAGGGTTTCCCTAGCCTAATGCTAGGGGAGGCATTGCCTTAACCTAAGCCTTGGGGTGCCCTAGCCTAAGGCTAGGTGAGCCCTATCCTAAGGCTAGGGGAGCCCTAGCCTTAGCCTAAGCCTAGAGGTGCCCTAGCCTAAGGCTAGGGGAGCCCTAGCCCAAGGCTAGGGGAGCCCTAGCCTAAGGCTAGGGGAGCCCTAGCCTTAGCCTAAGCCTAGGGGTGCCCTAGCCTAAGGCTAGGGGAGCACTAGCCTATGCCTAGGGGAGCCCTAGCCTTAGCCTAAGCCTAGGGGTGCCCTAGCCTAAGGTTAGGGGAACACTAGCCTAAGGCTAGGGGAGCCATAGCCTAAGGTTCGGGGAGCCCTAGCCTAAGCCTAGGGGTGCCCTTACCTAACGCTAGGGGAGCGCTAGCCTAAGCCTAGGAGTGCCCTAGCCTAAGTCTAGGGGAGCCCTAGCTTAAGGCTAGGGGTGCCCTAGCCTAAGGCTAGGGGAGCACTAGCCTAAGGCTAGGGGAGCACTAGCCTTAGGCTAGGGGAGCCCAAGTTAAGGCTAGTGGAGCCCTCTCCTTAGCCTAAACCTAGGGGTGCCCTAGCCTAAGGCTAGGGGAGCCCTAGCCTTAGCCAAAGCCTTGGGGTGCCCTAGCGTAAGGCTAGGGGAGCCCTAGCCTTAGCCTAACCCTAGGGGTGCCCTAGCCTAAAGCTAGGGAATCCCTAGCCTAAGGCTAGGGGAGCCTTAGCCTAAGGCTAGGGGACCCCTTGCATAAGGCTAGGTGTGCCCTAGCCTAAGGTTAGTGGAGCCCTAGCATAAGGCTAGGGGAGCCCTAGCCTAAGGCTAGGGGAGTCCTAGGCTTAGCCTATGCCTAGGGGTGCCCTAGCCTAAGGCTAGGGGAGCCCTAACCTAAGGCTAGGAGAGCCCTAGTCTTAGCCTAAGCCTAGGGGTTCCCTAGCCTAAGGCTAGGTGTGCCCTAGCCTTAGGCTAGGGGAGCCCTAGACTTAGCCTAAGCCTAGTGGTGCCCTAGCCTAAGGCTAGGGGAGCCCTAGCCTTAGCCTTAGCCTAAGCCTAAAAGTGCCCTAGCCTAAGCCTACGGGTGCCCTAGCCTAAAGCTAGGGGAGCCCTAACCTAAGGCTAGGGAGCCCTAGCCTTAGCCTAAGCCTAGGGTAACCATAGCCTAAGGTTCGGGTAGCCCTAGCCTTAGGCTCGGGGAGCCCTAGCCTTAGCCTAAACCTAGGGGAGCCCTAGCCTAAGGCTAGGGGAGCACTAGCCTTAGCCTAAGCCTAGGGGTGCCCTAGCCTAAGGCTAGGGGAGCCCTAGCCTAAGGCTAGGGGAGCCCTAGCCTTACCCTAAGCCTAGGGGAGTCCTAGCCTAAGGCTAGGGGAGCACTAGCCTTAGCCTAAGCCTATGGGTGCCCTAGCCTAAGGCTAGGGGAGCTCTAGCCTAAGGCTAGCGGAGCTCTAACCTTAGCCTAAGCCTAGGGGTGCCCTAGCCTAAGGTTAGGGGAACACTAGCCTAAGGTTAGGGGAGCCATAGCCTAAGGTTCGGGGAGCCGTAGCCTAAGGCTCGGGGAGCCTTAGCCTAAGCCTAGGGTTGCCCTTACCTAACTCTATTGGAGCGCTAGCCTAAGCCTAGGAGTGCCCTAGCCTAAGGCGAGGGGAGCCCTAGCTTTATCCTAAGCCTAGGGGTGCCCTAGCTTAAGGCTAGGGGAGCCCTAGCCTTAGCCTAAGCCTAAAAGTGCCTTAGCCTAAGGCTAGGGGAGCGCTAGCCTTAGCCTAAGCCTAGGGGTGCCCTACCTAAGGCGAGGGGAGCCCTAGGCTAAGGCTAGGGGAGCCCTAGATTTAGCCTAAGCCTAGGTGTGCGCTAGCCTAATTATAGGGGAGCACTAGCCTTAGCCTAAACCTATAGGTGCCCTAGCCTAAGGCTAGGGGAGCCCTAGCCTAAGGCTAGCGGAGCCCTAGCCTTAGCCTAAGCCTAGGGGTGCCCTAGCCTAAGGTTAGGGGAACACTATCCTAAGATTAGGGGAGCCATAGCCTAAGGTTCGGGGAGCCCTAGCCTTAGGCTCGGGGAGCCGTAGGCTAAGCCTAGGGGTGCCCTTACCTAACGCTAGGGGAGCGCTAGCCTAAGCCTAGGAGTGCCCTAGCCTAAGGCGAGGGGAGCCCTAGCCTTAGCCTAAGCCTAGGGGTGCCCTAGCTTAAGGCTAGGGGAGCCCTAGCCTTAGCCTAAGCCTAAAAGTGCCTTAGCCTAAGGCTAGGGGAGCCCTAGCCTAAGGCTAGGGGAGCCCTAGCCTTAGCCTAAGCCTAGGGTTGCCATAGCCTAAGGCTAGGGGAACCCTGGACTAAGCCTAGGGCTGCCCTGGCCAAAGGCTAGGGGAGCCCTAGCTTAAGTCTAGAGAAGCCCTAACCTAAACCTATGGGTGCCCTTGCCTAAGTCTAGGGGAGCCCTAGCCTAAGGTTAGGGTAGCGCTAGCCTAAGCCAAGGGGTGCCCTAGCCTAAGGTTAGGAGAGCCTTAGCCTAAGGCTAGGGGACCCTAGCCTTAGCCGAAGCCTAGGGGTGCCCTAGCCTAAGGCTAGAGGAGCCCTGGCCTAACCCTAGTGGTGCCCTGGTCTAAGGCTAGGGGAGCCCTTGCCTAAGTCTAGGGGAGCCCTAGCCTAAGGCTAGGTGTGCCCCAGCCCACAGCTAGGGGAGCACGAGCCTAAGGCTAGGGGAGCCTTGGCCTAAGCCTAGGGATGCTCTGGCCTAAGGCTAGGGGATCCCTAGCATAACGCAGGAGCCCTAGCCTAAGGCTAGTGGAGCCCAAGCCTAAGGCTAGGTGTGCCCGAGCCCATGGCTAGGGGAGCACGAGCCTAAGGCTAGGGGAGCCCGAGTCCTTGGCTAGGGGAACCCTAGCCTAAGCCTAGGGTTGCCCTAGCCAAAGGCTAGGGGTGCCCGAGCCTAAGGCTAGGGGAGCACCAGCCTAAGGCTAAGGGAACCTGAGTCTAAGGCTTGGGGGAGCCCTAGCCTAAGCCTAGGGGTGACCTAGCCTAAGGATAGGGGAGCCGTAGCCTTAGCCTAAGCCTAGGGGAGCCCTAGCCTTAGCCTAAGCCTAAAGGTGCCCTAGCCTAAGGCTAGGGGATCCCTAGCATTGGCCTAAGCCTAGGGGTGCCCTAAAGTAAGGCTACTGGAGCCCTACCCTAAGGCTAGGGGAGCCCTAGCCTTAGCCTAAGCCTAGGGGTGTCCTAGCCTAAGGCTAGGGGAGCCCTAGCCTAATTCTAGGGAAGCCATAGCCTAAGGCTAGGGGAGCCCTGGACTAAGCCTAGGGCTGCCCTGGCTTAAGGCTAGGGGAGCCCTAGCGTAACGCTAGGGGAGCCCTAGCTTAAATCTAGAGAAGCCCTAACCTAAGCCTATGGGTGCCCTTGCCTAAGGCTAGGGGAGCCCTAGCCTAAGGTTATGGTAGCCCTAGCCTAAGCCAAGGGGTGCCCTAGCCTAAGGTTAGGAGAGCCTTAGCCTAAGGCTAGGAGAGCCCTGGCCTAAGCCTAGTGGTGCCCTGGTCTTAGGCTATGGGAGCCCTAGCTTAAGGCTAGGGTTGCCCTAGCCTAAGGCTAGGGGAGCACTAGCCTTAGGCTAGGGGAGCCCTAGTTAAGGCTAGGGGAGCCCTCTCCTTAGCCTAAACCTAGGGGTGCCCTAGCCTAAGGCTAGGGGAGCCCTAGACTTAGCCAAAGCCTTGGGGTGCCCTAGCGTCAGGCTGGGGGAGCCCTAGCCTTAGCCTAACCCTAGGGGTGCCCTAGCCTAAAGCTAGGGAATCCCTAGCCTAAGGCTAGGGGAGCCTTAGCCTAAGGCTAGGGGACCCCTTGCATAAGGCTAGGTGTGCCCTAGCCTAAGGTTAGGGGAGCCCTAGCATAAGGCTAGGGGAGCCCTAGCCTAAGCATAGGGAAGTCCTAGGCTTAGCCTAAGCCTAGGGGTGCCCTAGCCTAAGGCTAGGGGAGCCCTAACCTAAGGCTAGGAGAGCCCTAGTCTTAGCCTAAGCCTAGGGGTTCCCTAGCCTAAGGCTAGGTGTGCCCTAGCTTAAGGCTATGGGAGCCCTAGCCTTAGCCTTAGCCTAAGACTAAAAGTGCCCTAGCCTAAGCCTAGGGGTGCCCTAGCCTAAAGCTAGGGGAGCCCTAACCTAAGGCTAGGGAGCCCTAGCCTTAGCCTAAGCCTAGGGTAACCATAGCCTAAGTTTCGGGTAGCCCTAGCCTAAGGCTCGGGGAGCCCTAGCCTTAGCCTAAGCCTAGGGGTGCCCTAGCCTAAGGCTAGGGAAGCCTTAGCCTTAGCCTAAGCCTAAAAGTGCCCTAGCCTAAGGCTAGGGGAGCGCTAGCCTTAGCCTAAGCCTAGGGGTGCCCTAACCTAAGGCTAGGGGAGCCCTAGCCTAAGACTAGGGGAGCCCTAGCCTTAGCCTAAACCTAGGGGTGCCCTAGCCTAAGGCTAGGGGAGCACTAACCTAAGGCTAGGGAGCCCTAGCGTTATCCTAAGGCTAGGGGAGCCCTAGCCTAAACCTAGGGGAGCCCTAGCCAAAGGCTAGGGGAGCCCTAGCCTTAGCCTAAGCTTAGGGGTGCCCTAGCCTAAGGCTAGGGGAGCATTAGACTTAGCCTAAGCCTAGGGGTGCCCTAGCCTAAGGCTAGGGGACCCCTAGCCTTAGCCTAAGCCTAAAGGTGCCCTAGCATAAGGCTAGGGGAACACTAGCCTTGGCCTAAGCCTATGGGCGTCCTAAAGTAAGGCTAGGGGAGCCAGAGCCTAAGACTCAGGGGCCCTAGCCTTAGCCTAAGCCTAGGGGAGCCATAGCCTAAGGCTAGGGGAGCCCTAGCCTTAGCCTAAGCCTAGTCGTGTCCTAGCCTAAGGCTAGGGGAGCCCTACTCTAAGGCTAGGGGAGCCCTAGCCTTACCCTAAGCCCAGGGGTGCCCTAGACTAAGGCTAGGGGAGCCCTAGCCTAAGGCTAGGGGAGCCCTAGCCTTAGCCTAAGCCTAGGGGTGCCCTAGCCTAAGGCTAGGGGAGCCCTAGCCTAATACTAGGGGAGCCCTAGCCTAAGGCTAGGGGAGCCCTAGCCTAAGGCTAGGGGAGACCTGGACTAAGCCAAGGGAAGCCCTGGCCTAAGGCTAGGGGAGCCCTAGCGTAACGCTAGGGGAGCCCTAGCTTAAGGCTAGGGGAGCCCTAACCTAAGCCTAGGGGTGCCCTAGCCTAAGGCTAGGGGAGCCCTAGCCTAAGGCTAGGGTAGCCCTAGCCTAAGCCTAGGGGTGCCCTAGTCCAAGGCTAGGAGAGCCTTAGCCTAAGGCTAGGGAAACCCTAGCCTTAGGCTAAGCCTAGGGGTGCCCTAGCCTAATGGTAGGGGTGCCCTAGCCTAAGGCTAGGGGAGCCCTGGCCTAAGCCTAGGCGTGCCCTGGTCTAAGGCTAGGGGAGCCCTAGCCTTAGCCTAAGCCTAAAAGTGCCCTAGCCTAAGGCTAGGGGAGCGCTAGCCTTAGGCTAAGTAAAGGGGTTCCCTAACCTAAGGCTAGAAAAGCACTAGGGTAAGGCTACTGGAGCTCTAACCTAAGGCTAGGGGAGCACTAGCCTTAGCCTAAGCCTAGGGGTGCCCGAAACTCAGGCTAGGGGAGCCCTAGCCTTAGCCTAAGCCTAAAAATGCCCTAGCCTAATGCTAGGGGAGCCCTAACCTAAGCCTAGGGGTGCCCAAGCCTAAGGCTAGGGGAGCCCTAGCCTAAGGCTACGGGAGCCCTAGCCTTAGCCTAAGCCTAGGGGTGCCCTCGCCTAAGGCTAGGGGAGCCCTAGCCCAAGGCTAGGGGAGGCCTATCCTAAGGCTAGGTGAGCCCTTGCCTAAGGTTAGGGAGCCCTAGCCTTAGCCTAAGCCTAGGGGTGCCCCAGCCTAAATTTAGGGGAACACTAGCCTAAGGCTAGGGGAGCCATAGCCTAAGGTTCGGGGAGCCGTAGCCTAAGGCTCGTGGAGCCCTAGCCTAAGCCTAGGGGTGCCCTTACCTAAGGCTAGGGGAGCGCTAGCCTAAGCCTAGGAGTGCCCTAGCCTAAGACTAGGGGAGCCCTAGCTTAAGGCTAGGGGTGCCCTAGCCAAAGGCTAGGGGAGCCCTAGCCTAAGGCTAGGGGAGCCCTAGCCTTATCCTAAGCCTAGGGGTGCCCTAGCCTAAGGCTAGGGGAGCCCTAGCTTTAGCCAAAGCCTTGGGGTGCCCTAGCCTAAGGCTAGGGGAGCCCTAGCCTTAGCCTAAGCCTAGGTGGGCCCTAGCCTAAGGGTAGGGGAGCCCTAACCTAAGGCTAGGGAGCCCTAGCCTTAGCCTAAGCCTAGGGGAGCCCTAGCCTTAGCCTAAGCCTAAAGGTGCCCTAGCCTAAGGCTAGGGGATCCTAGCATTGGCCTAAGCCTAGGGGTGCCCTAACGTAAGGCTAGTGGAGCCCTACCCAAAGGCTAGGGGAGCCCTAGCCTTAGCCAAAGCCTAGGGGTGTCCTAGCCTAAGGCCAGGGGAGCCCTAGCCTAATTCTAGGCGAGCCATAGCCTAAGGCTAGGGGAGCCCTAGCCTTAGCCTAAGCCTAGGGTTGCCCTAGCCTAAGGCTAGGAGAGCCCTGGACTAAGCCTAGGGCTGCCCTGGCCTAAGTCTAGGGGAGCCCTAGCGTAACGCTAGGGGAGCCCTAGCTTAAGTCTAGAGAAGCCCTAACCTACGCCTATGGGTGCCCTTGCCTAAGTCTAGGGGAACCCTAGCCTAAGGTTAGGGTAGCCCTAGCCTAAGCCAACGGGTGCCCTAGCCTAAGGTTAGGAGAGCCATAGCCTAAGGCTAGGGGAGCCCTAGCCTTAGCCTAAGCCTAAGGGTGCCCTAGCCTAAGGCTAGGGGAGCCCTAGCCTAAGGCTAGCGGAGCCCTGGCCTAAGCCTAGTGGTGCCCTGGTCTAAGGCTAGGGGAGCCCTAGCGTAACGCTAGGGGAGCCCTTGCCTAAGTCTAGGGGAGCACGAGCCTAAGGCTAGGGGAGCCTTGGCCTAAGCCTAGGGGTGCTCTGGCCTAAGGCTAGGGGAGCCCTAGCGTAACGCAGGAGCCTTAGCCTAAGCCTAGGGTTGCCCTAGCCAAAGGCTAGGTGTGCCCGAGCCTAAGGCTAGGGGAGCACCAGCTTAAGGCTAGGGGAACCCGAGTCTAAGGCTTGGGGGAGCCCTAGCCTAAGCCTAGGGGTGACCTAGCCTAAGGATAGGGGAGCCATAGCCTTAGCCTAAGCCTAAGTGGGCCCTAGCCTTAAGGGTAGGGGAGCCCTAAGCTAAGGCTAGGGAGCCCTAGCCTTAGCCTAAGCCTAGGGGAGCCCTAGCCTTAGCCTAAGCCTAGGGGTGCCCTAGCCTAAGGCTAGGGGATCCCTAGCATTGGCCTAAGCCTAGGGGTGCCCTAACGTAAGGCTAGTGGAGCCCTACCCTAAGGCTAGGGGAGCCCTAGCCTTAGCCTAAGCCTAGCGGTGCCCTAGCCTAAGGTTAGGGGAACCCTAGCCTTAGCCTAAGCCTAAAGGTGCCCTAGCCTAAGGCTAGGGGATCCCTAGCATTGGCCTAAGCCTAGGGGTGCCCTAAAGTAAGGCTAGTGGAGCCCTACCCTAAGGCTAGGGGAGCCCTAGCCTTAGCCTAAGCCTAGGGGTGTCCTAGCCTAAGGCTAGGGGAGCCCTAGCCTAATTCTAGGGAAGCCATAGCCTAAGGCTAGGGGAGCCCTGGACTAAGCCTAGGGCTGCCCTGGCCTAAGGCTAGGGGAGCCCTAGCGTAACGCTAGGGGAGCCCTAGCTTAAATCTAGAGAAGCCCTAACCTAAGCCTATGGGTGCCCTTGCCTAAGGCTAGGGGAGCCCTAGCCTAAGGTTATGGTAGCCCTAGCCTAAGCCAAGGGGTGCCCTAGCCTAAGGTTAGGAGAGCCTTAGCCTAAGGCTAGGAGAGCCCTGGCCTAAGCCTAGTGGTGCCCTGGTCTTAGGCTATGGGAGCCCTAGCTTAAGGCTAGGGTTGCCCTAGCCTAAGGCTAGGGGAGCACTAGCCTTAGGCTAGGGGAGCCCTAGTTAAGGCTAGGGGAGCCCTCTCCTTAGCCTAAACCTAGGGGTGCCCTAGCCTAAGGCTAGGGGAGCCCTAGACTTAGCCAAAGCCTTGGGGTGCCCTAGCGTCAGGCTGGGGGAGCCCTAGCCTTAGCCTAACCCTAGGGGTGCCCTAGCCTAAAGCTAGGGAATCCCTAGCCTAAGGCTAGGGGAGCCTTAGCCTAAGGCTAGGGGACCCCTTGCATAAGGCTAGGTGTGCCCTAGCCTAAGGTTAGGGGAGCCCTAGCATAAGGCTAGGGGAGCCCTAGCCTAAGCATAGGGAAGTCCTAGGCTTAGCCTAAGCCTAGGGGAGCCCTAGCCTAAGGCTAGGGGAGCCCTAACCTAAGGCTAGGAGAGCCCTAGTCTTAGCCTAAGCCTAGGGGTTCCCTAGCCTAAGGCTAGGTGTGCCCTAGCCTAAGGCTATGGGAGCCCTAGCCTTAGCCTTAGCCTAAGACTAAAAGTGCCCTAGCCTAAGCCTAGGGGTGCCCTAGCCTAAAGCTAGGGGAGCCCTAACCTAAGGCTAGGAAGCCCTAGCCTTAGCCTAAGCCTAGGGTAACCATAGCCTAAGTTTCGGGTAGCCCTAGCCTAAGGCTCGGGGAGCCCTAGCCTTAGCCTAAGCCTAGGGGTGCCCTAGCCTAAGGCTAGGGGAGCCTTAGCCTTAGCCTAAGCCTAAAAGTGCCCTAGCCTAAGGCTAGGGGAGCGCTAGCCTTAGCCTAAGCCTAGGGGTGCCCTAACCTAAGGCTAGGGGAGCCCTAGCCTAAGACTAGGGGAGCCCTAGCCTAAGGCTAGGGGAGCCCTAGCCTTAGCCTAAGCCTAGTCGTGTCCTAGCCTAAGGCTAGGGGAGCCCTACTCTAAGGCTAGGGGAGCCCTAGCCTTACCCTAAGCCCAGGGGTGCCCTAGACTAAGGCTAGGGGAGCCCTAGCCTAAGGCTAGGGGAGCCCTAGCCTTAGCCTAAGCCTAGGGGTGCCCTAGCCTAAGGCTAGGGGAGCCCTAGCCTAATACTAGGGGAGCCCTAGCCTAAGGCTAGGGGAGCCCTAGCCTAAGGCTAGGGGAGACCTGGACTAAGCCAAGGGAAGCCCTGGCCTAAGGCTAGGGGAGCCCTAGCGTAACGCTAGGGGAGCCCTAGCTTAAGGCTAGGGGAGCCCTAACCTAAGCCTAGGGGTGCCCTAGCCTAAGGCTAGGGGAGCCCTAGCCTAAGGCTAGGGTAGCCCTAGCCTAAGCCTAGGGGTGCCCTAGTCCAAGGCTAGGAGAGCCTTAGCCTAAGGCTAGGGAAACCCTAGCCTTAGGCTAAGCCTAGGGGTGCCCTAGCCTAATGGTAGGGGTGCCCTAGCCTAAGGCTAGGGGAGCCCTGGCCTAAGCCTAGGCGTGCCCTGGTCTAAGGCTAGGGGAGCCCTAGCCTTAGCCTAAGCCTAAAAGTGCCCTAGCCTAAGGCTAGGGGAGCGCTAGCCTTAGGCTAAGTAAAGGGGTTCCCTAACCTAAGGCTAGAAAAGCACTAGGGTAAGGCTACTGGAGCTCTAACCTAAGGTTAGGGGAGCACTAGCCTTAGCCTAAGCCTAGGGGTGCCCGAAACTCAGGCTAGGGGAGCCCTAGCCTTAGCCTAAGCCTAAAAATGCCCTAGCCTAATGCTAGGGGAGCCCTAACCTAAGCCTAGGGGTGCCCAAGCCTAAGGCTAGGGGAGCCCTAGCCTAAGGCTACGGGAGCCCTAGCCTTAGCCTAAGCCTAGGGGTGCCCTCGCCTAAGGCTAGGGGAGCCCTAGCCCAAGGCTAGGGGAGGCCTATCCTAAGGCTAGGTGAGCCCTTGCCTAAGGTTAGGGAGCCCTAGCCTTAGCCTAAGCCTAGGGGTGCCCCAGCCTAAATTTAGGGGAACACTAGCCTAAGGCTAGGGGAGCCATAGCCTAAGGTTCGGGGAGCCGTAGCCTAAGGCTCGTGGAGCCCTAGCCTAAGCCTAGGGGTGCCCTTACCTAAGGCTAGGGGAGCGCTAGCCTAAGCCTAGGAGTGCCCTAGCCTAAGACTAGGGGAGCCCTAGCTTAAGGCTAGGGTTGCCCTAGCCAAAGGCTAGGGGAGCCCTAGCCTAAGGCTAGGGGAGCCCTAGCCTTATCCTAAGCCTAGGGGTGCCCTAGCCTAAGGCTAGGGGAGCCCTAGCTTTAGCCAAAGCCTTGGGGTGCCCTAGCCTAAGGCTAGGGGAGCCCTAGCCTTAGCCTAAGCCTAGGTGGGACCTAGCCTAAGGGTAGGGGAGCCCTAACCTAAGGCTAGGGAGCCCTAGCCTTAGCCTAAGCCTAGGGGAGCCCTAGCCTTAGCCTAAGCCTAAAGGTGCCCTAGCCTAAGGCTAGGGGATCCTAGCATTGGCCTAAGCCTAGGGGTGCCCTAACGTAAGGCTAGTGGAGCCCTACCCAAAGGCTAGGGGAGCCCTAGCCTTAGCCAAAGCCTAGGGGTGTCCTAGCCTAAGGCCAGGGGAGCCCTAGCCTAATTCTAGGCGAGCCATAGCCTAAGGCTAGGGGAGCCCTAGCCTTAGCCTAAGCCTAGGGTTGCCATAGCCTAAGGCTAGGGGAGCCCTGGACTAAGCCTAGGGCTGCCCTGGCCTAAGGCTAGGGGAGCCCTAGCGTAACGCTAGGGGAGCCCTAGCTTAAGTCTAGAGAAGCCCTAACCTACGCCTATGGGTGCCCTTGCCTAAGTCTAGGGGAACCCTAGCCTAAGGTTAGGGTAGCCCTAGCCTAAGCCAACGGGTGCCCTAGCCTAAGGTTAGGAGATCCATAGCCTAAGGCTAGGGGAGCCCTAGCCTTAGCCTAAGCCTAGGGGTGCCCTAGCCTAAGGCTAGGGGAGCCCTAGCCTAAGGCTAGCGGAGCCCTGGCCTAAGCCTAGTGGTGCCCTGGTCTAAGGCTAGGGGAGCCCTAGCGTAACGCTAGGGGAGCCCTTGCCTAAGTCTAGGGGAGCCCTAGTCTAAGGCTAGGTGTGCCCCAGCCCACGGCTAGGGGAGCACGAGCCTAAGGCTAGGGGAGCCTTGGCCTAAGCCTAGGGGTGCTCTGGCCTAAGGCTAGGTGTGCCCGAGCCTAAGGCTAGGGGAGCACCAGCTTAAGGCTAGGGGAACCCGAGTCTAAGGCTTGGGGGAGCCCTAGCCTAAGCCTAGGGGTGACCTAGCCTAAGGATAGGGGAGCCATAGCCTTAGCCTAAGCCTAAGTGGGCCCTAGCCTTAAGGGTAGGGGAGCCCTAAGCTAAGGCTAGGGAGCCCTAGCCTTAGCCTAAGCCTAGGGGAGCCCTAGCCTTAGCCTAAGCCTAGGGGTGCCCTAGCCTAAGGCTAGGGGATCCCTAGCATTGGCCTAAGCCTAGGGGTGCCCTAACGTAAGGCTAGTGGAGCCCTACCCTAAGGCTAGGGGAGCCCTAGCCTTAGCCTAAGCCTAGCGGTGCCCTAGCCTAAGGTTAGGGGAACCCTAGCCTTAGCCTAAGCCTAAAATTGCCCTAGACTAAGGCTAGGGGAGCGCTGGCCTTAGCCTAAGCCTAGGGGTGCCCTAACCTAAGGCTAGGGGAGCCCTAGCCTAAGGCTAGGGGAGCCCTAGCCTAAGGCTAGGGGAGCCCTAGCCTTAACCTAAGCCTAGGGGTGCCCGACGTAAGGCTATGGAGCCCTAGCCTAAGGCTAGGGGAGACCTAGCCTTAGCCTAAGCCTCGGGGTGCCCTAACCTAAGGCTAGGAGAACCATAGCCTAAGGCTAGGGTTTCCCTAGCCTAAGGCTAGGGGAGCCCTAGCCTTAGCCTAAGCCTAGGGGTGCCATCGCCTAAGGCTAGGGGAGCCCTAGACCAAGGCTAGGGGAGCCCTATCATAAGTCTAGGGGAGCCCTAGCCTAAGGCTAGGGTAGTCCTAGACTTAGCCTAAACCTAGTGGTGCCCTAGCCTAAGGCTAGGGGACCCCTAACCTACGGCTAGGGGAGCCCTAGCCTTAGCCTAAGCCTAGGGGTGCCCTAGCCTAAGGCTAGGGGAGCCCTAACCTAAGGCTAGGGAGCCCTAGCCTTAGCCTAAGCTTAGGGGAGTGCTAGCCTTAGCCTAAGCCTAGGGGTGCCCTAACCTAACGCTAGGGGAGCCCTAGCCTTAGCCTAAGCCTAGGGGTGCCCTAACATAAGGCTATGGAGCCCTAGCCTAAGGCTAGGGGAGCCCTAGCCTTAGCCTAAGCCTAGGGTTGCCCTAACCTAAGGCTACGGGATCCCTAGCCTAAGTCTAGGGTTTCCCTAGCCTAAGGCTAGGGGAGCCATTGCCTTAACCTAAGCCTTGGGTGCCCTAGCCTAAGGCTAGGTGAGCCCTAGCCTAAGGCTAGGGGGGCCCTAGCCTTAGCCTAAGCCTAGAGGTGCCCTAGCCTAAGGCTAGGGGAGCCCTAGCCCAAGGCTAGGGGAGCCCTAGCCTAAGGCTAGGGGAGCGCTAGCCTTAGCCTAAGCCTAGGGGTGCCCTAGCCTAAGGCTAGGGGAGCACTAGCCTATGCCTAGGGGAGCCCTAGCCTTAGCCTAAGCCTAGGGGTGCCCTAGCCTAAGGTTAGGGGAACACTAGCCTAAGGCTAGGGGAGCCATAGCCTAAGGTTCGGGGAGCCCTAGCCTTAGCCTAAGCCTAGGGCTGCCCTAACCTAAGGCTAGGGGAGCCCTAGCCTAAGTCTAGGGTTTCCCTAGCCTAAGGCTAGGGGAGCCATTGCCTTAACCTAAGCCTTGGGTGCCCTAGCCTAAGGCTAGGTGAGCCCTAGCCTAAGCCTAGGGGTGCCCTTACCTAACGCTAGGGGAGCGCTAGCCTAAGCCTAGGAGTGCCCTAGCCTAAGTCTAGCGGAGCCCTAGCTTAAGGCTAGGGGTGCCCTAGCCTAAGGCTAGGGGAGCACTAGCCTAAGGCTAGGGGAGCACTAGCCTTAGGCTAGGGAAGCCCTAGTTAAGGCTAGGGGAGCCCTCTCCTTAGCCTAAACCTAGGGGTGCCCTAGCGTAAGGCTAGGGGAGCCCTAGCTTTAGCCTAACCCTAGGGGTGCCCTAGCCTAAAGCTAGGGAATCCCTAGCCTAAGGCTAGGGGAGCCTTAGCCTAAGGCTAGGGGACCCCTTGCATAAGGCTAGGTGTGCCCTAGCCTAAGGTAAGGGGAGCCCTAGCATAAGGCTAGGGGAGTCCTAGCCTAAGGCTAGGGGAGTCCTAGGCTTAGCCTATGCCTAGGGGTGCCCTAGCCTAAGGCTAGCAGAGCCCTAACCTAAGGCTAGGAGAGCCCTAGTCTTATCCTAAGCCTAGGGGTTCCCTAGCCTAAGGCTAGGTGTGCCCTAGCCTAAGGCTAGGGGAGCCCTAGCCTTAGCCTAAGCCTAAAAGTGCCCTAGCCTAAGCCTAGGGGTGCCCTAGCCTAAAGCTAGGGGAGCCCTAACCTAAGGCTAGGGAGCCCTAGCCTTAGCCTAAGCCTAGGGTAACCATAGCCTAAGGTTCGGGTAGCCCTAGCCTAAGGCTCGGGGAGCCCTAGCCTTAGCCTAAACCTAGGGGAGCCCTAGCCTAAGGCTAGGGGAGCACTAGCCTTAGCCTAAGCCTATGGGTGCCCTAGCCTAAGGCTAGGGGAGCCCTAGCCTAAGGCTAGGGGAGCCCTAGCCTAAGGCTAGGGGAGCCCTAGCCTTACCCTAAGCCTAGGGGAGCCCTAGCCTAAGGCTAGGGGAGCACTAGCCTTAGCCTAAGCCTATGGGTGCCCTAGCCTAAGGCTAGGGGAGCCCTAGCCTAAGGCTAGAGGAGCCCTAACCTTAGCCTAAGCCTAGGGGTGCCCTAGCCTATGGTTAGGGGAACACTAGCCTAAGGTTAGGGGAGCCATAGCCTAAGGTTCGGGGAGCCCAAGCCTAAGGCTCGGGGAGCCCTAGCCTAAGGCTCGGGGAGCCTTAGCCTAAGACTAGGGGTGCCCTTACCTAACGCTAGTGGAGCGCTAGCCTAAGCCTAAGCCTAAAAGTGCCTTAGCCTAAGGCTAGGGGAACGCTAGCCTTAGCCTAAGCCTAGGGGTGCCCTACCTAAGGCTAGGCGAGCCCTAGGCTAAGGCTAGCGGAGCCCTAGATTTAGCCTAAGCCTAGGTGTGCCCTAGCCTAATTCTAGGGGAGCACTAGCATAAGGCTAGGGGAGCCCTAGCCTAAGGCTAGGGGAGTCCTAGGCTTAGCCTATGCCTAGGGCTGCCCTAGCCTAACGCTAGGGGAGCCCTAACCGAAGGCTAGGAGAGCCCTAGTCTTAGCCTAAGCCTAGGGGTTCCCTAGCCTAAGGCTAGGTGTGCCCTAGCCTAAGGCTAGGGGTGCCCTAGACTTAGCCTAAGCCTAGGGGTGCCCTAGCCTAGGGCTAGGGGAGCCCTAGCCTTAGCCTTAGCCTAAGCCTAAAAGTGCCCTAGCCTAAGCCTAGGGGTGCCCTAGCCTAAAGCTAGGGGAGCCCTAACCTAAGGCTAGGGAGCCCTAGCCTTAGCCTAAGCCTAGGGTAACCATAGCCTAAGGTTCGGGTAGCCCTAGCCTAAGGCTCGGGGAGCCCTAGCCTTAGCCTAAACCTAGGGGAGCCCTAGCCTAATGCTAGGGGAGCACTAGCCTTAGCCTAAGCCTAGGGGTGCCCTAGCCTAAGGCTAGGGGAGCCCTAGCCTAAGGCTAGGGGAGCCCTAGCCTAAGGCTAGGGGAGCCCTAGCCTTACCCTAAGCCTAGGGGAGCCCTAGCCTAAGGCTAGGGGAGCACTAGCCTTAGCCTAAGCCTATGGGTTCCCTAGTCTAAGGCTAGGGGAGCCCTTGCCTAAGGCTAGGGGAGCCCTAGCCTAAGGCTAGCGGAGCCCTAACATTAGCCTAAGCCTAGGGGTACTCTAGCCTAAGGTTAGGGGAACACTAGCCTAAGGTTAGGGGAGCCATAGCCTAAGGTTCCTGGAGCCCTAGCCTAAGGCTCGAGGAGCCTTAGCCTAAGCCTAGGGGTGCCCTTACCTAACGCTAGTGGAGCGCTAGCCGAAGCCTAGGAGTGCCCTAGCCTAAGGCGAGGGGAGCCCTAGCCTTAGCCCAAGCCTAGGGGTGCCCTAGCTTAAGGCTAGGGGAGCCCTAGCCTTAGCCTAAGCCTAAAAGTGCCTTAGCCTAAGGCTAGGGGAGCGCTAGCCTTAGCCTAAGCCTAGGGGTGCCCTACCTAAGGCTAGGGGAGCCCTAGGCTAAGGCTAGCGGAGCCCTAGATTTAGCCTAAGCCTAGGTGTGCCCTAGCCTAATTCTAGGGGAGCACTAGCCTTAGCCTAAACCTATAGGTGCCCTAGCCTAAGCCTAGGGGAGCCCTAGCCTAAGGCTAGCGGAGCCCTAGCCTAAGGCTAGGGGAGCCCTAGCCTTAGCCTAAGCTTAGGGGTGCCCTAGCCCAAGGCTAGGGGAGCCCTAGCCTTAGCCTAAGTCTAGGGTTGCCCTAGCCTAAGGCTAGGGGAGCCCTAAATTACGTATCGGTGTGCCCTAGCCTTAGGCTATGCCTAGTGGTGCCCTAGCCTAAGGCTAGGGGAGCAATAGCCTAAGGCTAGGGGAGCCATAGCCTAAGGTTCGGGGAGCCCTAGCCTAAGGCTCCGGGAGCCCTAGCCTTAGCCTAAGCCTAGGGGTGCCCTAGCCTAAGGCTAGGGGAGCCCTAGCCTGAGGGTTGGGGAGCCCTAGCCTAAGGGTAGGGGATCCCTAGCCTAAGGCAAGGGGAGCGTTAGCCTTAGCCTAAGCCTAGGGGTGTCCTAACCTAAGGGTAGAAAAGCCCTAGCCTAAGGCTAGGGGAGCCCTGGCCTAAGGCTAGGGGAGCCCTAGACTTAGCCTATGCCTAGGGATGCCGTAGCCTAAGGCTAGGGGAGCGCTAGCCTTAGCCTAAGCCTAGGGGTGCCCGAAAATAAGGCTAGGGGAGTCGTTGCCTTAGCCTAAGCCTAGGGGTGCCCTAGCCTAAGGCTAGGGGAGCACTAGGCTAAGGCTAGGGGAGCCCTAGCCTTAGCCTAAGCTTAGGTGTGCACTAGCCTAAGTCTAGGGGAGCCCTAGCCTTAGTCGAAGCCTAAAAGTGCCCTAGCCTAAGGCTAGGGGAGCCCTAGCCTAAGGCTAGGTGTGCCCTAGCCTAAAGATAGGGGACCACCAGCATAAGGCTAGGGGAGCCCTAGCCTAGGGCTAGGGGAGTCCTAGACTTAGCCTAAGCCTAGGGGTGCCCTAGACTAAGGCTAGGGGAGCCTTAGTGTAACGCTAGGGGAGCCCTAGACTTAGCCTAAGCCTAGGGGTGCCCTAGCCTAAGGCTAGGGGAGCACTAGGTTAAGGCTAGGGGAGCCCTAGACTTAGCCTAAGCCTAGGTGTGCACTAGCCTAAGTCTAGGGGAGCCCTAGCCTTAGCCTAAGCCTAAAAGTGCCCTAGCCTAAGGCTAGGTGTGCCCTAGCCTAAAGATAGGGGACCACTAGCATAAGGCTAGGGGAGCCCTAGCCTAGGGCTAGGGGAGTCGTAGACTTAGGCTAAGCCTAGGGGTGCCCTAGACTATGGCTAGGGGAGCCCTAGCGTAAGGCTAGGGGAGCCCTAGACTTAGCCTAAGCCTAGGGGTGCCCTAGCCTAAGGCTTGGGGAGCACTAGGCTAAAGCTAGGGGAGCCCTAGCCTTAGCCTAAGCCTAAAAGTGCCCTAGCCTAAGGCTAGGGGAGCCCTAGCCTAAGGCTAGGTGTGCCCTAGCCTAATGTTAGGGGCCCCTAACCTAAGGCTAGGGGAGCCCTAGCCTTAGCCTAGTCCTAGGGGTTTCCAACCTAAGGCTAGGGGAGCCCTAGCCTTAGCCTAAGCCTAGGGGTGCCCTAGCCTAAGGCTAGGGGAGCCCTAGCCTTAGCCTAAGCCTAAAAGTGCCCTAACCTAAGGCTAGGGGAGCCCTAGCCTAAAGATAGGGGAGCCCTAGCCTAAGGCTAGGGGAGCCCTAGCATAAGGCTAGGGGAGGCCTAGGCTTAGCCTAAGCCTAGGGGTGCCCTTGCCTAAGGCTAGTGGAGCCCTAACCTAAGCCTAGGGGAGCCCTAGCCTTAGCCTAAGCCTAAAAGTGCCCTAGCCTAAGCCTAGGGGTGCCCTAGCCTAAAGCTCCTGGAGCACTATCCAAAGGCTAGGGAGCCCTAGCCTTAGCCTAAGCCTACGGGAGCCATAGCCTAAGGTCGGGTAGCCCTAGCCTAAGGCTCGGGGAGCGTTAGCCTTAGCCTAAGCCTAAAAGTGACCTAGGCTAAGCCTAGGGGTGCCCTAGCCTAAAGCTCGTGGAGCACTAACCAATGGCTAGGGAGCCCTAGCCTTAGCCTAAGCCTACGGGAGCCATAGCCTAAGGTCGGGTAGCCCTAGCCTAAGGCTCTGGGAGCCCTAGCCTTAGCCTAAGCCTAGGGGAGCCCTAGTCTAAGGCTAGGGGAGCACTATCCTTAGCCTAAGCCTAGGGGTGCCCTAGCCTAAGGCTAGGGGAGCCCTAGCCTAAGGCTAGGGGAGCCCTAACCTAAGGCTAGGTGAGCCCTAGCCTTATCCTAAGCCTAGGGGTGACCTAGCCTAAGGCTCGGGGAGCCCTAGCCTAAGCCTAGGTGTGCCCTTACCTAACGCTAGGGGAGCGCTGGCCTAAGCCTAGGAGTGCCCTAGCCTAAGGCGAGGGGAGCCCTAGCATTAGCCTAAGCCTAGGGGTGCCCTAGCCTAAGGCTAGGGGAGCCCTAGCGTTAGCCTAAGCCTAGGGGTGCTCTAGCCTAAGGCTAGGGGAGGCCTAACCTAAGTCTAGGGAGCCCTAGCCTTAGCCTAAGCCTAGGGGAGCCCTAGCCTAAGGCTAGGGGAGCCCTGGCCTTAGCCTAAGCCTATAGGTGCCCTAGCATAAGGCTAGGGGAGCGCTAGCCTTAGGCTAAGCCTAGGGGTGCCCTAGCCTAAGTCTAGGGGAGCCCTAGCCTTAGCCTAAGCCTAGGTGTGCCCTAGCCTAACGCTAGGGGAGCCCTAGCCTAAGGCTAAGGAAGCCCTAGCCTTAGGGTAAGCATAGGGGTGCCCTAGCCTGAGGCTAGGGTAGCACTAGCCTAAGGCTAGGGGAGCCCTAGCCTTAGACTAAGCCTAGGGGTGCCCTAGCCTAAGGTTAGGGGAACATTAGCCTAAGGCTAGGGGATCCATAGCCTAAGGTTCGGGGAGCCCTAGCCTAAGGCTCCGGGATCCCTAGCCTTAGCCTAAGCCTATGGGTGCCCTAGCCTAAGGCTAGGGGAGCCCTAGCCTAAGGCTCGGGGAGCCCTAGCCTTAGCCTAAGCCTAGGGGAGCCCTAGCCTAAGGCTAGGGGAGCCCAAGCCTTAGGCTAACCCTTGGGGTGCCCTAGCCTAAGGCTAGGGGAGCCCTAGCCTTAGCCTAAGCCTAAAAGTGCCCTAGCCTAAGGCTAGGGGAACGCTAGCCTTAGCCAAAGCCTAGGGGTGCCCTAACCTTAACCTACGGCTAGGGTAGAAAAGCCTCAGCCTAAGGCTACTGGAGCACTGGCCTAAGGCTAGGGGAGCTCTAGCTTTAGCCTAAGCCTAGGGGTGCCCTAGCCTAAGGCTAGGGGAGCCCTAGACTTAGCCTAAGCCTAGGTGTGCCCTAACATAAGGCTAGGGGAGTCCTTGACTTAGCCTAAGCCTAGGGGTGCCCTAGCCTAAGGCTAGGGGAGCCCTAGGCTAAGGCTAGGGGAGCCCTAGCCTTAGCCTAAGCCTAGGGGTGTCCTAGCCTAAGGCTAGGTGTGCCCTAGTCTAAAGTTAGGGGACCCCTAGCATAAGGCTAGGGGAGCGCTAGACTTAGCCTAAGCCTAGGTGTGCCCTAGCCTAAGGCGAAGGAGCCCTAGCCTAAGGCTAAGGGAGCCCTAGCCTTAGCCTAAGCCTAGGCGTGCCCTAGCCTAAGGCTAGGGGAGCACTAGTCTAAGGCTAGTGGAGCCCTAGCCTTAGCCTAAGCCTAGGGGTGCCCTAGCCTAAGGTTAGGGGAACACAAGCCTAAGGCTAGGGGAGCCATAGCCTAAGGTTCGGGGAGCCGTAGCCTAAGGCTCGGGGAGCCCTAGCCTTAGCCTAAGCCTAGGGGAGTCCTAGCCTAAGTCTAGGGGAGCCCTAGCCTTACCCTAACCCTAGGGGTGCCCTAGCCTAAGGCTAGGGAGCCCTAACCTAAGGCTAGGGGAGCCTTAGCCTTAGCCTAAGCCTAGGGGTGCCCTAGCCTAAGGCTAGGGGAGCCCTAGCCTAAGGCTACGGGAACCCTAACCTACGGCTAGGGGAGCCCTAGCCTTAGCCTAAGCCTAGGGATGCCCTTGCCTAAGGCTAGGGGAGCCCTAGACTTAGGCTAAGCCTTGGGGTGCCCTAACCTAAGGCTAGGGGAGCCCTAGCCTTAGCCTAAGCCTAAAAGTGCCCTAGCCTAAGGCTAGGGGAACGCTAGCCTTAGCCAAAGCCTAGGGGTGCCCTAACCTAAGTGTAGAAAAGCCCTAGCCTAAGGCTACGGGAGCACTGGCCTAAGGCTAGGGGAGCTCTAACTTTAGCCTAAGCCTAGGGGTGTCCTAGCCTAAGGCTAGAGGAGGCCTAACCTAAGGCTAGGGAGCCCTAGCCTTAGCCTAAGCCTAGGGGAGCCCTAGCCTAAGGCTAGCGGAGCCCTAGATTTAGCCTAAGCCTAGGGGTGCCCTCGCCTAATTCTAGGGGAGCCCTAGCCTTAGCCTAAGCCTAGGGGTGCCCTAGCCTAAGGCTAGAGGAGGCCTAACCTAAGGCTAGGGAGCCCTAGCCTTAGCCTAAGCCTAGGGGTGCCCTCGCCTAATTCTAGGGGAGCCCTAGCCTTAGCCTAAGCCTAGGGGTGCCCTAGCCTAAGGCTAGAGGAGGCCTAACCTAGGGCTAGGGAGCCCTAGCCTTAGCCTAAGCCTAGGGGAGCCCTAGCCTAAGGCTAGCGGAGCCCTAGATTTAGCCTAAGCCTAGGGGTGCCCTCGCCTAATTCTAGGGGAGCCCTAGCCTTAGCCTAAGCCTAGGGGTGCCCTAGCCTAAGGATAGAGGAGGCCTAACCTAAGGCTAGGGAGCCCTAGCCTTAGCCTAAGCCTAGGGGTGCCCTAGCCTAAGGTTAGGGGAACACTAGCCTAAGATTAGGGGAGCCATAGCCTAAGGTTCGGGGAGCCCTAGCCTAAGGCTCGGGGAGCCCTAGCCTAAGCCTAGGGGTGCCCTTACCTAACGCTAGGGGAGCGCTAGCCTAAGCCTAGGAGTGCCCTAGCCTAAGGCGAGGGGAGCCCTAGCCTTACCCTAAGCCTAGGGGTGCCCTAGATTAAGGCTAGGGGAGCCATAGCCTTAGCCTAAGCCTAAAAGTGCCTTAGCCTAAGGCTAGGGGAGCCCTAGCCTAAGGCTAGGGGAGCCCTACCTTAGCCTAAGCCTAGGGGTGCCAGAAAATAAGGCTAGGTGTGCCCTAGCCTAAAGATAGGGGACCACTAGCATAAGGCTAGGGGAGCCCTAGCCTAGGGCTAGGGGAGTCGTAGACTTAGCCTAAGCCTAGGGGTGCCCTAGACTAAGGCTAGGGGAGCCCTAGTGTAAGGCTAGGGGAGCCCTAGACTTAGCCTAAGCCTAGGGGTGCCCTAGCCTAAGGCTTGGGGAGCACTAGGCTAAAGCTAGGGGAGCCCTAGCCTTAGCCTAAGCCTAAAAGTGCCCTAGCCTAAGGCTAGGGGAGCCCTAGCCTAAGGCTAGGTGTGCCCTAGCCTAATGTTAGGGGCCCCTAACCTAAGGCTAGGGGAGCCCTAGCCTTAGCCTAGTCCTAGGGGTTTCCAACCTAAGGCTAGGGGAGCCCTAGCCTAAAGATAGGGGAGCCCTAGCCTAAGGCTAGGGGAGCCCTAGCATAAGGCTAGGGGAGTCCTAGGCTTAGCCTAAGCCTAGGGGTGCCCTTGCCTAAGGCTAGTGGAGCCCTAACCTAAGCCTAGGGGAGCCCTAGCCTTAGCCTAAGCCTAAAAGTGCCCTAGCCTAAGCCTAGGGGTGCCCTAGCCTAAAGCTCGTGGAGCACTATCCAAAGGCTAGGGAGCCCTAGCCTTAGCCTAAGCCTACGGGAGCCATAGCCTAAGGTCGGGTAGCCCTAGCCTAAAGCTCAGGGAGCGTTAGCCTTAGCCTAAGCCTAAAAGTGCCCTAGCCTAAGCCTAGGGGTGCCCTAGCCTAAAGCTCGTGGAGCACTAACCAATGGCTAGGGAGCCCTAGCTTTAGCCTAAGCCTACGGGAGCCATAGCCTAAGGTCGGGTAGCCCTAGCCTAAGGCTCTGGGAGCCCTAGCCTTAGCCTAAGCCTAGGGGAGCCCTAGTCTAAGGCTAGGCGAACACTAGCCTTAGCCTAAGCCTAGGGGTGCCCTAGCCTAAGGCTAGGGGAGCCCTAGCCTAAGGCTAGGGGAGCCCTAACCTAAGGCTAGGTGAGCCCCAGCCTTATCCTAAGACTAGGGGTGACCTAGCCTAAGGCTCGGGGAGCCCTAGCCTAAGCCTAGGTGTGCCCTTACCTAACGCTAGGGGAGCGCTGGCCTAAGCCTAGGAGTGCCCTAGCCTAATGCGAGGGGAGCCCTAGCCTTAGCCTAAGCCTAGGGGTGCCCTAGCCTAAGGCTAGGGGAGCCCTAGCGTTAGCCTAAGCCTAGGGGTGCTCTAGCCTAAGGCTAGGGGAGGCCTAACCTAAGGCTAGGGAGCCCTAGCCTTAGCCTAAGCCTAGGTGAGCCCTAGCCTTAGGCTAGGGGAGCCCTGGCCTTAGCCTAAGCCTATAGGTGCCCTAGCATAAGGCTAGGGGAGCGCTACCCTTAGCCTAAGCCTAGGGGTGCCCTAACCTAAGGCTAGGGGAGCCCTAGCCTTTGCCTAAGCCTAGGGGTGCCCTAGCCCAAGGCTAGGGGAGCCCTAACCTAAGGCTAGGGGTACCCTAGCCTTAGCCTAAACCTAGGGGTGCCCTAGCCTAAGGCTAGGGGAGCCCTAAACTAAGTCTAGGGGTGCCCTAGCCTTAGGCTAAGCCTAGGGGTGCCCTAGCCTAAGTCTAGGGGAGCCCTAGCCTTAGCCTAAGCCTAGGTGTGCCCTAGCCTAACGCTAGGGGAGCCCTAGCCTAAGGCTAAGGAAGCCCTAGCCTTAGGGTAAGCATAGGGGTGCCCTAGCCTGAGGCTAGGGGAGCACTAGCCTAAGGCTAGGGGAGCCCTAGCCTTAGACTAAGCCTAGGGGTGCCTTAGCCTAAGGTTAGGGGAACATTAGCCTAAGGCTAGGGGATCCATAGCCTAAGGTTCGGGGAGCCCTAGCCTAAGGCTCCGGGATCCCTAGCCTTAGCCTAAGCCTAGGGGTGCCCTAGCCTAAGGCTAGGGGAGCCCTAGCCTAAGGCTCGGGGAGCCCTAGCCTTAGCCTAAGCCTAGGGGAGCCCTAGCCTAAGGCTAGGGGAGCCCAAGCCTTAGGCTAACCCTTGGGGTGCCCTAGCCTAAGGCTAGGGGAGCCCTAGCCTTAGCCTAAGCCTAAAAGTGCCCTAGCCTAAGGCTAGGGGAACGCTAGCCTTAGCCAAAGCCTAGGGGTGCCCTAAACTTAACCTACGGCTAGGGTAGAAAAGCCTCAGCCTAAGGCTACTGGAGCACTGGCCTAAGGCTAGGGGAGCTCTAGCTTTAGCCTAAGCCTAGGGGTGCCCTAGCCTAAGGCTAGGGGAGCCCTAGACTTAGCCTAAGCCTAGGTGTGCCCTAACGTAAGGCTAGGGGAGTCCTTGACTTAGCCTAAGCCTAGGGGAGCCCTAGGCTAAGGCTAGGGGAGCCCTAGCCTTAGCCTAAGACTAGGGGTGTCCTAGCCTAAGGCTAGGTGTGCCCTAGTCTAAAGTTAGGGGACCCCTAGCATAAGGCTAGGGGAGCGCTAGACTTAGCCTAAGCCTAGGTGTGCCCTAGCCTAAGGCGAAGGGAGCCCTAGCCTAAGGCTAAGGGAGCCCTAGCCTTAGCCTAAGCCTAGGCGTGCCCTACCCTAAGGCTAGGGGAGCACTAGTCTAAGGCTAGTGGAGCCCTAGCCTTAGCCTAAGCCTAGGGGTGCCCTAGCCTAAGGTTAGGGGAACACAAGCCTAAGGCTAGGGGAGCCATAGCCTAAGGTTCGGGGAGCCGTAGCCTAAGGCTCGGGGAGCCCTAGCCTTAGCCTAAGCCTAGGGGAGTCCTAGCCTAAGTCTAGGGGAGCCCTAGCCTTACCCTAACCCTAGGGGTGCCCTAGCCTAAGGCTAGGGAGCCCTAACCTAAGGCTAGGGGAGCCTTAGCCTTAGCCTAAGCCTAGGGGTGCCCTAGCCTAAGGCTAGGGGAGCCCTAGCCTAAGGCTACGGGAACCCTAACCTACGGCTAGGGGAGCCCTAGCCTTAGCCTAAGCCTAGGGCTGCCCTTGCCTAAGGCTAGGGGAGCCCTAGACTTAGGCTAAGCCTTGGGGTGCCCTAACCTAAGGCTAGGGGAGCCCTAGCCTTAGCCTAAGCCTAAAAGTGCCCTAGCCTAAGGCTAGGGGAACGCTAGCCTTAGCCAAAGCCTAGGGGTGCCCTAACCTAAGTGTAGAAAAGCCCTAGCCTAAGGCTACGGGAGCACTGACCTAAGGCTAGGGGAGCTCTAACTTTAGCCTAAGCCTAGGGGTGTCCTAGCCTAAGGCTAGAGGAGGCCTAACCTAAGGCTAGGGAGCCCTAGCCTTAGCCTAAGCCTAGGGGAGCCCTAGCCTAAGGCTAGCGGAGCCCTAGATTTAGCCTAAGCCTAGGGGTGCCCTCGCCTAATTCTAGGGGAGCCCTAGCCTTAGCCTAAGCCTAGGGGTGCCCTAGCCTAAGGCTAGAGGAGGCCTAACCTAAGGCTAGGGAGCCCTAGCCTTAGCCTAAGCCTAGGGGTGCCCTCGCCTAATTCTAGGGGAGCCCTAGCCTTAGCCTAAGCCTAGGGGTGCCCTAGCCTAAGGCTAGAGGAGGCCTAACCTAGGGCTAGGGAGCCCTAGCCTTAGCCTAAGCCTAGGGGAGCCCTAGCCTAAGGCTAGCGGAGCCCTAGATTTAGCCTAAGCCTAGGGGTGCCCTCGCCTAATTCTAGGGGAGCCCTAGCCTTGGCCTAAGCCTAGGGGTGCCCTAGCCTAAGGCTAGAGGAGGCCTAACCTAAGGTTAGGGAGCCCTAGCCTTAGCCTAAGCCGAGGGGTGCCCTAGCCTAAGGTTAGGGGAACACTAGCCTAAGATTAGGGGAGCCATAGCCTAAGGTTCGGGGAGCCCTAGCCTAAGGCTCGGGGAGCCCTAGCCTAAGCCTAGGGGTGCCCTTACCTAACGCTAGGGGAGCGCTAGCCTAAGCCTAGGAGTGCCCTAGCCTAAGGCGAGGGGAGCCCTAGCCTTACCCTAAGCCTAGGGGTGCCCTAGCTTAAGGCTAGGGGAGCCCTAGCCTTAGCCTAAGCCTAAAAGTGCCTTAGCCTAAGGCTAGGGGAGCGCTAGCCTAAGGCTAGGGGAGCCCTACCTTAGCCTAAGCCTAGGGGTGCCAGAAAATAAGGCTAGGGGAGCCGTTGCCTTAGCCTAAGCCTAGGGGTGCCCTAGCCTAAGGCTAGGGGAGCCCTAGCCTAAGGCTAGGTGTGCCCTAGCCTAAAGATAGGGGACCACTAGCATAAGGCGAGGGGAGCCCTAGCCTTACCCTAAGCCTAGGGGTGCCCTAGCTTAAGGCTAGGGGAGCCCTAGCCTTAGCCTAAGCCTAAAAGTGCCTTAGCCTAAGGCTAGGGGAGCGCTAGCCTAAGGCTAGGGGAGCCCTACCTTAGCCTAAGCCTAGGGGTGCCAGAAAATAAGGCTAGGGGAGCCGTTGCCTTAGCCTAAGCCTAGGGGTGCCCTAGCCTAAGGCTAGGGGAGCCCTAGCCTAAGGCTAGGTGTGCCCTAGCCTAAAGATAGGGGACCACTAGCATAAGGCTAGGGGAGCCCTAGCCTAGGGCTAGGGGAGTCCTAGACTTAGCCTAAGCCTAGGGGTGCCCTAGACTAAGGCTAGGGGAGCCCTAACGTAAGGCTAGGGGAGCCCTAGACTTAGCCTAAGCCTAGGGGTGCCCTAGCCTAAGGCTAGGGGAGCACTAGGCTAAGTCTAGGGGAGCCCTGGACTTAGCCTAAGCCTAGGGGTGCCCTAGCCTAAGGCTAGGGGAGCCCTAGCCTTAGCCTAAGCCTAAAAGTGCACTAGCCTAAGGCTAGGGGAGCCCTATTCTAAGGCTAGGTGTGCCCTAGCCTAATGTTAGGAGCCCCTAACCTAAGGCTAGGGGAGCCCTAGCCTTAGCCTAATCCTAGGGGTTTCCAACCTAAGGCTAGGGGAGCCCTAGCCTAAGGCTAGGGGAGCCCTAGCCTTAGCCTAAGCCTAGCGGTGCCCTAGCCTAAGGTAGGGGAGCCCTAGCCTTAGCCTAAGCCTAAAAGTGCCCTAACCTAAGGCTAGGGGAGCCCTAGCCTAAAGCTAGGGGAGCCCTAGCCTAAGGCTAGGGGAGCCCTAGCATAAGGCTAGGGGAGTCCTAGGCTTAGCCTAAGCCTAGGGGTGCCATAGGCTAAGGCTAGTGCAGCCCTAACCTAAGCCTAGGGGAGCCCTAGCCTTAGCCTAAGCCTAAAAGTGCCCTAGCCTAAGCCTAGGGGTGCCCTAGCCTAAAGCTCGTGGAGCACTAACCTAAGGCTTGGGAGCCCTAGCCTTAGCCTAAGCCTACGGGAGCCATAGCCTAAGGTCGGGTAGCCCTAGCCTAAGGCTCGGGGAGCGTTAGCCTTAGCCTAAGCCTAGGGGTGCCCTAGCCTAAGGCTCTGGGAGGCCTAGCCTTAGCCTAAGCCTAGGGGAGCCCTAGCCTAAGGATAGGGGCGCCCTAGCCTTATCCTAAGCCTAGGGGTGCCCTAGCCTAAGGTTAGGGGAACACTAGCCTAAGGTTACGGGAGCCATAGCCTATGGTTCGGGGAGACCTAGCCTAAGGCTCGGGGAGCCCTAGCCTAAGCCTAGGTGTGCCCTTACCTAACGCTAGGGGAGCGCTAGCCTAAGCCTAGGAGTGCCCTAGCCTAAGGCGAGGGGAGCCCTAGCCTTAGCCTAAGCCTAGGGGTGCCCTAGCCTAAGGCTAGGGGAGCCCTAGCCTTAGCCTAAGCCTAGGGGTGCCCTAGCCTAAGGCTAGGGGAGGCCTAACCTAAGGCTAGGGAGCCCTAGCCTTAGCCTAAGCCTAGGGGAGCCCTAGCCTAAGGCTAGGGGAGCCCTAGCCTAAGGCTAGGGGAGCCCTAGCCCTAGGCTAGGGGAGCCCTAGCCTTAGCCTTAGCCTAGGGGTGCCCTAGCCCAAGGCTAGGGGAGCCCTAAACTAAGGCTAGGGGTACCCTAGCCTTAGCATAAGCCTAGGGGTGCCCTAGCCTAAGGCTAGGGGAGCCCTAAACTAAGTCTAGGGGTGCCCTAGCCTTAGGATAAGCCTAGGGGTGCCCTAGCCTAAGTCTAGGGGAGCCCTAGCCTTAGCCTAAGCCTAGGTGTGCCCTAGCCTAACGCTAGGTGAGCCCTAGCCTAAGTCTAAGGGAGCCCTAGCCTTAGCCTAAGCCTAGGGGTGCCCTAGCCTGAGGCAAGGGGAGCACTAGCCTAAGGCTAGGGGAGCCCTAGCCTTAGCCTAAGCCTAGGGGTGCCCTAGCCTAAGGTTAGGGGAACCTTAGCCTAAGGCTAGGGGATCCATAGCCTAAGGTTCGGGGAGCCCTAGCCTAAGGCTCCGGGAGCCCTAGCCTTAGCCTAAGCCTAGGGGTGCCCTAGCCTAAGGCTAGGGGAGCCCTAGACTAAGGCTCGGGAAGCCCTACCCTTAGCCTAAGCCTAGGGGAGCCCTAGCCTAATGCTCGGGGAGCCCTAGCCTTAGCCTAACCCTTGGGGTGCCCTAGCCTAAGGCTAGGGGAGCCCTAGCCTACGGCTAGGCGAACCCTAACCTACAGCTAGGGGAGCCCTAGCCTTAGCCTAAGCCTAGGGGTGCCCTTGCCTAAGGCTAGGGGAGCCCTAGACTTAGGCTAAGCCTTGGGGTGCCCTAGCCTAAGGCTAGGGGTACGCTAGCCTTAGCCAAAGCCTAGGGGTGCCCTTGCCTAAGGCTAGGGGAGCCCTAGACTTAGGCTAAGCCTTGGGGTGCCCTAACCTAAGGCTAGGGGAGCCCTAGCCTTAGCCTAAGCCTAAAAGTGCCCTAGCCTAAGGCTACGGGAACGCTAGCCTTAGCCAAAGCCTAGGGGTGCCCTAACCTAAGGGTAGAAAAGCCTCAGCCTAAGGCTACGGGAGCACTGGCCTAAGGCTAGGGGAGCTCTAGCTTTAGCCTAAGCCTAGGGGTGCCTAAGCCTAAGGCTAGGGGAGCCCTAGACTTAGCCTAAGCCTAGGTGTGCCCTAACGTAAGGCTAGGGGAGCCCTTGACTTAGCCTAAGCCTAGGGGTGCCCTAGCCTAAGGCTAGGGGAGCACTAGGCTAAGGCTGGGGGAGCCCTAGCCTTAGCCTAAGCCTAGGGGTGTCCTAGCCTAAGGCTAGGTGTGCCCTAGCCTAAAGTTAGGGGACCCCTAGCATAAGCCTAGGGGAGCGCTAAATTTAGCCTAAGCCTAGGTGTGCCCTAGCCTAAGGCGAAGGGAGGCCTAGCCTAAGGATAAGGGAGCCCTAGCCTTAGCCTAAGCCTAGGCGTGCCCTAGCCTAAGGCTAGGGGAGCACTAGCCTAAGGCTAGTGGAGCCCTTGCCTTAGCCTAAGCCTAGGGGTGCCCTAGCCTAAGGTTAGGGGACCACAAGCCTAAGGCTAGGGGAGCCATAGCCTAAGGTTCGGGGAGCCCTAGCCTAAGGCTCGGGGAGTCTTAGCCTTAGCCTAAGCCTAGGGGAGTCCTAGCCTAAGTCTAGGGGAGCCCTAGCCTTAGCCTAACCCTGGGGGTGCCCTAGCCTAAGGCTAGGGAGCCCTAACCTAAGGCTAGGGGAGCCTTAGCCTTAGCCTAAGCCTAGGGGTGCCCTAGCCTAAGGCTACGGGAACCCTAACCTACGGCTAGGGGAGCCCTAGCCTTAGCCTAAGCCTAGGGCTGCCCTAACCTAAGGCTAGGGGAGCCCTAGCCTTAGCCTAAGCCTAAAAGTGCCCTAGCCTAAGGCTAGGGGAACGCTAGCCTTAGCCAAAGCATAGGGGTTCCCTAACCTAAGGGTAGAAAAGCCCTAGCCTAAGGCTACGGGAGCACTGGCCGAAGGTTAGGGAACTCTAGCTTTAGCCTAAGCCTAGGGGTGCCCTAGCCTAAGGCTAGGGGAGCCCTAGACTTAGCCTAAGCCTAGGTGTGCCCTAACGTAAGCCTAGGGGAGCCCTAGCCTTAGCCTAAGCCCACGGGTGCCCGAAACTAAGGCTAGGGGAGCCCTTGACTTAGCCTAAGCCTAGGGGTGCCTTAGCCTAAGGCTAGGGGAGCACTAGGCTAAGGCTAGGGGAGCCTTAGCATAAGGCTAGGTGTGCCCTAGCCTAAAGTTAGGGGACCCCTTGCTTAAGGCTAGGGGAGCCCTAGCCTTAGCCTAAGCCTAAAAGTGCCTTAGCCTAAGGCTAGGGGAGCGCTAGCCTTAGCCTAAGCCTAGGGGTGCCCTACCTAAGGCTAGGGGAGCCCTAGGCTAAGGCTAGGGGAGCCCTAGCCTTAGCCTAAGCCTAGGGCTGCCCTAGCCTAAGGCTAGAGGAGGCCTAACCTAAGGCTAGGGAGCCCTAGCCTTAGCCTAAGCCTAGAGGAGCCCTAGCCTAAGGCTAGGGGAGCTCTAGCCTTAGCCTAAGCCTAGGGGTGCCCTAGCCTAAGGCTAGGGGAGCCCTAGATTTAGCCTAAGCCTAGGGGTGCCCTCGCCTAATTCTAAGGGAGCCCTAGCCTTAGCCTAAGCCTAGGGGTGCCCTAGCCTAAGGCTAGAGGAGGCCTAACCTAAGGCTAGGGATCCCTAGCTTTAGCCTAAGCCTAGGGGAGCCCTAGCCTAAGGCTAGCGGAGCCCTAGCCTTAGCCTAAGCCTAGGGGTGCCCTAGCCTAAGGTTAGGGGAACACTAGCCTAAGATTAGGGGAGCCATAGCCTAAGGCTCGGGGAGCCCTAGCCTAAGCCTAGGGGTGCCCTTACCTAACGCTAGGGGAGCGCTAGCCTAAGCCTAGGAGTGCCCTAGCCTAAGGCGAGGGGAGCCCTAGCCTTATCCTAAGCCTTGGGGTGCCCTAGCTTAAGGCTAGGGGAGCCCTAGCCTTAGCCTAAGCCTAAAACTGCCTTAGCCTAAGGCTAGGTGAGCCCTAGCCTAAGGCTAGGGGAGCCGTAGCCTTAGCCTAAGCCTAGGGGTGCCCTAGCCCAAGGCTAGGGGAGCCCTAGCCTTAGTCTAAGCCTAGGGGTGCCCTAGCCGAAGGTTTGGGGAGCCCTAGCCTAAGGCTAGGGGAGACCTAGCCTTAGCCTAAGCCTAGGGGTGCCCTAGCCCAAGGCTAGGGGAGCCCTAGCCTTAGCCTAAGCCTAGGGGTGCCCTAGCCTAAGCCTAGGGGTGCCCTAGCTGAAGGCTAGGGGAGCCCTAACCTTAGCCTAAGCCTACGGGTGCCCGAAACTAAGGCTAGGGGAGCCCTTGAATTAGCCTAAGCCTAGGGGTGCCTTAGCCTAAGGCGAGGGGAGCACTAGGCTAAGGCGAGGGGAGCCTTAGCCTAAGGCTAGGTGTGCCCTAGCCTAAGGCTAGTGGAGCCCTAGCTTAGCCTAAGCCTAAAAGTGCCCTAGCCTAAGGCTAGTGGAGCGCTAGCCTTAGCACAAGCCTAGGGGTGCCCTAACCTAAGGCTAGGGGAGCCCTAGACTTAGCCTAAGCCTAGGGGTGCCCTAGCCTAAGGCTACGGGAGCCTTAGCCTAAGGCTAGGGGAGCCCTAGCCTTAGCCTAAGCCTAGGGGTGCCCTAGCCTAAGGCTAGTGGAGCCCTAGCTTAGCCTAAGCCTAAAAGTGCCCTAGCCTAAGGCTAGTGGAGCGCTAGCCTTAGCACAAGCCTAGGGGTGCCCTAACCTAAGGCTAGGGGAGCCCTAGCCTAAGGTTAGGGTAGCCCTGGCCTAAGGCTAGGGGAGCCCTAGCCTTAGCCTAATCCTAGGGGTGCCCTAGCCTAAGGCTACGGGAGCCCTAACCTAAGGCTAGGGGAGCCCTAGCCTTAGCCTAAGCCTAGGGGAGCCCTAGCCTAAGGCTAGGGGAGCCCTAGCCTTAGCCTAACCCTTGGGGTGCCCTAGCCTATGGCTAGGGAGCCCTAACCTAAGCTAGGGGAGCCTTAGCCTTAGCCTAAGCCTAGGGGTGCCCTAGCCTAAGGCTAGAGGAGCCCTAGCCTTAGCCTAAGCCTAAAAGTGCCCTAGCCTAAGGCTAGGGGAGTGCTAGCTTTAGCCTAAGCCTAGTGGTACCCTAACTTAAGGCTAGGGGAGCCCAAGCCTAAGGCTAGGGGAACCTAGCCTAAGCCTAGGGGTGCCCTTACCTAACGCTACGGGAGCCCTAGCCTTAGCCTAAGCCTAGTGGTGCCCTAGCATAAGGCTAGGGGAGCATTAGCGTAAGGCTTGGGGAGCCCTAGCCTTAGCCTAAGCCTAGGGGAGCCCTAGCCTAAGGTTAGGGGAACACTCGCCTAAAGCTAGGGGAGCCATAGCCTAAGGTTCGGGGAGCCCTAGCCTAAGGCTCGGGGAGCCCTACACTTAGCCTAAGCCTAGGGGTGCCCTAGCCTAAGGCTAGGGGAGCACTAGCGTAAGGCTAGGGGAGCCCTAGCATTAGCCTAAGCCTAGGGGTGCCCTAGCCTAAGGTTAGGGGAACACTAGCCTAAAGCTAGGGGAGCCATAGCCTAAGGTTCGGGGAGCCCTAGCCTAAGTCTCGGGGAGCCCTAACCTAAGCCTAGGGGTGCCCTTACCTAGCTCTAGGGGAGCGCTAGCCTAAGCCTAGGAGTGCCCTAGGCTAAGGCTAGGGTAGCCCTAGTTAAGGCTAGGGGAGCCCTAGACTAAGGCTAGGGGAATCCTAGATTTAGCCTAAGCCTAAGGGTGCCCTAGCCTAAGCTAATGGAGCCCTAACCTAAGGCTAGGGGAGCCCTAGCCTTAGCCTAAGCCTAGGGGTTCCCTAACCTAAGGCTAGGGGAGCCTTAGCCTTAGCCTAAGCCTAGGGGTGCCCTAGCCTAAGGTAGTGGAGCACTAGGCTACGGCTAGTGGAGCCCTATACTTAGCCAAAGCCTAGGGGTGCCATAGCCTAAGGCTAGGGGAGCCCTAGCCTTAGCCTAAGCTTAAAAGTGCCCTAGCCTAAGGCTAGGGGAGCCCTAGCCTAAGGCTACGTGTGCCCTAGCCTAAAGTTAGGGGACCCCTAGCATAAGGCTAGGGGAGCCCTAGCCTAGGGCAAGGGGAGTCCTATACTTAGCCTAAGCTTAGGGGTTCCCTAGACTAAGGCTAGGGGAGCCCTAACCTAAGGCTAGGGGAGCTCTAGCCTAAGCCTATGCCTAAAAGTGCCCTACCTTAAGGCTAGGGGAGCCCTAGCCTAAGGCTAGGGGAGCCCTAGCCTTAGCCTAAACCTAGGGGTGCTCTAACCTAAGGCTAGGGGAGCCCTAACCTAAGGCTAGGGAGCCCTAACCTTAGCCTAAGCGTAGGGGAGCCCTATCCTAAGCCTAAGCCTAAAGGTGCTCTACCATAAGGCTAGAGGAGCGCTAGCCTTAGCCGAAGCCTAGGAGTGGCCTAACCTAAGGATAGGGGAGAACTAGCCTAAGGCTAGGGGAGCCCTAGCCTTAGCCTAAGCCTAGGTGTGCCCTAACGTAAGGCTATGGTGCCCTAGCCTAAGGCTAGGGGATCCCTAACCTTAGCCTAAGCCTAGGGGTGCCCTAGCCTAAGGCTAGGGGAGCCGTAACCTAAGGCTAGGGGTGCCCTAGCCTTAGCCTAAGCCTAGGGGTGCCTTAGCCTAAGGCTAGGGGAGCCCTAGTCTAAGCCTAAGCCTAAAGGTGCCCTAGCCTAAGGCTAGGGGAGCCCTAGCCTAAGGCTAGGGGAGCCCTAGCCTTAGCCTAAGCCTAGGTGTGCCCTAACGTAAGGCTATGGAGCCCTAGCCTAAGGCTAGGCGAGAACTAGCCTTAGCCAAAGCCTAGGTGTGCCCTAGCCTAAGGCTAGGGGAGCCCTAGCCTAAGGCTAGGGGAGCGCTAGCCTAAGCCTAGGGGAGCACTAGCCTAAGCCTAGGGGAGCCCTAGCCTTAACCTAAGTCTATGGGTGCCCTAGCCTAAGGTTAGGGGAACACTAGCCTAAGGCTAGGGGAGCCATATCCTAAGGTTCAGAGAGCCCTAGCCTAAGGCTCGGGGAGCCCTAGCCTTAGCCTAAGCCTAGGGGTGCCCTAACCTAAGCCTAGGGGAGCCCTACCCTAAGGCAAGGGGAGCCCTAGCCTTAGCCTAAGCCTAGGGGTGCCCTAGCCTAAGGCTAAAGGAGCTCTAGACTTAGGCTAAGCCTAGGGGTGCCCTAGCCTAAGGCTAGCGGAGCCCTAGCCTTAGCCTAAGCCTAAAATTGCCCTAGCCTAAGGCTAGGGGAGCGCTAGCCTTAGCCCAAGCCTAGGGGTGCCCTAACCTAAGGCTAGGGGAGCCCTAGCCTAAGGCTAGGGTAGCCCTGGCCTAAGGCTAGGGGAGCCCTAGCCTTAGCCTAAGCCTAGGGAGGCCCTAGCCTAAGGCTAGGGGAGCCCTAACCTAAGGCTAGGGGTGACCTAGCCTTACCCTAAGCCTAGGGGTGCCCTAGCCTAAGGCTAGGGGAGCCCTAGCCTAAGCTAAGCCTAAAGGTGCCCTAGCATAAGGCTAGAGGAGCGCTAGCCTTAGCCGAAGCCTAGGGGTGCCCTAACCTAAGGCTAGGGGAGCCCTAGCCTAAGGCTAGGGGAGCCCTAGCCTTAGCCTAAGCCTAGGTGTGCCCTAACGTAAGGCTATGGAGCCCTAGCCTAAGCGAGGGGAGCCCTAGCCTTAGCCTAAGCCTAGGGGTGACCTAGCCTAAGGCTAGGGGAGCCCTAACCTAAGGCTAGGGGTGCCCTAGCATTAGCCTAAGCATAGGGGTGCCCTATCCTAAGGCTAGGGGAGAACTAGCCTTAGCCTAAGCCTAGGTGTGCCCTAGCCTAAGGCTAGGGGAGCCCTAGCCTAAGGCTAGGGGAGCCCTAGCCTTAGCCTAAGCCTAGGGGAGCCCTAGCCAAAGGCTAGGGGAGCTCTAGCCTTAGCCTAAGCCTAGGGTTGCCCTAACCTAAGGCTAGGGGAGCCCTAGCCTTAGCCTAAGCCTAGGGGTGCCCTAGCCTAAGGCTAAAGGAGCCCTAGACTTAGGCTAAGCCTAGGGGTGCCCTAGCCTAAGGCTAGCGGAGCCCTAGCCTTAGCCTAAGCCTAAAAGTGCCCTAGCCTAAGGCTAGGGGAGCGCTAGCTTTAGCCTAAGTCTAGGGGTGCCCTAACCTAAGGCTAGGGAAGCCCAAGCCTTAGCCTAAGCCTAGTGGTGCCCTAGTCTAAGGCTAGGGGAGCACTAGCGTAAGGCTTGGGGAGCCCTACCCTTAGCCTAAGCCTAGGGGAGCCCTATCCCAAGGCTAGGGGAGCCCTAGCCTAAGGCTAGGGGAGCCCTAGCCTTAGCCTAAGCCTAGGGGTGCCCTAGCCTAAGGCTAGGGGAGCACTAGCGTAAGGCTAGGGGAGCCCTAGCCTTAGCCTAAGGCTAGGGGTGCCTTAGCCTAAGGTTAGGGGAACACTAGCCTAAAGCTAGGGGAGCCATAGCCTAAGGTTCTGGGAGCCCTAGCCTAAGGCTCGGGAAGCCCTAGCCTAAGCATAGGGGTGCCCTTACCTAGCTCTAGAGGAGCGCTAGCCTAAGCCTAGGAGTGCCCTAGCCTAAGCTAATGGAGCCCAAACCTAAGGCTAAGGGTGCCCTAGCCTTAGCCTAAGCCTAGGGGTTTCCTAGCATAATGCTAGGGGAGCCCTAGCCTAAGGCTAGGGGAGTCCTAGCCTTAGCCTAAGCCTAGGGGTGCCCTAACCTAAGGCTAGGGGAGCCCTAACCTAAGGCTAGGGAGCCATAGCCTTAGCCTAAGCCTAGGGGAGCCCTAGACTTAGCCTAAGTCTAAAGGTGCCCTAGCATAAGGCTAGGGGAGCGCTAGCCTTAGCCTAAGCCTAGGGGTGCCCTATCCTAAGGTTAGGGGAGCCTACCCTAAGGCTAGGGGAGCCATAGCCTAAGGCTAGGGGAGCCCTTGCCTTACCCTAAGCCTAGGGGTGCCCTAGCCTAAGGTTAGGGGAACACAAGCCTAAGGCTAGGGGAGCCATAGCCTAAGGTTCGGGGAGCCGTAGCCTAAGGCTCGGGGAGCCCTAGCCTTAGCCTAAGCCTAGGGGAGTCCTAGCCTAAGTCTAGGGGAGCCCTAGCCTTACCCTAACCCTAGGGGTGCCCTAGCCTAAGGCTAGGGAGCCCTAACCTAAGGCTAGGGGAGCCTTAGCCTTAGCCTAAGCCTAGGGGTGCCCTAGCCTAAGGCTAGGGGAGCCCTAGCCTAAGGCTACGGGAACCCTAACCTACGGCTAGGGGAGCCCTAGCCTTAGCCTAAGCCTAGGGCTGCCCTTGCCTAAGGCTAGGGGAGCCCTAGACTTAGGCTAAGCCTTGGGGTGCCCTAACCTAAGGCTAGGGGAGCCCTAGCCTTAGCCTAAGCCTAAAAGTGCCCTAGCCTAAGGCTAGGGGAACGCTAGCCTTAGCCAAAGCCTAGGGGTGCCCTAACCTAAGTGTAGAAAAGCCCTAGCCTAAGGCTACGGGAGCACTGACCTAAGGCTAGGGGAGCTCTAACTTTAGCCTAAGCCTAGGGGTGTCCTAGCCTAAGGCTAGAGGAGGCCTAACCTAAGGCTAGGGAGCCCTAGCCTTAGCCTAAGCCTAGGGGAGCCCTAGCCTAAGGCTAGCGGAGCCCTAGATTTAGCCTAAGCCTAGGGGTGCCCTCGCCTAATTCTAGGGGAGCCCTAGCCTTAGCCTAAGCCTAGGGGTGCCCTAGCCTAAGGCTAGAGGAGGCCTAACCTAAGGCTAGGGAGCCCTAGCCTTAGCCTAAGCCTAGGGGTGCCCTCGCCTAATTCTAGGGGAGCCCTAGCCTTAGCCTAAGCCTAGGGGTGCCCTAGCCTAAGGCTAGAGGAGGCCTAACCTAGGGCTAGGGAGCCCTAGCCTTAGCCTAAGCCTAGGGGAGCCCTAGCCTAAGGCTAGCGGAGCCCTAGATTTAGCCTAAGCCTAGGGGTGCCCTCGCCTAATTCTAGGGGAGCCCTAGCCTTGGCCTAAGCCTAGGGGTGCCCTAGCCTAAGGCTAGAGGAGGCCTAACCTAAGGTTAGGGAGCCCTAGCCTTAGCCTAAGCCGAGGGGTGCCCTAGCCTAAGGTTAGGGGAACACTAGCCTAAGATTAGGGGAGCCATAGCCTAAGGTTCGGGGAGCCCTAGCCTAAGGCTCGGGGAGCCCTAGCCTAAGCCTAGGGGTGCCCTTACCTAACGCTAGGGGAGCGCTAGCCTAAGCCTAGGAGTGCCCTAGCCTAAGGCGAGGGGAGCCCTAGCCTTACCCTAAGCCTAGGGGTGCCCTAGCTTAAGGCTAGGGGAGCCCTAGCCTTAGCCTAAGCCTAAAAGTGCCTTAGCCTAAGGCTAGGGGAGCGCTAGCCTAAGGCTAGGGGAGCCCTACCTTAGCCTAAGCCTAGGGGTGCCAGAAAATAAGGCTAGGGGAGCCGTTGCCTTAGCCTAAGCCTAGGGGTGCCCTAGCCTAAGGCTAGGGGAGCCCTAGCCTAAGGCTAGGTGTGCCCTAGCCTAAAGATAGGGGACCACTAGCATAAGGCGAGGGGAGCCCTAGCCTTACCCTAAGCCTAGGGGTGCCCTAGCTTAAGGCTAGGGGAGCCCTAGCCTTAGCCTAAGCCTAAAAGTGCCTTAGCCTAAGGCTAGGGGAGCGCTAGCCTAAGGCTAGGGGAGCCCTACCTTAGCCTAAGCCTAGGGGTGCCAGAAAATAAGGCTAGGGGAGCCGTTGCCTTAGCCTAAGCCTAGGGGTGCCCTAGCCTAAGGCTAGGGGAGCCCTAGCCTAAGGCTAGGTGTGCCCTAGCCTAAAGATAGGGGACCACTAGCATAAGGCTAGGGGAGCCCTAGCCTAGGGCTAGGGGAGTCCTAGACTTAGCCTAAGCCTAGGGGTGCCCTAGACTAAGGCTAGGGGAGCCCTAACGTAAGGCTAGGGGAGCCCTAGACTTAGCCTAAGCCTAGGGGTGCCCTAGCCTAAGGCTAGGGGAGCACTAGGCTAAGTCTAGGGGAGCCCTGGACTTAGCCTAAGCCTAGGGGTGCCCTAGCCTAAGGCTAGGGGAGCCCTAGCCTTAGCCTAAGCCTAAAAGTGCACTAGCCTAAGGCTAGGGGAGCCCTATTCTAAGGCTAGGTGTGCCCTAGCCTAATGTTAGGAGCCCCTAACCTAAGGCTAGGGGAGCCCTAGCCTTAGCCTAATCCTAGGGGTTTCCAACCTAAGGCTAGGGGAGCCCTAGCCTAAGGCTAGGGGAGCCCTAGCCTTAGCCTAAGCCTAGCGGTGCCCTAGCCTAAGGTAGGGGAGCCCTAGCCTTAGCCTAAGCCTAAAAGTGCCCTAACCTAAGGCTAGGGGAGCCCTAGCCTAAAGCTAGGGGAGCCCTAGCCTAAGGCTAGGGGAGCCCTAGCATAAGGCTAGGGGAGTCCTAGGCTTAGCCTAAGCCTAGGGGTGCCATAGGCTAAGGCTAGTGCAGCCCTAACCTAAGCCTAGGGGAGCCCTAGCCTTAGCCTAAGCCTAAAAGTGCCCTAGCCTAAGCCTAGGGGTGCCCTAGCCTAAAGCTCGTGGAGCACTAACCTAAGGCTTGGGAGCCCTAGCCTTAGCCTAAGCCTACGGGAGCCATAGCCTAAGGTCGGGTAGCCCTAGCCTAAGGCTCGGGGAGCGTTAGCCTTAGCCTAAGCCTAGGGGTGCCCTAGCCTAAGGCTCTGGGAGGCCTAGCCTTAGCCTAAGCCTAGGGGAGCCCTAGCCTAAGGATAGGGGCGCCCTAGCCTTATCCTAAGCCTAGGGGTGCCCTAGCCTAAGGTTAGGGGAACACTAGCCTAAGGTTACGGGAGCCATAGCCTATGGTTCGGGGAGACCTAGCCTAAGGCTCGGGGAGCCCTAGCCTAAGCCTAGGTGTGCCCTTACCTAACGCTAGGGGAGCGCTAGCCTAAGCCTAGGAGTGCCCTAGCCTAAGGCGAGGGGAGCCCTAGCCTTAGCCTAAGCCTAGGGGTGCCCTAGCCTAAGGCTAGGGGAGCCCTAGCCTTAGCCTAAGCCTAGGGGTGCCCTAGCCTAAGGCTAGGGGAGGCCTAACCTAAGGCTAGGGAGCCCTAGCCTTAGCCTAAGCCTAGGGGAGCCCTAGCCTAAGGCTAGGGGAGCCCTAGCCTAAGGCTAGGGGAGCCCTAGCCCTAGGCTAGGGGAGCCCTAGCCTTAGCCTTAGCCTAGGGGTGCCCTAGCCCAAGGCTAGGGGAGCCCTAAACTAAGGCTAGGGGTACCCTAGCCTTAGCATAAGCCTAGGGGTGCCCTAGCCTAAGGCTAGGGGAGCCCTAAACTAAGTCTAGGGGTGCCCTAGCCTTAGGATAAGCCTAGGGGTGCCCTAGCCTAAGTCTAGGGGAGCCCTAGCCTTAGCCTAAGCCTAGGTGTGCCCTAGCCTAACGCTAGGTGAGCCCTAGCCTAAGTCTAAGGGAGCCCTAGCCTTAGCCTAAGCCTAGGGGTGCCCTAGCCTGAGGCAAGGGGAGCACTAGCCTAAGGCTAGGGGAGCCCTAGCCTTAGCCTAAGCCTAGGGGTGCCCTAGCCTAAGGTTAGGGGAACCTTAGCCTAAGGCTAGGGGATCCATAGCCTAAGGTTCGGGGAGCCCTAGCCTAAGGCTCCGGGAGCCCTAGCCTTAGCCTAAGCCTAGGGGTGCCCTAGCCTAAGGCTAGGGGAGCCCTAGACTAAGGCTCGGGAAGCCCTACCCTTAGCCTAAGCCTAGGGGAGCCCTAGCCTAATGCTCGGGGAGCCCTAGCCTTAGCCTAACCCTTGGGGTGCCCTAGCCTAAGGCTAGGGGAGCCCTAGCCTACGGCTAGGCGAACCCTAACCTACAGCTAGGGGAGCCCTAGCCTTAGCCTAAGCCTAGGGGTGCCCTTGCCTAAGGCTAGGGGAGCCCTAGACTTAGGCTAAGCCTTGGGGTGCCCTAGCCTAAGGCTAGGGGTACGCTAGCCTTAGCCAAAGCCTAGGGGTGCCCTTGCCTAAGGCTAGGGGAGCCCTAGACTTAGGCTAAGCCTTGGGGTGCCCTAACCTAAGGCTAGGGGAGCCCTAGCCTTAGCCTAAGCCTAAAAGTGCCCTAGCCTAAGGCTACGGGAACGCTAGCCTTAGCCAAAGCCTAGGGGTGCCCTAACCTAAGGGTAGAAAAGCCTCAGCCTAAGGCTACGGGAGCACTGGCCTAAGGCTAGGGGAGCTCTAGCTTTAGCCTAAGCCTAGGGGTGCCTAAGCCTAAGGCTAGGGGAGCCCTAGACTTAGCCTAAGCCTAGGTGTGCCCTAACGTAAGGCTAGGGGAGCCCTTGACTTAGCCTAAGCCTAGGGGTGCCCTAGCCTAAGGCTAGGGGAGCACTAGGCTAAGGCTGGGGGAGCCCTAGCCTTAGCCTAAGCCTAGGGGTGTCCTAGCCTAAGGCTAGGTGTGCCCTAGCCTAAAGTTAGGGGACCCCTAGCATAAGCCTAGGGGAGCGCTAAATTTAGCCTAAGCCTAGGTGTGCCCTAGCCTAAGGCGAAGGGAGGCCTAGCCTAAGGATAAGGGAGCCCTAGCCTTAGCCTAAGCCTAGGCGTGCCCTAGCCTAAGGCTAGGGGAGCACTAGCCTAAGGCTAGTGGAGCCCTTGCCTTAGCCTAAGCCTAGGGGTGCCCTAGCCTAAGGTTAGGGGACCACAAGCCTAAGGCTAGGGGAGCCATAGCCTAAGGTTCGGGGAGCCCTAGCCTAAGGCTCGGGGAGTCTTAGCCTTAGCCTAAGCCTAGGGGAGTCCTAGCCTAAGTCTAGGGGAGCCCTAGCCTTAGCCTAACCCTGGGGGTGCCCTAGCCTAAGGCTAGGGAGCCCTAACCTAAGGCTAGGGGAGCCTTAGCCTTAGCCTAAGCCTAGGGGTGCCCTAGCCTAAGGCTACGGGAACCCTAACCTACGGCTAGGGGAGCCCTAGCCTTAGCCTAAGCCTAGGGCTGCCCTAACCTAAGGCTAGGGGAGCCCTAGCCTTAGCCTAAGCCTAAAAGTGCCCTAGCCTAAGGCTAGGGGAACGCTAGCCTTAGCCAAAGCATAGGGGTTCCCTAACCTAAGGGTAGAAAAGCCCTAGCCTAAGGCTACGGGAGCACTGGCCGAAGGTTAGGGAACTCTAGCTTTAGCCTAAGCCTAGGGGTGCCCTAGCCTAAGGCTAGGGGAGCCCTAGACTTAGCCTAAGCCTAGGTGTGCCCTAACGTAAGCCTAGGGGAGCCCTAGCCTTAGCCTAAGCCCACGGGTGCCCGAAACTAAGGCTAGGGGAGCCCTTGACTTAGCCTAAGCCTAGGGGTGCCTTAGCCTAAGGCTAGGGGAGCACTAGGCTAAGGCTAGGGGAGCCTTAGCATAAGGCTAGGTGTGCCCTAGCCTAAAGTTAGGGGACCCCTTGCTTAAGGCTAGGGGAGCCCTAGCCTTAGCCTAAGCCTAAAAGTGCCTTAGCCTAAGGCTAGGGGAGCGCTAGCCTTAGCCTAAGCCTAGGGGTGCCCTACCTAAGGCTAGGGGAGCCCTAGGCTAAGGCTAGGGGAGCCCTAGCCTTAGCCTAAGCCTAGGGCTGCCCTAGCCTAAGGCTAGAGGAGGCCTAACCTAAGGCTAGGGAGCCCTAGCCTTAGCCTAAGCCTAGAGGAGCCCTAGCCTAAGGCTAGGGGAGCTCTAGCCTTAGCCTAAGCCTAGGGGTGCCCTAGCCTAAGGCTAGGGGAGCCCTAGATTTAGCCTAAGCCTAGGGGTGCCCTCGCCTAATTCTAAGGGAGCCCTAGCCTTAGCCTAAGCCTAGGGGTGCCCTAGCCTAAGGCTAGAGGAGGCCTAACCTAAGGCTAGGGATCCCTAGCTTTAGCCTAAGCCTAGGGGAGCCCTAGCCTAAGGCTAGCGGAGCCCTAGCCTTAGCCTAAGCCTAGGGGTGCCCTAGCCTAAGGTTAGGGGAACACTAGCCTAAGATTAGGGGAGCCATAGCCTAAGGCTCGGGGAGCCCTAGCCTAAGCCTAGGGGTGCCCTTACCTAACGCTAGGGGAGCGCTAGCCTAAGCCTAGGAGTGCCCTAGCCTAAGGCGAGGGGAGCCCTAGCCTTATCCTAAGCCTTGGGGTGCCCTAGCTTAAGGCTAGGGGAGCCCTAGCCTTAGCCTAAGCCTAAAACTGCCTTAGCCTAAGGCTAGGTGAGCCCTAGCCTAAGGCTAGGGGAGCCGTAGCCTTAGCCTAAGCCTAGGGGTGCCCTAGCCCAAGGCTAGGGGAGCCCTAGCCTTAGTCTAAGCCTAGGGGTGCCCTAGCCGAAGGTTTGGGGAGCCCTAGCCTAAGGCTAGGGGAGACCTAGCCTTAGCCTAAGCCTAGGGGTGCCCTAGCCCAAGGCTAGGGGAGCCCTAGCCTTAGCCTAAGCCTAGGGGTGCCCTAGCCTAAGCCTAGGGGTGCCCTAGCTGAAGGCTAGGGGAGCCCTAACCTTAGCCTAAGCCTACGGGTGCCCGAAACTAAGGCTAGGGGAGCCCTTGAATTAGCCTAAGCCTAGGGTGCCTTAGCCTAAGGCGAGGGGAGCACTAGGCTAAGGCGAGGGGAGCCTTAGCCTAAGGCTAGGTGTGCCCTAGCCTAAGGCTAGTGGAGCCCTAGCTTAGCCTAAGCCTAAAAGTGCCCTAGCCTAAGGCTAGTGGAGCGCTAGCCTTAGCACAAGCCTAGGGGTGCCCTAACCTAAGGCTAGGGGAGCCCTAGACTTAGCCTAAGCCTAGGGGTGCCCTAGCCTAAGGCTACGGGAGCCTTAGCCTAAGGCTAGGGGAGCCCTAGCCTTAGCCTAAGCCTAGGGGTGCCCTAGCCTAAGGCTAGTGGAGCCCTAGCTTAGCCTAAGCCTAAAAGTGCCCTAGCCTAAGGCTAGTGGAGCGCTAGCCTTAGCACAAGCCTAGGGGTGCCCTAACCTAAGGCTAGGGGAGCCCTAGCCTAAGGTTAGGGTAGCCCTGGCCTAAGGCTAGGGGAGCCCTAGCCTTAGCCTAATCCTAGGGGTGCCCTAGCCTAAGGCTACGGGAGCCCTAACCTAAGGCTAGGGGAGCCCTAGCCTTAGCCTAAGCCTAGGGGAGCCCTAGCCTAAGGCTAGGGGAGCCCTAGCCTTAGCCTAACCCTTGGGGTGCCCTAGCCTATGGCTAGGGAGCCCTAACCTAAGCTAGGGGAGCCTTAGCCTTAGCCTAAGCCTAGGGGTGCCCTAGCCTAAGGCTAGAGGAGCCCTAGCCTTAGCCTAAGCCTAAAAGTGCCCTAGCCTAAGGCTAGGGGAGTGCTAGCTTTAGCCTAAGCCTAGTGGTACCCTAACTTAAGGCTAGGGGAGCCCAAGCCTAAGGCTAGGGGAACCTAGCCTAAGCCTAGGGGTGCCCTTACCTAACGCTACGGGAGCCCTAGCCTTAGCCTAAGCCTAGTGGTGCCCTAGCATAAGGCTAGGGAGCATTAGCGTAAGGCTTGGGGAGCCCTAGCCTTAGCCTAAGCCTAGGGGAGCCCTAGCCTAAGGTTAGGGAACACTCGCCTAAAGCTAGGGGAGCCATAGCCTAAGGTTCGGGGAGCCCTAGCCTAAGGCTCGGGGAGCCCTACACTTAGCCTAAGCCTAGGGGTGCCCTAGCCTAAGGCTAGGGGAGCACTAGCGTAAGGCTAGGGGAGCCCTAGCATTAGCCTAAGCCTAGGGGTGCCCTAGCCTAAGGTTAGGGGAACACTAGCCTAAAGCTAGGGGAGCCATAGCCTAAGGTTCGGGGAGCCCTAGCCTAAGTCTCGGGGAGCCCTAACCTAAGCCTAGGGGTGCCCTTACCTAGCTCTAGGGGAGCGCTAGCCTAAGCCTAGGAGTGCCCTAGGCTAAGGCTAGGGTAGCCCTAGTTAAGGCTAGGGGAGCCCTAGACTAAGGCTAGGGGAATCCTAGATTTAGCCTAAGCCTAAGGGTGCCCTAGCCTAAGCTAATGGAGCCCTAACCTAAGGCTAGGGGAGCCCTAGCCTTAGCCTAAGCCTAGGGGTTCCCTAACCTAAGGCTAGGGGAGCCTTAGCCTTAGCCTAAGCCTAGGGGTGCCCTAGCCTAAGGTAGTGGAGCACTAGGCTACGGCTAGTGGAGCCCTATACTTAGCCAAAGCCTAGGGGTGCCATAGCCTAAGGCTAGGGGAGCCCTAGCCTTAGCCTAAGCTTAAAAGTGCCCTAGCCTAAGGCTAGGGGAGCCCTAGCCTAAGGCTACGTGTGCCCTAGCCTAAAGTTAGGGGACCCCTAGCATAAGGCTAGGGGAGCCCTAGCCTAGGGCAAGGGGAGTCCTATACTTAGCCTAAGCTTAGGGGTTCCCTAGACTAAGGCTAGGGGAGCCCTAACCTAAGGCTAGGGGAGCTCTAGCCTAAGCCTATGCCTAAAAGTGCCCTACCTTAAGGCTAGGGGAGCCCTAGCCTAAGGCTAGGGGAGCCCTAGCCTTAGCCTAAACCTAGGGGTGCTCTAACCTAAGGCTAGGGG